>NC_088716.1:59005727-59343227 GCF_963576615.1 Watersipora subatra | reverse complement strand
TACTCCAACAATGGTGGCTCGGCAATAAGCTCCAGAGTTGTCTTACCCTGTCAGTTATCCAGTTATCCAGCGCGGTGACAAGTCCAGTAATAGATAATCCAAACTATTACAAACATTTTGAGCTTACTCTTGTCAACATTGATAGTTTTATGATGAAAAATATATTTAAGTATTCAGTTGGATGATTTGGTACAAAATCTGGTGTTGTTCAAGAAAACGCTCCAGCAATCTTATGCCTCTACCTGAACGCTTTCCTCGATTCTTTCTTTTTTTAGAGCGGCTACTACTGCTTGTTTCCTCTTCGTCATCTGTGTCTGTGTCTTTAATTGCGCAGCGTCCTTCCAGAAATGTTTTTCTTGTTTCTTCATCTAATCTGCCTGCAAATATTATAGGACAGGTGAGATTCTCTTTTAAAGTCATTTGATTTTTTTCAGATTGACAGCAAGATGCAGGTGCTAGCATAGTGTCAGCAAAACGGCTGCTGTCGTTTAAGCAATAAATTGTGTATAAAAATGTGTGAAAACATATTGTGTCAAATGCTGCATAACTTGCTGAATATCCAACCATAAATGATTTGCACCTCAAAAATTATTTTTAGATATCACTTATTGATAAATTGTATTACATTTGCAATTAATTCTATGTATCTTGAAGCAAGCTCCACAATTGTGGTTTTCCGCCCGCCTTAAAAAGTACATTTTGCAGACCGTTTCCACTTAGTTTTCACTCCTGTCTTGCCATAAATGACTGCTAACAGGAGCAAAAAGAGCTCATTGAATAAATAGTTATATGTGTTGGCATCCTTATAGTTCTTCAGACTTTAGTTATTTGTACCCGATGTTTAAAAATGTCTACCTTATAAATTTAGTTTGTCAATTTCACTAAAGTTTTTAAAGCTTTTTTGTCAGTTTTGCACAGGTTGTGTAGCACTAGTACACTAGTAGTCCCATACGTGGAGATCATGTATCTAGAGGTGGGTAATAGCTGCAGTAAGGTAGTCAAGTGGTGCAGACGTAGCCAAATGTGCTACAACTTCACCACCTTGCTGCAGGGGTAGCGCACTTGGTTTCAAATCCGAGTACCTGGGTTTTAATCCCTTGTAGGAAAATTCTTTTTTCTGATGCTCTTAGCGAATTTTGGACAGATGGACAGACACGACTCTTTTTATAGTAAAGATCAACCAGCTCTGCCTACCTGGTTGGTTGCAAAAAGATGCCATTTTTGTTAATAGCTGCTAGCTAAATGTTACAACTTTATTAGAGATATGTGCAATGCCCACAGATATCTGACTACTCCCTAAAATATTACTTGTGAGACTCACCCGTGATGTTGAGGTTGTTATGTCTCTGATACTTCCTCAAGGGTCTCACCAGCAGCTCCTCAAGACGTTTATCCTTCAAACCTTTAACTGTAACTCCCTCATTCATATATCCAAACTGTTTAAGATATTTAGCGGCGTAAACGAGTCTGTTTTCAGTCATAGCATAGTCCAGCCTGTCTTTCCTCAGCTTGCCCTTGGCCTTTCCTCGAGAGATAATAGGTCTGGCATCAGCGATGACCAACAAGTTGCATGAAATCATGAAAAGATTCAGAAGGAGCATGTTCGGCTCTCTCCTACCGAAGTAACAAATGAAAATCTATAAGAAGCTTAGATGGCATTGTTTCACTCATAACCGTCAGTTGTAGGAAGTATTTCATTATATTCATACGGTAATCTCTGCTTTTAAGGATGCTTAAGGAAAATCCGGTTTCTGATCAGAAGCTGCGTGCAAATGATAAAGCACCCTGGGTTATGACATCAGTTGTCATCCGTGTCACGGGCGGGCTCCTTCATAAATCCTCATTATACCCAATTGTAATGGCATTTGTCTGTATGAAGTATCATTTTTGCTAGCTTTTAAGTGACAACTATCTACTCCCACGTGATAACTTATTATTAACACATATTCAGCATAATTTAATGTCAATTCAACTGATGCTGAGAAATTTTAAAAGCAGATTTTTAAACTTCGTTAAAAAAGTTTTTACATAGGACACAAGTTTACTTTGTTTATCCCCTGATTGTGAATGCATGTCTCACACCTGATTGTGAGTGCATAACTCACACCTGATTGTGAGTGCATGTCTCACACCTGATTGTGAGTGCATGTCTCACACCTGATTGTGAGTGCATGTCTCACACCTGATTGTGAGTGCATGTCTCACACCTTATTGTGAATGCATGTCTCAAACCTGATTGTGAGTACACGCCTCACTCTTGATTGTGAGTACATGCCTCACACCTGATTGTGAGTGCATAACTCACACCTGATTGTGAGTGCATGTCTCACACCTTATTGTGAATGCATGTCTCACACCTGATTGTGAGTACACGCCTCACTCTTGATTGTGAGTACATGCCTCACACCTGATTGTGAGTGCATAACTCACACCTGATTGTGAGTGCATGTCTCTCACCTGATTGTGAGTGCATGTCTCACACCTTATTGTGAATGCATGTCTCACACCTGATTGTGAGTACACGCCTCACTCTTGATTGTGTGTACATGCCTCACTCCTGATTGTGAGTACATGACTCACACCTTATTGTGAATGCATGTCTCACACCTGATTGTGAATGCATGTCTCACACCTGATTGTGAGTGCATGTCTCACACCTTATTGGGAGTGCATGTCTCACACCTGATTGTGTGTACATGCCTCACTCTTGATTGTGAGTACATGCCTCACTCCTGATTGTGAGTACATGCCTCACACCTTATTGTAAATGCATGTCTCACACCTGATTGTGAGTGCATGTCTCACACCTGATTGTGACTGCATGTCTCACACCTGATTGTGACTGCAGAGCTGTTCTTTTAAACTACATAACAGTTTGCAGTCGTTTCAACAAACTTCCAAGCTGCTTGTGTAGTAAATGCCTGATCGTGAAGTAACCTTAATTTCTCACAATTTAACAATGGCAAGTTGGGCTTTACTAATATCCCATCTCTAAATATAAACTCCACTATGTATTGGAAGTGCAAAATAACTAACGCTAGTTAGACTCTCTTAGCATATATATCAGTAAAGTTCTTAATCGCTGATATCAATTATATACACCATAGACAACAGTAAGACATAGACCATAGACACCAGAATCCATAGACAACAGTAAGACATAGACCATAGACACCAGAATTCATAGACAACAGTAAGACATAGACCATAGACAAAAGACACTATAGACAACAGTAAGAAATAGACCATAGACAACAGACCCCATAAACAACAGAAAAGCATCTGGACTTTAATGTTTGTAATTTATTGATTCATTGAAATTATTTTTAAATATTTTTTTCTGGTGACTAATCTGCCGTAAGCTGAGCTTTACTAGGATTTCTATCCATTTAAACACCAGCATTGTGAGACTCTTGGAGTATATTAGTCCTTCCCAACACTGGGAAGTTAGAAGTAAACTCGATTATCTTCAGTTATAATTTTTTACTAACCGTATAAAACTTTCTAACAACTTCAGCCTCAGGCTAGTTATCACATAAATATGTTTATGTAGAGCTAAATAAAAATTGTACTGGGGTTGTTAACACGAAGTGGAACAAGCAGTCTTTTAAAAACTGTCAAATAAAGAACAGCAAGAAAAATTTAACATGAAATAATTTTAAAAACTTCAGTACCTGGACATGCATTGATTTACTGGCTCTGACAGCTCTTGATATCTCATGTGCTGACCACCAGCTGCCCGAGCAGGCAGCTTGCTATGCTAGAAGCCGGGAAAGGTTGATGTTTGGTTCTGCTATTCTTTGAAAATTCATCTCACATCCTTCCAAGTTTTTCAGCTATTGTTTTATATTTCTTGTTTCTGTTTTTGCTCATAATCTTATACTCCTAAAACAGGTGAGAATAGATCCACCTAGAGTGATCATATTCAACTGGTGGTTTGGAACAACCATTACAGAGGTAGTACATACACAGCCTGACAACCATTACAGAGGTAGTACATACACAGCCTGACAACCATTACAGAGGTAGTACATACACAGCCTGACAACCATTACAGAGGTAGTACATACACAGCCTGACAACCAACAAAGTAAGTAGATTGGTGGAAAGTTTAATCCGTCACAATAAAATTAATGATAGATTAACGCAGTAATATCATGAGTAGTTGTCTGATTGAAATTTACTAATTCTACAGATGGTATTACATAATATCCAATATTGATTAATAGCAGTATAAAGCTCTTTGCTGATCACTCCTTATTATATATTCACAAAACTGAAATAGAAATATAATACCTTGTTCACTTTTTAGAGAAAAAACACTCATTTATCAAAAGGTTAACAGTTAATGGCAAATGTTTGACAGCGCTAATAATAATAGCAATAATTATGACCTTTATCAGCAGTAGTTGTAAAATGTTGTAAACTAAATTTATTTGTGCAAATTTGAGGATCATGCTATAAAATATTTATTTAATTATAATAAACACTATATTTTAAAGATGTATGTGTAAGTACACTCATGTATATTTAGTTTTAGGCAAATGTTACCCAATATGAGTATGTTAGCGGTCTCAGATGAACGATATAATCCAGCTAAGTTCTCTAGTTCTTATGATAAAACAGAGTGACAGAGATGTCTAGTGTCAACAGAAGTTGTAGGTAAACTGAAACCAACCAGGAATTGCTGCTTTAAAAACTTGAGAGCCTCTCCAGCTTCTGCCACACTAAAGTTATTGTGATGATTACTGTCTAACTTGCAGGGTTCGATGGCAGCAGTTCATATTGCTCAGTGTCTAAGGTCGGTTATTCAAACCCCGGTGATTCCATTCAGGACTTTGTCTATGGCTCTCAACAGCAGTTATCTTCACCTGGAGTTCTTCCTATTACCTTGCTATCCGTCTCAGCCATGTGTAACCATAAGTTCATAGGTTTCGCTTTTAATAAGAAAATGGTCATAATAATAAAGAAATTAAAAGATTGCGGACTAGGTTGTTGCCATGGTAGGCTGAAAACAGCTGAAAAGGCTTGTTCTATCCAAAAGCCTTTGAATCCTGGTGACAATAAAATGACTATGTGGAAAAGTCTTTAGTTTCCTTGCAGCTTCTTGAACAAGGCAACCTCTAGTTCAACTGCACTGAAATACAAATATTATGCTCCATTTTGATCATGCAACGTCAGTATTTAAGACGGCCATTCAAGCTAAGTTTATAATTGAAAAGATAAAAGTTATGATTTTATAAAGTAGTTTGGAATAAATGGATTTTTCAATATTTTTAGATATTGCTCTAAAGAATGTCATGCAAACTTGAACTTTTTATGTAGCCTCGAAAACCTCACAGGGAGCAAAAGATTAGACTCGGTAACTGCAAGAACAACTTGGTCTAATCCTAGGCATTACAGCTAATCATATTCTCACCAGTGACTGGATAATAGTCTCATCGCTAGGGTCTCTCACGGCCAGGATGTCCGGTAGACTCTCACGAGAATATGATAACACGAATTCAACTCTTGAATATGCTATATACTCACTCTTTGTAACCTTGACTATTTTTCTGGTAGCAACGAGAAGATAAACTTAGCCCATGCAAACGGCTAATTATTAAAATATAGGAGCTTAATTGAGACTTAGTGGCTGGCTGTTTCCAGTGTATACATTCACCATAGGACTTTTATTTGGTAGCGGACTGACTGACCTGGATGTCAAAGCTGATCATGTGACAGACCTGGATGTTCCAAACTGATTGCCAGACAGTCGTGACTTTACGAGCAGAGCTCTACACTACCAACTGGCCATCTATTAGATTTAGGCATTATTAATTGAGTTCTCACTAGACATAGACTCCATAGACTCCCCATACCACACATGCATGTTATATGATCACACTATCATGACATAAGCTAATGTTGTAACTATCTTAGCAGTGTGCTGTTCAACAGACTCACAAATGCCAGACTGTCAGATGACCTGATGGCAAAACCAAACCTCACGTGTCGAGTCTTGTTGATGTTTTTCCGAAGTCTATTTTGCACTCCTTTTATAAAAGAAATGTAAATGCACGCAAAATGAGCCAAAAGAGATGTCGCTAGTAAAGGTGGACTACATATTACCGACAATGTAGATAAAGAAGACAAGTCCTACACCACAACACAGGAATGAATACTGTAGCAGTTATCAGTGAAGCTTTTAGCATTGCTTCATTTGCTGCCCTATTGTAGCAATACTTCTCAGCTGTTTAGAGTGCGCACCTACATTTAATTGTGTTGCTATGGTTACTCAATATTAGATCTCTAAATTTAGAGTTGTTTTTCCTTTCAAAAGCTAATTGTGAATTGTGAAGCACTGTTTTCCTGTGCCATCATGATTTTTTCTCCATTCCCTTGTGTCAGCTGTGGAGTATGATGTCTGCTTTATTTGTAAAGGTTATGTATTTCTAAGAATATTGTTGCACAAACAATGGCTCAGTGATCTTGGCAGGATAAATCTAAGCCCAGTGGCAAAGGAAACCTCGACAACAGGAGACATGCCCAGTTGCAGAGAGCTACATAAGGTTGGATACTGCTTCTGTCACCACTGGTGGTCTTTTATGAGAAATAAACTTAACTTCCTGTTTTGAGGTCAGGCGCTCTAGATCACAAAACCATCTAATCATCTCTTGCCAATTGAACTCAAGCTCACTCCAATTGCCTAACCTTAGCTTTAACAACTGTATTCCTTGACTCAAGTTTAACCCTTGAAGGTTAGTTTTATTTCATTATTGATCAATATCTACTGTAATATAACTTTATTTTGTTGAGGTTCTTCCAAGGTAGAAACTGAAATCTCGACTTATAAATACTCTTCAATAGATACAAACACTGAGCAAGCAGTCATCAGCCAGGTATATCACGGTTGGGTGCTGCCATCAGCTAGGCATGTCACGGTAGGGTGCAACCATCAGCTAGGCGTATCACAGTTGGGTGCAACCATTAGCTAGGCATATCGCGGTTGGGTGCTACCATCAGCTAGGCATATCATGGCTGAGTGCAACCATCAGCTGGCATGTCACGGCTGGGTGCTATCATCAGCTGGCATGTCACGGTTGGGTGCTGCCATCAGCTAGGCATATCACTGCTGAGTGCAACCATCAGCTAGGCGTATCACAGTTGGGTCCAACCATCAGCTAGGCGTATCACAGTTGGGTGCAACCATTAGCTAGGCATATCACGGTTGGGTGCTACCATCAGCTAGGCATATCACAGTTGGGTGCTGCCATCAGCTAAGCATATCACAGTTGGGTGCTGCCATCAGCTAAGCATATCACGGTTGGGTGCTGCCATCAGCTAGGCATATCATGGTTGGGTGCTGCCATCAGCTAGGTATATCACGGTTGGGTGCTACCATCAGCTGGCATGTCACAGTTGGGTGCTGCCATCAGCTAAGCATATCACGGTTGGGTGCTGCCATCAGCTAGGCATATCATGGTTGGGTGCAACCATCAGCTAGGGATATCACAGTTGGGTGCTGCCATCAGCTAGGCATGTCACGGCTGAGTGCTACCATCAGCTAGGTATGTCATGGCTGGGTGCTACCATTAGCTAGGCATGTCATGGCTGGGTGCTACCATCAGCTAGGCATGTCACGGTTGGGTGCAACCATCAGCTAGGCATTATCACTGCTGAGTGCAACCATCAGCTAGGCATGTCACGGTTGGGTGCTGCCATCAGTTAGACATGACACGGTTGGGTGCTACCATCAGCTCTACTATGAGTGTCTGCTAAGTAGCGCAGAACAGAAACTGATCATAAAAAGGCCATCATTTACGTTCACAACGAGCAAGACTTCCATATGCTTCTCATTTGTTTAGATTTCATGTAATTCAACTCTGGAACACTCAAGATGACATACAAAAGTAAAAAATAACCCAATTTTTATAATAAAAAAACCTGCTAGGGTTAGAAAAATACTTGCTGCATGCACTCGTATATGCATTTAATGATTGGCAAAAGTTACCCAACATGGATATTTTGTCAGTCTAAGATAAGTGATATCATTCAGCTCAGTTCTCTTGTTTCTATGATAAAACAGATAGTGACAGAGATGTCTAGTGTCAACAGCAGACGTAAGCAAACTGAAACCACTAAAGAGTGCCTGCTTTAAAAACTTTAGAGCATCTCCAGCATCTGTGATACTAAAGTTATTGTGATGATTACTGTCTCACTCACAGGGTTTAATGGCAGAAGTTCATATTGCTCATTTTGAGAATAAAAGAGAAACACTTTGACACCCAACACTAGTAATTCAGTAATTAGTAATGTTAGTTACTATTTTATGAATATACATAATAAAATCTAAAGTTCTACCGCTTTATTCCTACTAGTTATTCCTGCTGCCAGAGTAGGAGCTTCTGTACAATGCTGACTAATTTGAATGTCAAGTGTACTTTTATACAAAACAAGGGTTGAAGATATCGAGCATTCTGTAGAGACACAAGATACATAGATTTAAAATTTCTAGCCAAACAGAAGAACCAACAGAAATGTAACATCATACTTATACTCCACGGGAGCACAACTCCTCAAAGGCATGTTTCAAGTTCGACAGTGATATAAAATGCTCAAATGCATGACTTAGTACACCGGATGAATGAGACATTTATAGTTTTGGTAAAGAAAAACAGCTTCAGATAAGAGTTTTGTTATTTTTTGATCGCTTATATTATTTAACAAATAATAACTTATTGAACAAAATATGATGAAAATTTAATAAATCATTGATAACAAGACAATAGCTAATGAGATGCTAGCAAAGGAACTTCTAGTCAGCAGGCATTGTAGCGTCAACATGAGGCTTTGTAGGGTCAGCAGAGGGTTTTGCGGTGTCAGCAGGGCGCTTCACGGTGTCAGCAGGGGGTTTCATGGGGTCTGCAGGGGGCTTTGCCAGGTCAGCAGGAGGCTTCGCCGGGTCAGCAGGAGACTTTTTAGAGTCAGCAGCAGGCTGAGCAACAAGCAGGTTTTCTCTCTCTAATTCCCTTCTCTTTGCTTCCTCGTCTTCAACTAGTGAACGAGCTTTCCATTCCTGCAGCCGGACACACTGCTTCTACAGAACCATTGAACAACCTCTCAGTCACGTATGTCAGTGGATAGTTCTTTAAAACATCATAAGTAGTCAAATTAAATGTACAGTAAAACTTCGACATCTCAGGCTAATTTATTCCATATCTGTTTCATATGTCAAACCCAGTTTAGGTTAAAGCAAATATCCTTATAAAAATACATTTGATTTCATTCATTCCAGAGCCCAAAAACTTGACGATAAACAATTGTGGTAATTACATGTATGGCAGGTGTTCCTTGCCTGTCTTGACAAACTATTATCATGTTATATCTTATAAATGATAATCTAAGCAATTTACACACATATTTAACAATTTACAATTTAACACCCAATGGCTCTTTTCAGGGTCACCAATTATTACAAGAGTTGTACAAATTATGTTGCAAAAGCATCATAAAATTAATTAGTTTAAAATACAATAAGCAAATAACTAGGCTGACTTGATTTTTGTCAAGGTCAGTTGCCTATGCATTTTCATTGAAACAAATTTATTGCCAATTGCTGCTTATTGTAAAGTTGCTCTATGTTAATCGTTAGAAAATTCTGCATCTAATGTAATATGGTTTGTGGTGATTTCTAGCAATATTAAGGCAGCAAATCATCGCTACTAGCAAATGAATCTTAAAATATGAGATGGTCTCAAAATTTCTGAAGGCACTATATACCTAGATATACAAGGACTCTAACCTCAGAGTCCTTGTTGTCCTTAGCCTGTCTTGTCAAACTGTTGTTTTTGCAAAGTTTTTCCCCCGTCGCGCGGGCGAGCAACACAACAGCTTGTCACAAGACGTACTGCACCTACAGCTGCACTTATAGGGAGTTGTTCTCTTCCATCTATGCGGCTTGGTTGCGATGTTATATCGGTCGCTCCATTGGTAATCATAACTGATTTCGCGCAAAAATTTATGTGGAAAAAAATAAGATTACAACGTTTAATCAAAGACTGTTGGTTGTTTACAACTCTGCTGTAAACTTTAGTTAAACTTGAGAATAAAATAAATGGAAAATAATATTCATAAGAACAAATAAAACTGACTGATACAAAAATAGAAGTAAAACTGACTGAGCGCACAAATAACGACATGTTTAGTCGCTGTTGTTGCCTAAGTTCTCAAGTTTTACTAACGTTTACCGCAGAGACCGGTCGCTGGTTAAACGTTGTAATCTTTCTTTTTTTTCTACATAAATTTTTGCGCAAAATCCGTTATGATTACCAATGGAGCGACTGACATAACATCGCAACCAAGCCGCATTGAAGGAAGAGAACAACTCCCTATAAGTGCAGCTGATGCATCAGGTGCAGTACGTCTTGTGACAAGCTGTTGTGTTGCTCGCCCGCGCGACAGGGGAACAACTCCGCAAAAACAACAGTTTGTCAAGACAGGCGAAGGAGTTCCCAACCTATTTCATTCAGTTTCCCCCTTATGCCTTCTCATGAATTTGATTCCCAACATACTTTTAACTCACATGACTAAAAACAACCAATACAAATTATAATCCAGTTTTATTGTACATATCTAAACACATAACAAAATATAATTAATTTTTAATTTTTTATACAACGCGCATACAACACGCAACAATACATGACCTTCGGCATGGGGGTGAATTGGTTGATGACTAGACTAACTTATTATTCAATCAAAATCTGAATGGATGTGTTGACATATATCTGGGTTCTGACTACTAGCTCATTATTAGTAACTAGTGTTATAGATATAACCAAAATGTTAAATAATGAAACCCAAATCGCACAGCACTGCAGTACATAAAATAAAAATTTAACAATTCAGACACCTCTCTGTTCCCTCCTTGTATATTCAAAATTCCCCCTAAGAGGGAATTCCTCCCTAGTTGGGAACCCTTGAATTGTAGCATTAAAACAAAAGCATTATATAAAATTATGTAAAAATCAAAGGTTTACACTAAATAAAATGTTGATCAATAGCAGATAGTTTTATTGTCACACCATTTTTATATGAACAACAGGTGAGTTGAGGTATAACCACTGCTATACAGGATACAGATAAAGAGGTGGTGATATACTGCAGATAGAGAGTTGGTGACATACTGCAGATAGAGAGGTGGTGATATACTGCAGATAGAGAGGTGGTGATATACTGCAGATAAAGAGGTGGTGATATACTGCAGATAGAGAGGTGGTGATATACTGCAGATAGAGAGGTGGTGATATACTGCAGATAGAGAGGTGGTGATATACTGCAGATAGAGAGGTGGTGATATACTGCAGATAGAGAGGTGGTGATATACTGCAGATAAAGAGGTGGTGATATACTGCAGATGGAGAGGTGGTGATATACTGCAGATAAAGAGGTGGTGATATACTGCAGATAGAGAGGTGGTGATATACTGCGGATAGAGAGGTGGTGATATACTGCAGATAAAGAGGTGGTGATATACTGCAGATAAAAAGGTGGTGATATACTGCAGATAGAGAGGTGGTGATATACTGCAGATAAAGAGGTGGTGATATACTGCAGATAAAGAGGTGGTGATATACTGCAGATAAAGAGGTGGTGATATACTGCAGATAGAGAGGTGGTGATATACTGCAGATAGAGAGGTGGTGATATACTGCAGATAAAGAGGTGGTGATATACTGCAGATAAAGAGGTGGTGATATACTGCAGATAGAGAGGTGGTGATATACTGCAGATAGAGAGGTGGTGATATACTGCAGATAGAAAGGTGGTGATATACTGCAGATAGAGAGGTGGTGATATACTGCAGATAGAGAGGTGGTGATATACTGCAGATAAAGAGGTGGTGATATACTGCAGATAGAGAGGTGGTGATATACTGCAGATAGAGAGGTGGTGATATACTGCAGATAAAGAGGTGGTGATATACTGCAGATAGAGAGGTGGTGATATACTGCAGATAAAGAGGTGGTGATATACTGCAGATAGAGAGTTAGGCTAAATGACATCTTATATTCTTTCTTTCTTACGTTCTTATATTTGATATTTTTCATATATTATTTTTCATTATCACATTCCACCAGCTTTTACTCATTTCAGACAGTTTTTTTATTTACATTATCTTCATTATGATCACTACTAGATGACTCCATAAAGACAGCAAAAAATTGATCTAAAAACGCTTGATTTTTTATAGTTTTGTGCTTTAATTTTGAAAAAGATATTACCTTCTCGTCGTTTTACTATTACTACCACTCACACTAGTCATCAGGCAACCCATAATTAGGTACTACACGCTATGCAGATATGTTTTGTATTTCTTTTTACGAACTAACACAACATATGTGTTAGTTTGTGATACTGAGCATTATACAACGCAGATATAGTACTTGCTGCCACGTGTGGTACATCAACATATGATGATAGAGCTGCTGAAGATATACACATTAATAAAACATTATTCATGAAGATGCGCAGTGATTAACAAACCTGGGAAGATTAAGACCAACAGAGACAGATAATCAATTACTCTTATTACACGGCCATCTTAAACGCAGGTGGTAGGCGCATGTGCACTATTCTTGCTCTGGTTGGATCTGAGGACATTCCCACGGCTTTCGGATTGAGAGGTAAACGTATGACAATGGGCGAGCCAAAATAACTTAATAAATAGGAAAAGAATAGTCTGATTTGATAGAATACCTTTACTTTAGCTGTCCTCAGTGAAATACCATGCATCATCTTCTGTATCCTCAAGAGTTTGGAGTTATAGTTCCTACACTTGGACAACTGGAAAATAACATGAATTCAATAAGAGCATCCCGGAGCCCTCTGAGAGCAGCGGAGACATCCCGGAGCCCTCTGAGAGCGGCAGAGACATCCCAGAGCCCTCTGAGAGCGGCAGAGACATCCCGGAGCCCTCTGAGAGTGACAGAGACATCCCAGAGCCCTCTGAGAGCGGCAGAGACATCCCGGAGCCCTCTGAGAGCGGCAGAGACATCCCGGAGCCCTCTGAGAGCGACAGAGACATCCCAGAGCCCTCTGAGAGCGGCAGAGACATCCCGGAGCCCTCTGAGAGCGGCAGAGACAAACTTAGTGACAGCTTAAACTCACGAGTGTTCTATGTTACTATAAACATGAATTTCAAGTTATGTTATATACATATGCCCTGGTGATATGCGCATATGAGTTTATAAATGCTAGAACATTCTTACGTTGAAGTAAATGGGGTCACCTGTCTGCCCTCCTCAATTGCAGCATTAAAAAGGTAAGTCTAACAATTTAAAGAACTGGCTAGATTGTTGTTAGCTTCTACACAATTAAGAGACTGTTCACACTAACCATGTCTTCCATCTGATTGAAGCAGCTGCTGGCTGAGAACTTTTCATTCTCGTGCTGGAGGGACTCGAGAAGGACAACCTGATTGTTCCTGTAGTAGAAAACAAGAAAGAACTGAAGCTTAAATCAACCAGCCACTAGTAGGCATCCAACTAACTAGTAGTTAGAAATACATACCGTATATGGTATATGCAAACTTAGCAAGCAGTGGATTGTGCTCAAATTGTTCATAAAGTATTAGATGTTTCACTCGGTGATGAATACTGGCTTGAGATTGCATGCATTAATGGTTTAGGAATTTTGGCCTTTTTCTTTTAAATAAAACACTGTTCTGAGCTTGCATCACCAGTAATGACTATACTAACAGTGACCAAAAGAAAGAATAACTCCTAAAGACAAAATAGCTCCTGAAATTTTCTTTAAAAAAGGTCCGTGAAATAGAATGACCTGAAATTTAGTGATTCTACATAAGACTTGGCTGAATAGCATAATGGTAACAGATAGTTTCATCTGAGCATGGTCATACAGAACCTGTAAAAGACAAGCAGCATAAATTCTAACAGTTAGGCTATTTTATGCATGTTTTCCACCACCTAATCTTGTGATTACTAAATACTAGCAAGATAGTGAACTACCATCACTGTTTTCACTGAGTACTTGTTTATTTTACTTATTGTATTGATAAAGATTTCAGTTTACTCTACCAATCTAAATCATTCGAAAGAGCGCTCGCGAGAAGAAATAATAGCACAGGGAACAGTAATAATAACAGTAATAATAACAGTAATCATAATAATTACAAGCAACGACAACGGCTAATGTTCAACAACATTATTGGCTTTTTGCCATAAAACTCTACTTTGCAGCTACAACAAATGTTCAAAACTTGACCGTTTATGGTTATAACTCAAACATGATGACAACCAGATTCTTTGGTTAAAACAAGGGAAGGATTAGTAAATCGTAGTAAATTAGTAGGAAATAGTAAATTCTTTACTATTTCCTAGTACAGGATTAATCACCTAATGGCTTTCTAATGCACTTGTGATTGTTGTAGTCAATTCCCTTACATGAGCTCTTGTAGTTTATTTTTGTTAGTTTGAGATACTTCGGAAATGTGTTCCTTAGAGATCAAGGCAGCGTGCTCAGCAAACTTATCTCGGTCTATCAACTGTGCAGACGGCAAAGGATCCTTAGGTGAACCTTCTAGATCTGACAGTTGGTCAGAACTAGTCACCTCCTCTACGATGTGCGGTGCCGTCACTTCTGTGTCACAGGATTCTCCACTCGACGAATTCTCCATCGATTACAGCTAAAAATAGCGCTAATTTTCAACAAAATTCAGTGAAAAACTTAAAGCATGAGCTGAACAACCATATTTTACTAATCCATGCTAATCCAATACTAATCCATGCTTACTTGAGGTAGAAAAACTGGCATCTCTCTGTCCATACCTGATTGCTAGTGGTCTGTACAGTGTTATACTCAAACTGCATGTCATGTGCAGTGTACAAACTTATTGTGAAAATTGCGAATGGTGAAATAACTTGGCTCGTAACAAAAGACAAGCAACAAGTACATAATATATGTATATATGTACAAAAAGAAAATAATATGGTACTCAATAATTATAACTGTATACAAACCTATCGAGGTGGTCAACGTATAATTTTACTACAACTACCATATTGTACGCTAGCTCCATCAATTAATTTCTGAAACGTATCTGACCGCTGTAAAATCATTGAAGATAGATAGGCAGCCATATTGGAGAACCTTAGTTTCATAGGCAAACAACATATCATGAGAACTAGCCTTAATTTAATTCACAGCACCCCCCCCCCCCCTAACTCCCAATAGCTACCATGATTTAATTTTCTATCTAAACTCGATAAAGACTTTTATACTATGGAGATAGTCACACTAGCAACTGATGTGACTATCTCTAAAATAGTTTCTTCCAGCCATACATAAAACAGAAAAAATGCCTAATGTTATGGTAGGCGTGTAACGCTGCAAGTAGAGACGATAACTCCACAATTAAGCCACCAGTTATTACAAGGCAAAACAACTCTGCATCTAATCAGTTCAGTATTACTTGGCCAAAGCCTAACATGAACTTAATGACAGTGAGTCGCAGTGTTTAGTACTGAAGCTATCCAGCTAACCTATATGCAAGGCTGCTTGCGGCTCATTGTTAGAGGAAAGTCAATATGTAAGTCGCTATAGTAACAATGGGTACGCGATAATGAGTAAGTCGCTACATGTTTGCGGCTCAGCATAATATATAACAACCTAGCGCACTTTACAGAGACATTTTTTGGAGAAATATGTAAATATGAGAAATATCTATAAATTCATAGAAACCATTTCAAGTCAGCTCTACTTGGAATACTCAATACTCGGCAGATCTATGACCTCATCAATCTTCCACAAATTTACTAGCATTAATGTCATAAATATATGCCAATGGCTGCAAATTGTCTTTCAGTGCACACATACTTGCTAGCAATAAAGAAATATTTGTTTACTAAACATACTAGTGCCTGTGACTTTGTATTTTCTTATAGACTGGCTCATTAAACCATAACTGTCACGTACAACTTTTATCGTATTTACTAGATACATCAGACACGCTGATTTTGATTTTGTACTCAAAATAAAGATTGGTCTACTAACTTTCAGAGTATTGAAGGCTTTTTATAGCCTTTTAATATCGGTCTCGAAAACAACACAGTCGGCACAACAAGCTCCGCCCATAAATAAGTGATGTAACCTAGCTTTTTAGGAACGGAAGTTAGGAATGTGTAGACCGATTTAGAATAATATAGATATTTTGGAAGCGATTCAAGATTGCGCATTTTTGACAGGTGTAATGAGTATGATTACAATTGCTCTTTGTATAGCAATATAGCCGCATAGTCCAGTGGATAACACATCTGCCTACAGACCTGGCGGTTCCAAGTTCAATTCCAGCGCAGAGTGGAGTTTTTGTTCCTGTAACTTTATCACTATAACTTTATTACTATAACTTTGTCACTATAACTTTATCACTATAACTAAACACACAAATGACAGACCAACAAACAATAAGATTTATACCTTATAGATTAAACCATAAATGTCGAGTACAACTTCTATCGTATTTACTAGGTAAATCAGAAGTGCTGATTCCGATTTTGTACTCAAAATAAAAATTGGTTCAATAACTTTCAGAGTATTGAAGGCTTTTTACAGCGTTTAAATATCCGTCTCAAAAACAACACGATCGGCACAACAAGCACTGTCCATAAATGTGTGCCGTAGCCTAGCTTTTTAGGAACACAAGTTAGGAATGTTTAATCCGATTTATGATAGAGATGGGTGTTTTAAAACCCATTATTATCTAAATTCAGCCTTAAAATTAAACTCAGTCTTTTCTGAAAGGTAAATAAGCTATTTAACATTGCATAGTTAAAAAGCGCGATAACAACGCTAGCTTGTGATAAAATCGCGCTTTTTTGAGCTCCTTTTTCTAAGGGTTAAGCCTATTTAAACATCATGTAACAAGCTACGAGCAATTTTAAATAGTTTATATACCTTTCATAAAAGACTGAGAATATTTTACAGGCTGAATTTAGTTAATAATGGGTTTTAAGACACCTATCTCTATTATTTTAAATTGGACTAAACATCCCTAACTTCCATTCCTAAAAAAAAGCTAGGTTTCGTCACATATTTATGGGCGGGGTTTGTTATGCCGATTGTGTTGTTTTAGAGACGGATATTGAAACGCGTTAAATAAGCCTTAATGACTTTGAAGGTTAATGTACCAATCTTTATTTTGAGTACAAAATCGGAATCAGCACTTCTGATTTACTTAGAAAATACGATAAAAGTTGTACGTGACAGTTATGGTTTAAGCAAGCAGTTATTTATAGAGTATCTGAACATTATTATACATCCACGTAGCCAATAAACAAACGTTACTAGACCTTTTCAAACTGAGTTTTCATTGTGAAGTCCATCCAATGAATGAACAGATAAATGTTTATATTAATTGGCAGCGCAAAAAAATTATGTTGCCTATTGTACAATTGCCTATGTACAATTTCTAAGCCCATAAATTTTGTGAATTGACAGCAAATTTGACATCTAGGTGATTTTCAATACTACATCGCCAGAATTGTAAATTACATCTTCCGTAATGGTAAGAACAGCAGAAGAAATGCACAAGAAATAGCACAAACACAGCACAAGAATATGCTGTGTTTCAACAATATATAGAATGATGCGAGCACATACATTGTAACATGTACAAGAAATAAATATTAAATATAGCCCACTAAAACTGTTAGCTTCAAGTGCCTACAACTCGTTTACCAGTAACTTGAAATAATGATAACAGTTAAAAAATAATAATCAGACAGCAATCGTTAGCACCCATTTAAAATAGATACTAATATTTTAAATCATGGCTTGTACAACAGTACAAAACCTGCAGTTATTACTGTCTGGATGACTGCTAAACTACTGTAATCTTCAATGTAAATCTGATTCTCTGGATGAGCATTATTCAAGTTTTTAGTAAATCTTGTCTAGTCTGAATGCTGAAACACATCTTCCTGCTCAGTGAAAACCTATGATTTTTTGCCCATCTCTAATGCATGTTAGCCATGAATGGCTTTGAACCTAAACTTGATTTAGAGGTCACGCTTTTGGCACACGATTCTTATTCTGTAGCTTTACTTGATGTTTTATAGCAACTACTTGCTCGCAAAAAGCTTTATGGCTGAAGGTCAAATTTAACTGCTACTTTTAATCTACATTTTTTATTAAATTGTGACTCTCACACACTATTACTAAGCGTTCAATAAGAGCACTGTTGTAATCAATACTAGTTGCCAGTACAGCGGACTCCCGGGTTACTGGCTGTTCCTATTCCTATCAACAAAATGTGATGCAAAATAATGGATTTCTTATGATTACAATGGTTCAATTCAATTCTGTGTGCCAGCTTTGGCCAAAATTTAATACTCTTGTGTTTGTCTCCATCGTAATTATGTGCTGTTAATGTAGCAATTGGTGGCCAGACGTGGTCTGAATTGCGACAGTAAGTAGATAGGAAAACCATGAAAACAGTATAATTCTTTCACCAAATAGAGTATCTTAATCTTAGGTTTTGCTGTTTATTGAAATTGAAAGCCTTCACCTACTACATGATCAATCTATGAAACTTTAATAGTTTTAGTTTGTCATGATTTGACTTCAAATTGTATTGCTGTTGAGCCAGAAAAATCACTAACACAATTTTACAGCTTGCTCATAAAGTACTTAGTGCCCCATGCATACTATAAGTCACTAATTTAATGTCTTTATGCCTTGTGCGCAACCTTTAATCTCATCTGAAATTCTTTGTAGCTGCTGCTCATCTCCAATGACAATGTGTTCCTATGTCATTAAATAACTGATTTTCTTGCAAAAAAACTTATGCTTTACAGTCTATTTAAACAAAAACGACAGTATAACTTAGAATACATTCTATTAGTACTGGAAGTAGAGCCTTTGCTTGATTCTTTTGGTTAAATTTGTAGAATAACGTATCATTGTTGTTACCAAAAATGGCTAAATAATCTCTAAAACTAGTTGCTCTACCCAATACTTGTAGCATTTTTTTAATAATCTAGTTTCAACGCAAACCTTTCAAATTACAAAACCAATACAAACATGCTAGTGAAATTGTATGCCCTAGCATGCCTGTATGATCATCTTCCTCATTAAATCACTAGTATCGCAACAGCTAAACATCTTTGTTACCCTCTTATTTTAAGTTGAGAGTGCAAAAAGACTGCATTGTAATGCTGTAAGAGCCTAAGAGTATCGAGTAAGAGTTGTTAAACAACTTCCTAAAGCAAAGTCGTTCCTGAACTATGAACGTTAATGACAATAGCACAAATCCTATCAAAATCAGATAACCTTACTAAATGCAAAATGCTAAATCAGTGCTACGGTCAAGAACGCAACTGCTTTTGGACTGCATAGCGATTTTTGGCTAATAACGACAACCCTTGCTTCGGTTATCTAGCCAATCAAAACGCTGCAGTTCGCCGCGATGTTTAATACGAAATTTTTGACCAGGATTACGCTGACCATTTTCTAATTGACCATACGTATTTTATCATGAGTTAATGGGGTTGATCGTCATTAAATTTTAGTATATCTTCAATAGTGGCTCTACAATCGATTGGTGTCTGCTTATAACACACCCAGTTTGTGAATAACTTTGTTGTAACACAATACTTCGTGACTGGTGAAGGCTGGACTTAGGTATTTGATTCGGCAGATCAAACATTGTTAGTATTACCTAACTGAGGTTGATCGAGACTTCGTATTTGCATTAATGCGTTGCTAGTTTAAGTTCATAATATTAGGTTTTCATACTTGCACGCCTTTGTATTTTAGTTTAAACAGAATTAAACTGTCATATCTGACACACTATTCATTTATAGAGATCCTCTCCGAGTGGTTTGATTTTTCTTCTGTGAATGCAGTTTTTCCTATCTATAAAATGTAAAATACTGATTCTTGTGATAACTTTATTCAATGAATCTAAAAACTCCATGACTATTTGACTTAATTTTTTGTCTATTCTTTTTTTTAATTGCAGTGTTATGGGTAGATGTAGAGAAATTATGTTATGCAAAACTAATCTGAATCCACACACAACATCAGTGTTAAAATTGTTTTGTTATTCTATTTTATTTTGACTATGTTTAGTTTGTGCACTTTTGCTTAGCTTGTGGGAGCTAATTTGATTATTACTGGTTCAGGTACAAGTGAAGGTGTTAAGCTATTGTAAGCAATACTGATATTTACCAGTAAAAGTTACTTTATTCTATAAGTGAAACAATTAAAATACACAACTAACAAACTTCTAAAACAATAATATTAATGACAAAAGGTTAGAATAGCTAATAAAAGTTACGTCCTTACTCGAACAGTCGTCCATGCTTGTTTGCTCAGCCTCTAATTTTTCTTGTGGTTTTCTGGTGAGGTTGGTTGGTAGGTTTAATTGCTTCGTCATGTTTTTGGCATGTTCACCATCTGGTTCTGATGCAATTTTTATGATTGAATCCAATTTTGAAGTTTCTAAATTGATTTTGACATTTTCTAATCATTTGATCTTTTGATGTCTTTGGGCGCCTTGTTGCTTGCACGTATTATATGCTTTTCCTGTGGTCTGGCTACATTCCCTGATGGTATGTTGTTTTTGCAGTATCTCCATTCAACAGCAGTACGAAGAATAGCCTACTAGATTTAGTGTTTACTACTAATTGCATTGATTCAATATATATGCCTTCTACTTCACGGCTTCAACTAACGTGGCTTCGGTGTATCGCAGGTTTTTGAAAGTCTTCGTTTAGGTACGTATAGCAATACACTGCCAGTCTATTCGCTGAAGCTGCTGAGAAATTATAAATTGTGGCAATCGAGAATTATATACTCGCCCTTATATATACAAAATGCAATATCAACCATTAATCTAGTTTTTTAAGTAGAAATTGTGGTGTTCCTCAGGGTTTTATTCCGTGTCCAACTTTATTCTTGATATATATTAATGATCTTATGTTGTCTAATAATTATTTAAAACCTATTCTGTACGCTCACGATACAAGTTTATTTTTTCAGTAGCAATTTAAATAATGCCAAATATAGTTAATGAGCTTTAAAAAATTAAATATAGGTGTAATACAAATTAATTACCTGTAAACATGGACAAAGCAACGTACATTGTAATGAGAAATTATCAAAACAAAATTAAATCAGAAAATCGATAAAATTATTTGATTTGGAGCTTCAGAAGATCAAATTCTTAGCAGTTTATTAGAACCATAGACCTATTAACTATACTAGACTGGGCAATGCGAAGCCACGGTGTCCTACATAAATAGCAACATTCCTCGTAACGTCAACGCTTTGTTCACTTGCAGCTGGTCAGGCAAGCGAGTCATCATTGTTTACATTGAGAGAATGGCTGAGACAGCTTTGTTGCTACATGTAATTTGAGATAACTACTAAAGTACACAAGATATTGGTTTAAAATTTTAGATGCAAAGCTTATACACTATGCTTTTCCTACCCTGCAAATTTGTAAACATAAAGTTGAATATTTCATATGTAAAGTGCCAGTAAAAATGTATATTGATCTATTCAAAAATATTGCAAAATTATCAATGTCGCTCTATGCTATGGGCTAACATGTCAGATAGCTAGGTGTACAAACTGATTTCAAATGCATACACTTTGGTAAATGGTACACTGATCGCAGTCTGCCATGAACATAAATGTTGAGTCTTAGGTGTTATGCAAACAGCATCAGAAAAATCGTAGAAAACAAACGACAAATGGTACACTTTTCTAGACATAATTATTGTGACAGGCTACACATGACTAAAGACGACTAGTCGGCTGAGCTTTGATCTAGGATTACTTTTGTTAGCTGCTACCTTTGTAGCCTCGTGGTGAATTCTAATTCTGACATATCTGGATGGGATAGTTTTAACTAAGCTGGCTGCGCTGTGACTTGAGCATGGAAATTCCTGATGCAAATTGCTTTGTAAAGCCAATGAAAGAGTCTTAGTGACCACCAGCTTGTGTATGTCTGCAGTGATTCCTTGTAAGTCGACACAACGCCGTATAATCTGTTCTGAGCCTAAACATATCTTTGTGATGACAGGATGAGGTGTAAACAGACCACCTCTATCTTTTACACTGATTAGTGTCGCATCATCCCTGGTGCGTAAAGGCATGGTCACACGAGCACCGAACCGAACTAAATGACGCAAAACGACGTCGCTCTCAGCTGTAAAAAGTTCGGCCGAAGACATTTCTAGCCGAAACGAACTATTTCGGTACTGCTCGAAATTTCGGGCCGAACCCTTGCTCTTATTGGCTGGTTAAAATTCTAGAATTCTAGCGAGCACGCGTCACATTTCTCCTTACGTGCGTATGAGTAAAGTTAAAAAAGAAATGGGACGATACTTTTATTTCGTTAAATAAACAACATGAAGCAATTTACGACAAGGTTCACCCGGACTTGTGATTGGGTTGCATAAATGTAAGATCTTGCACTTAAGTTTTGCATAAATGTAAGGGAATGGTTGTGATTTTCTTTCGTGTAGAATATAAGTAATGTGTCATATTCATCCTGATGAAGTATCGTTGACTGATTTATTTATGTAAAACCACAGTACTATGATAAAGACTGTTTTTGTTTGTTATGTACTCAGCATAGAAAAACATTCATATGTTAATAAAAAAATATAATTATGTTGATGGGAAGGGTTAGCAAAATCTTAGTATCGAGTGATTTATTTTGAGTAACTGAACGATCTTCTGATAAATCTGCTGTGTAATTATAATTTATAACTGTTCCTCAAAGTTTTTTGTTTACAATAGAAATATTTAACTCAAATACATAACAACTACTAATGAAACCGTGTCCTGTCTCTATACGTATGGTATCTAGGAAGCGAAGTGACTTCGGATGCCGTGTGACATGTGCCACGAACCGAACCAGCCTCCGAACCGATCCTACGTCGGTTCGGTGCTCGTGTGACCACGCCTTTAACCTGGACAGGAGGCTATAAAGCTGGTGCAGTCATTGCAGTTGAGTTTTAAGCTCCGTACCACATAGCCTGCTAAATAAATATTATATGTTAATATTATTATAAAAAGTATATGTATCAACCGTAAAATAAATTTACCTACATCTCACTGATCCGCTGCAGTATTATTTCAAGCCACTCTGCTACCTGTATATCTGTTCTATACACTAACAATAAGTGAAAGTAGCTAATACCAAAATACATGTACATACCTAAATCATGTACCACAATATGGGCAGTCATGCAGTTTAGCACATGCAGCTAGGCTGCAATGTGTGCCAGATCTCTTGTTTTGTAGAAAATTTGGAGGAATTGGTTGTATTTACCTACCGATGTACTCAACTATGTCCGAGACAGATTTTGACAGATCGATTTCCAGCCGTTCGCTTGATTCCAAATAATCATGGAAGTCATCTTCACTTTCTACAAGAATTTTTCTTCGTTTAGATGAGAGAAGTAGGGAGCAGGAGCCATCTGAGCTATCACAATCAAGACAGTTAGCACTCGTGCTTGGTGTGATGTCTGTTTTCACTAGTTGAGCTCTCAGAGCAGATTTGAAGCTCCGGATATCTTGATTATTGTTGAAACCTCCCTTGGCCCGAATCTTTGAGGACAGTGTTTCTATATGCTCTTGTTTAAGCTTGTACAGAAGTAAATACTTGGCCTCGCGAAATGTTTGAAAAATTTAATTCCCTATTCCAAGGTATGAGGTACGCTTATGTAGAGGGTCGGGAATGATCTCTTCAGATTGCTTGGCGGCTGTTGGCTCTTCATAGCAAAGTGAAAGTTCCCGGACTGGCTCATCTCGGTCTGGTGGAGATGATTTAGATAGTGTTGGTCGGCATAACAGTCCGTCTATGCTTTGGTTGAGTCGGTTGTAAATATTTTGGCGGAGAATCAAATACCCTTGGTACAGCAGTAGGTTCTAGTATGGCAGCCATCACCATACTCATTTACTAGCCCATGTCCACCTGCCATGGTCATGAAAAACTTCATGAAATGGACAACACTTTGTCTACTTCGCGGTTGGCACCTCTTTGTGCGAAGCAACTTTTCAAATATTAGTGCCAACAATGAACTTTAGGAAAACATTTTGGAATAACTATTATTTGTATGCATATCTCGAAAAAATCTGCAAGATTTCTTGCTCTTCATATCTAGGTACCTCTCACAACCACACTTGAAAACAATTTAAGTAAAATTTACCTTTGAATCATTTCCAGTGCTGGTAGTTGCTCCACTCTCCATGGCTTCCTACTTAAAAATATGGCCTGGACTAGGCAAAGTGAACAAAGCAACAAAGTGAACATAGACCTATTTTCTGATGCTGTTTGCATAACACCTAAGACCCAACATTTATATTCATCGCAGACTGCGATCAGTGTACCATTTACCAGTGGGTATGCATTTGAAATCAGTTTGTGCACCTAGCTATCTGACATGTTAGCCCATAGCATAGGGCAACATTGATAATTTTGCAATATTTTTGAATAGATCAATATACATTTTTACTGGCACTTTACATATGAAATATTCAACTTTATGTTTACAAATTTGCAGGGTAGGAAAAGCATAGTGTATAAGCTTTGCATCTAAAATTTTAAACCAATATCTTGTGTACTTTAGTAGTTATGTCAAATTACATGTAGCAACAAAGCTGTCTCAGTCATTCTCTCAATGTAAACAATGATGACTCGCTTGCCTGACCAGCTGCAAGTGAACAAAGCGTTGACGTTACGTCGCGAAGAATGTGGCTATTTAAGTGGGACACAATGCTGAGCCGTGATGCATTGGATTGCCCAGTCTAGTATAGTTAATAGGTCTATGATTAGAACAGATACCTGGTAAGGAATGCACACATTGGTGAGCTAAATAAGCAGATAAGATCCATGTCGAGTCTGATAAGTAAATAATCCAAATTTTTTCCCAGGAACTAATGTTATGGAACTAATACACCACACATTAGCTAAAATTAGCTAGTGTGTGGAGTCATGGGAAATGCTCCATTTTTATTACCATTGTTATTGTTATTTTGTACCACAAAAACGTCTAATGCGCATAATCTTTGCTAAACCACCTAAACCAAACTTCATCTCAGTCACTGTTTGTTCAGCTTTTTTGTGTTGCCTGTTGATGAACTTTACCAGTATAAAATTATCTTTATTACGAATTCAAAATTTTATTCAAGTGATTATAGAGTAATAAATTCTTGCTATGATACTAGATTTTAAAAAACTAATCCACCATTACCAATATTACTGCTTTTGTTCATAAAACAATTGCATACAGAGTTCCAAACGGAACAGCCTTCTAAGACTAAGCAAATTTTCAGTATTTAATAGCTGTAAAAGAAACATTAGAAGCCACTTGCTAAACCTAGATTGATCAAGACCTACTATTCAAATTTCGATGAAATATGCCAAATATTTCAACTTAGCAGTCACAATATGCCAACTTCTGTGGGCCCAGCGCCTCGACTAACTGCAGTTATACTGTACATGTGGGTTTCATCATACCTTAATATGTAGCAATTAATTGAGCTTTCATTTATTTTTTCCATTTAATCAATATTGTGACTATATCTTCATTTTTGCTTAACGTTATGTTTTTACTAATTGATGAAATAAAACTCATGCTACACGCACAACGAAACTAGTCAATCACAAACATGAATATTCAATAGGCCTATTGTCAAAGTATATATTATAGCATAAGTGCATTTTCTGACTTAAATACTGCAACTAAAGTTAAAACATAAACTGAACATCAATCTAGAAAACCTAAATTCATCTACTTATGAACCTCAAATAATATTCTCAAAACAGAGTATGAATGCAAAGTGAACAATCTGTTCATATGAAAGCTCCCTAGCAACAAGCTGGTTGATGTCAATGATAGTGAGAGAAGTACAATTTTTTCCAACAAAAACTTAAAATTGCTTTACAACTATTGAATGGAATTTGATAATTCCTCCATCCATAGAGAGTTGTCAATTTTCTCGTTTTTTTTTTCATTTTGTTATCCTGACACTGATTGCCTCAAGGAGAATCAGCATTGCCTTTACTTTAATTCACCCCTTCTCATGCTTCGCCGTTTAACTCTCATTAATCTTCTGCAGATTTCAGTAAATACCTTTAACCCTTTCGCGGGTGAATTTTCAAAACTAAATCAGACTCCCATGGGTGAATTAATTTTCTAAAAAATCAATTTTTCTTAAAAAGGTTCATACACTTTTCTGTGTGTTATTATGTGCATATATATATATGTTTAAAGGTGCATATGTATACGTGTATATGTCCATAGGCATATATATATATATATTATAAACAAATAAAAATGTATAACATAAAATATATGCTTTTCATAATAATTGTCTATTTACGAATGGTATTTTCGAAAGCATTCTCCTTTACAAAGGCCCCCATCACAGTCTTTGCACCATGTACTTATTCGTGTAACAAAGAGCTCCCACAAAGATGTACTTCCTGGATTGACAGGCTCAAAAAACTTTGCAATATACTCTACTGGTTGAGCATCTATCGAAGTAAATACTGGGCCTGTCACTGCTATAAACTGCTGAATTGTAGGGGATTTATCTCTGTTTATGTTGGTTATATTCTTCCAGGCACTGGCATCACTCCTACTCACATCCTCATCATTACTGTACCAGCCTTTTCATCACTGTCACTTCCAGATGTAAAGTCATTCCAATCACAATCCAAACCTGATTCACTGTCATCTCTTGCTACTAAATCTAAAAAGTCACTGTTAGCTCTTAATCTCTTAGTAATTTTGTTACTAGTACTTGCTTTATTAGAATAATCTCGGGAGGTTCTTTTAGAAGTCGCCATGACGGTAAACTAAACTCAAACCCTCGAAAAATTCGGTAAATAAAAGCTAAAACCGAACCAAGAAAAATAAAAGTTTATAAATTATTTAGAACAATTTTCTAATTTTTTTTGTAAGTTTATTTATTCATCACTGCTAAAAACGATCGTTTTTTTTCAACCTTAAAGTCAATTTTTGAGGCTAACCGAAACTACTATATCGTAGCTTGCTATTGGTAAAAAAAGTAAGCAAAAAACGGCATTTAGCTAACCATAAACTGCAATAATAAAATACGTTACCGAAACGACAAAAACGTCGCACTGCCCATTAGCAGCCGTATTGCAAAGCGACAAAAATGTCGCTCTGCCCGCGAAAGGGTTAAGCTGCATGTAAAAGGACATGTACTTAAAATGTACATTAATTGTGAAAGTTTTGGAAGCGTTTCAAGCGTTTTGAAGTAATGAAATTATGGCTTAAACTGACATAAATTACTTTTTATTTCTCAAAATTCTCTTTTCCTGATTGAGTTTCAAGCGCAACCCCTCAGAGTAGAAGGTAATATTGTACATAATACTGTCATGAGTTTCTAGTGGGCGATTACAGTGATTTTTTATACACTTGAATGATATCTTTTACTTTTGTACATTCGTAATTGAAAGGTATAAAACTGCGCATGATACAGCTCTGGTGTAATGTTCACCGTAAATGATGTTTAGTCTTTAATTGTAGCTTTTAAATAGAACAAATATTGTGTTTGGTTTCGAAAAATTTGTTACATTTGAAATTGTGCCCGAACAAAAATTGTTTTCGTCTTTATATGGTGCAACTAGCATGTTATAACTATGCACAGTCCGGTATGCTGCAAATATGCTGGTCATTGTTAATAAGATATTTTTAATGATTCCTCAAATCTTTGCCAAGAGCAATGGCTGAATTCCTTTGCATCTAAGGTTTCCATTGATTGCTACATGGAAACAGGCAAAACTACAACATTTTGATCCTCCACAAAACATACTGTGTTGATTATACTTTAAAGTATGGCTCTTACAAATAATTCTATAACACATCTAAAATTATAACTTAAATATTTCAAACATTATCTCTAATATCTGGTTTATATTAGAGACTTCTGTAATAATTTCTATGGATTAGGAATTTAGACTAATCAATACTGAATAAGCTCAGTAAGTTATTTCGATGGGTACATAATACTTTGAACATTTGGGTCCTACTCACTTTGGTTTCTTACTGAATTAGTTGTCATGAGACCGTATCGGTTTATTCTTATTTTAGTCTGTGCATCGATATATATATATATATATATATATATATATATATACTTATTTTGACACTTGTAGGTTATTATTATGCACCAGATTGTTGAATTCTATTAACAAGTATCATTTCTCTTGTTTTCTATTTCATCGATGCAACTTATTGTTACATCTTTTACGCAGATTCTTGTGTGATCAACATGGTAGATCGGCAGGTTGTTGCGGTTAGAATTCGACCTCTAATAAAAAGGTGAGAAATTTGTGCTAGTGTACACTTCTCTCTAATGTTGGTCCGTTGAATCCTAATAAAAGCTTCCATTAGTTTAAAACATACAGTCATACTTCAACTTACGAGCTTAATGCGTTCCGAGACTGAGCTCGTATGTCAATTTACTCGCATGTTGGTGCAATTAATTTATATATAGAACAATTAAATATATATTGATTGGTTTCCATACTCTAAAAAAGCAAATAAAACACTCAAAACGAGATATTGTAACAAAAAGAACATGTTGGTTATTGTCCTTACGTACTACATGCTTTCAAAAAGCAACAAATAAAAATAATGCAAGGAAATGTGATTAATTAAAATGTAAAATTAAATACATACAATAGCAGTTAACACTCGCATTTGCCAGGGAGGGAGATATAAGTTATCCTTCGTTACAACAGTTGACTTTGATAAATTTGGATTTTATCAGTGTTAAAAGACAAACTTAGAAGCAAACCTAATAGCAAAATTTCATTTTCAACTAAACGTAATTAAAATTTCTTCGGCGTTCATAGTTTCAAATTTCTCGCTGGTTAGCGAGAAATTTTTCCTTTGTTTCGCTTTCACGACTAGCCAGCCGTTTTAAGATAAACCTATCTAAGGACGTTTGCCTTTGTCGCCCTTGCAACATGTTGCGATTAGGACGAACACAAGTGTCCGTCACAAATGGTTAATGCACGACCACTAGCCAACTTTTCCGAATGTCTATTAAACAGTTTGGATAGATAGCGCCGGCCTTTTCACATAGCATCGTTTCAGTTACACTGTCACCAGCCAATTGTTTGTCCAATGCCATCAGCGGTCGTGAAGATCGCTGCACCGTTTAGAAACTATGGTTAGTCCTTTTGCGAACTAAATGCCCTGAATATAATCCTTCTGTTTGATAATTATGAATGTATTTCTGTCATATTGCCAAGCTAGCTCAATCACGCATACACATTTCACATATTTTTCCGTTTAATATCGACTGTTATCATTTGCTTTTTCTTGGTATTATCTTTCATTTTACTGGCAAACTTTCGGTCTACGCACAGTACTTTTAATTCACATAATTCTGCACAGAAAATCGTGCACAAAAACACGGTACAACAGTATAACCTGAGCAGTTGAAAAATACAGAGTGAGCCTGTTCTCATAAAACACCTCCGGCATACTTGGCAACTGACTCAAGTGCTCGTATCTCAAACATGGCTCGTATGTTAGTGCTAAAACTTGCTTGAAAGCTGGCTCGTATCTCAAGTTTCTCGTACGTTGGAGCACTCGTAAGTTGAAGTATTACTGTACATCGAAATAGTTATATATTCTGCAATGGCTTTTATTGGTTCATTTCTTTGTGTCTTTAAAGTACATGTGTTAACGTAGAATAAACAATTTGTAACGTTGACAAAATAAATATTCATATGACCCAAAAATTAAAATCTAATGATATATCATTTTCTGTTTATTTTTCGAAGTCTACTAGGCATTGATAAGTTACTATTACTATAATAATATTATACCAGTAACAGGCTCTGATCAAAGGAATTCATGCACGACAAGCCCATAAATGTTAGTTCTTGCAATGTTGACAATTGTGTCAGCGTTCATATCCATCAGTGGTCATTGTAACCTGTATTTATTTCAATATATTTTAAAACGTGAATAATTATGTCTATTATTTGTAATACGTGCGTGTGAGAGCCTATAATGTTTAGATATAGCAGTGCAGCTTCACAGAATTGCCTTTGCTTCCATTTGGTGTGCATCTTTTGTAAGGAATAATCTAACTGTTCTCTGACTGTTTGTAAACTGTACATAAATCTGTGACGCACAGGCAGCTTTTACTAGCATCAACTGAGGCCCGGCCCAAGCTGGCCAATAATATACGTCGTAACAAGGAATGTTAGCATTTCATCGTATAGTTTAATCGTTAGGCCAAGGCCGTTGAAATGATCACGAACATTTTAGTGTAACCATTCTTTTGCATGTGTTTGTGATGGCTACATAAGCTAAACATAAACGAAAACATTTATTCTATATACTAGAAATTTCCCTGTCATACAGCCTACGACCAAAGTGATATTGGAAAAAAGAAAGGGCACTGATGGCTGAGAAATGCAATATTAGCAGTCAAATGGCACTGCAGCGCAATAGGATAACTGCAATGGTAGCTGTAATGTACTGGGTGTGGGTGTTATTTTATACAACAAACAGCAATAATGAAAGGAAAAGATTATATGTTTGTATTTTTACCCCTGCAATAGGAGAAATGCAATATTGGCCAATATTAGAAGTAAAATGCACTGCTATTATTAGAATAGCCAATATTATTAATATAGTAATAATAGACAACCAATGCACAATTTTGTTTACATTTCAAAACGTCATAGCTAACAATATCAAGAAGTTGTGATATTTATATAGATTTTTAGAAAATCTATTTAAAAAAGTGTTTGGTCATGACAAACAGCAATAATGAAAGGAAAAGATTATATGTTTATATCTCTCCCCCTGCAATAGGAGAAATGTAATATTGGCCAATATTAGAAGTAAAATGCACTGATATTATTAGAATAACCAATATTATTAATATAGTAATACAGTAATAATAGAAAACCAATGCACAATTTTGTTTACATTTCAAAACGTCATAGTTAACAATAACAAGAAGTTGTGATATTTATATAGATTTTTAGAAAATCTATTTAACAAAACTACTTACAAAAATTAATAACAGTAACATATTACCCATCATCGATGTTGTTAGTGTGACTATAACACTTCAATAGTCATCCAAACTTATAATTAAATATTGTAATAATCTCATAAGAATCGTTAGAAAAAATATCATCGTCATTTCCTTTACTTTCACTGCTTTGGACATCAGTTAGAATACCAAAGTACTCAAAAAAGAAAAAGAATCGGCAAAAAAGAAACGATTTTTGTACTTCTACGTTAATTACAGAAACCTTCGGCAATTCGACAATGCTATAGACTGGTGAAATGTGCACGTTATTTTTTCGTGAAATGCGCACGACTTAATGGTTCTATTCTCTGCCGCTCGGCATTTCGTTTGCCGGTCTTAACTTTTATTAAACCAAGCTTTTCAAGCGTTTTTTGACAATTTTCGGCCAAATTAATCTGTCTATTTGTGTATAATCCGATCAGATGGGTAAGTTTTAAGAGACTGTCGACAGTTTACAAAGACTTGGTAACATATTTAAATAGGCTTATATGTGTTTTGTATCGTTATTATACTTTAACGACTCTACAAAACGATGGTTAAATTTGTTGATGATATTTCGATCCAAGGGTTTGCGACGTTGTTGATGAATAATTTTTCGTAAGTTGTGTGCACATGCATTTATCATAAAACTCTCAAACTTCGCTCCGCTTGTTCGGTCGTGGGATTATATTATATATATGCATCTTATTATAGTTTACTTGTTCTTAAGGGAATATCTTGGATGCTATTGGATTGTTAAACATTTGTCTCTAGCTTTTATATTTATATGAAGACATTCTAAAGCTTGATTATTGATACTTTTAGGGAAATTGATTCGGACTGCAAGATTCATTGGCGAAAGTTGAACAAGGAGGTTTTACGCACAGGAACAGGCGTAAGCTCGCAAGGCAGCTATGCATTTGGTAAGGTTAAGAAGCGCATCGCTCGCAAGTATCTTTGAATGAGTCTTTCCCTTAAAGGTTGACTTGCAACAAAATTCACATTACAGTTATTTGGTATCAAAAGATTCACCATGTCTTACTCTGTTGTGTTGTAGGTGCAAAATATGTGGAAATGCGATTACAAGCTCTTAAAAGCTCAAAAACGAAAAGCCGCCGTAGATTGGAGTCTGTTTATTTCTCTGACGTAGTCATTAATTGTGTCACGTGAATTGAAAGGCCAATAAAAAGCTCAATATAAAACTTATCGTAGCACTAGTTTATGACAAACACTTTGGGTTTTACCAAAGACCCCGTATCAAATATAGATGCTTGCTACTTTAGTTTCGTTTCGGCTTGATCTAATCGTCAAATCGTAATCTGATCATGTGATACAATACTTCGCAAATAATTTTTGCAGCACTTTTCGATTATCACAGGTGACCAACAGGCTCGTCATGATTATCAGACAATGATATCTACTCCTTCGAGTTAAGGTTAAAAAATTATATGAATTTTTACGGTAAGATATCAGTGCTAAAAGTGACAGCATTACAATAACGATAAATTAGACGCGTAAGAACGATAGACATGGTTTTATTGAATGCGTGAAGTATATTTGTGAAAATATTTCGACGAATAAGGTTGCATGAAAGTGTAAACAGAAACCATCTCCCACAACTACGTCACATTTGAGCCGTTTTGGAAAGAGAATCCAAACTACGGCGGTCTCGTGTGGCTGCAAGTAACTGTTCGTTTTTTAGCTTTTAAGAGCTTGTAATCACATTCCCACATATTTTGCACCTACAACACAACATAGTAAGACTTGATGAATCTTTTGATAGCAAATAACTGTAATGTGAATTTTGTTGCAAGTCAACCTTTAAGCCCGGTTCCCATATCGATTGCGATATCCCGGCAGTAACTTGCGCAGCAAAACGCTTGCGACGCTAGGTTCGGTGACATGCGTTCACATACAAAGTTGCATCGCTAATAATCGCCTAAAATGTTCGCCCGCCATTCCGTTTCGTTAATGGTGACCTTCACCTGTGCAGTGCATTTCGGGAAGGTTTTGTCTGCGGCTTTTCGTAAAATTTGAACAGTGCTAAACTCATGCATTGGCAACAGCTACCCAGCTGGCAACTATTGGCAGTCCCCAGCATGTAGGTTCACATTTCACCGCAATAGCCTGCGGTGCTGTCGCCGGTGCTTTGTGATGTATTTGGGAACCTGGCTTTACCTAGCTCTGTGTAGCAATGATAATAGAACTTGATTAGCTAACTTCATTAGCTTCTGGTCCTGTAATTGTAGACAAAGTGATTGGTCCAGATGAAGATAACCTAGCTGCTTATAAAGCCATAGCCCAAGATCTTGTGCACGGGGCAGTGAAAGGTAAGCACCTTATAAACCCTCCTTGTTTGTGAGCATTTGTATATGACTCAAAAGACTCGACCCACCGCTCATAACCAGAATGACTCATACTTGCATTGGCAGGCATAAATGGAACAATCTTCGCTTATGGTCAGACGGCTAGTGGTAAAACACATACGATGCTAGGCTCGCCAACGGAGCGTGGACTTGTGGAATACGCTGTCAATGAGCTCTTTGAGCTGGTTGCCGAGGTAAGAAATCTTGGCTTTGGCATCATATGTCAGTATACATGTAAAAGCTAGCGATGGTAGATTGCCATCTTGCAAGGTGCATGTTGAATGCAAGGCCTTTTTACTTGTATTATGCTGGTATGAACATGATGGCTGGGAATGCTGACTGGCGTCACTAGGTTGCCCGTGATATTAATGCACAAAGAAAATTTTTGCATTAAGGCAGTTTTATAGTGAAACCTCAGATGGCAAGGCATTCAATTGATGTCCCAACACGACCAATAAGATTGCAGTGAACAACCCAAATCATTTGAAACAGCCAATCATCACACTAGTAGTACGAAATATACTAATCACGCTTTCTTCAAAAAAACTCTGCAAACTTAGTTCTCCGTGTAGCCCATATTTCCCTGCAATGCTTTAGCATTGGTGGTGGCAGCCACATGATCCACCACATGATCTTCAGTTGGTAGATTGCTGACTATTAGAGAATCTCCATGCATTAAACTCGGTCACTTTGGTGTAACGGTTTTGTCAGCGGCTCATCGAATAACCAATGACCGTATGTCTTACAAACGACCAGGCAGTCACTTTTTGCAGTACAACTGAATTATGGTTTCAGTCATAGTTGCTTGTGTTTTATGCAATGATCATTACACCACTCAAGGTCGTTATGCAATCCACTCTATCACAAAGTCTAAAGCTTATAATTTATGGTCAAGTTGGCAGCATATATAAAAACCTACCGGTCTGTTTCACAGGCAGCTGATAGAGCCTTTCTTGTCAGCATGCACTATAAGGAGATTTATAATGAAGAGGTCATTGACCTTCTGTCTGGCAACCAGAACCTGAAGATACGGGAGTCAGAGGTAAGGAATCAGCAAGGTAAACCAGCCCAGTAGATGGCAGCAAGTTAATATAAATGGCTAGGCTGATATGGCAACCTGTTGAGAGATTTTACCATTGTCAAACAGACAATTGCGTAGTTTGTGTATGATTGGTTAAACCTACGCGCGCGTACATCTTTCTTACATCACGACGATCTTCTGCAGACATGATTTGTCATTTGATGGAAAAACTTCCTGCGATGTCTTATCGCAACTTATGTTTGAGGTGATCTGACTGCCAGGATGTTTCAAGATTAAAATCCAAAAAACTTGATCGCTGTTAAACCACTCAAGAAAAGTATGTACGAAATGACATCACTAGTTGCTATCATTGCTATAGTTAATATCAGCTGTTGCTTTCAAGAACTTTGCAGTGTTACGCGTCTCTATTCATACGGTCTTTTGCAACAATAGACATCATAATCGCACTTTAGCTTGATCTGTGCGTTTTAACCGCGATCAAGTTTTGTCGATTTTAATCTTGAAACATCTTGGCAGACAGATGACCTCAAACATCAAAAACAATCGCAAATGGTATAAAAGTACCGATACTTTCTGATAAAATTTACCAATATTTTGTGCAGGCTCATGTTTAATTTCGTTTTGCAGGATGGCTCAGTTTATGTAGACAATGTTCGTCAGGAGCTCGTGGAAAGTGCATTAGACTTTAAGAGACTTCTTCGTTCCGGTGACAAGGTCCGGCACGTTGGCAACACAAATCTTAATGAACGGAGTTCTCGGTCTCATGCCATAGCGACGCTGGTTTGTTATATTTGTCCTTAGTCTCTGTAGGCACCCTCTTTAAAGGGAGGGCTGCGGTGTTACAGCAGTAGCTGTAACACTTCCTGAGCACTTCCTACCTTATAATACTCACTCTTAGCCATTGATAGAGCTTTGTTTTAGAACGATGGTAAGTTGTATTCTCTTGTATTTTTCACAGCTAAATTTTAATTCGTTTTACTATTCGGTATGACAAATGGCCTACATGTTAGTGTTCTTTTAAATTGATTCTTTGCTCCTATGTGCATTGTAAACAACAACAATCATGTAAAGTCTCATACATGTAGTGAATAGTTTTCTTGTAGATAGTAGAAAGCCAGCTTAAAGGAGATGATGATGGAGCAGTTCTTGTCTCTCAACTGGTAAGATTGCCTCCTTTCCCTCCACAATTATCATGTGAGCCTCCCATATAGGCTCTCTTCTGTCTATGAAGACTTACTTTTCGAATGGTTGGCTGGATTGATGCTGATGTAATCATGCTGTTTCCAGTTCCCATAGTTTTTCGGGACCCGTGGACACGCTTCGGAGTTTTTTTGTGTCGAAGAGTGTGAGGAAAGCAATTTTAGAATTCTGATCCTGGGTTTTGTCAGAAATTTTAAAATTGTCCAACATTCTTTCTCTGTATGAAGCCTCAGTTTTGGTTGAAATTCCATTATCGGTTGCTTACAGAACTTTGTTGACCTTGCTGGCTCTGAGAAGGCGAATCAGACTGGAGCTGTGGGAGTGAGGCTCAAGGAAGGGAGTCGCATCAACACATCATTACACGCTCTAGCTCTCTGCATGAACAAGCTGGCTGAGAAAAGGTGTCATACATTTTGCCGCATGTCTTCGGTTCACCGGACTGTCCTTATTGAACCTAACCAAACTAGTAAACTCTTCAGAGAATGTTATTTGTAAGAATACTAACAGAGTAATGAGCGATGATGCTAGTATCAAACCTTAGTAGTACAAACCTTTTTTTGAACTACTTTTTCAGCTCTCACATTCCTTATCGAGACAGCAAACTTACGAGGCTCCTTCAAAATTCAATTGGAGGGAACTCACGGACAGCCATTATCGCCAGTATAACCCCTGCATCTGTTGATGAGACGGTCAGCACATTGAGAGTGAGTCTTTCAGCTTTTTCATTAATAGAATATATACATGTATGATCTATGACAGAATGGCTGTAAGAAGGCTTGTGTAGACAGTGTGTCTGGGACATGCCAAGCGAAACATTTTGATTCCTTTTGGTTGACTGATTACTTAGTACACTAGACACTCCCACAACTTAAATAATCTGTTCCAAGAGCGTTATAAGAATTTTACGCTGTATGAACAGTAAATTACTTTTAAATTGCCTGATCCATTCCAAATTCTTCCCAAACTCACCCAATTGGCTCTTTAAAAAGAAAAAACCTTTTAGAGTTGTCTACTGTATGTATTTATTTACTTTTGGGCAGTTTGCATACAGAGCGAAGGCAGTCTCCACAGAGCCGATTGTGAATGAAGTGATAAATGAACACACTCTGACCAAACGACTGGAGAAACGAATCAGCGAGTTGGAACTGCAACTGGCGCAAAAAGCCAATTTGGTAGGTTTAGCTCTGCTTTTATTGTTCACTGTGATCTATGAGCTGAGCTTGTATGAGTGGAGAGTCATCATTGATTGCCACTGTGAATGCACTGAACAGATGTGGTACCGAGTCGTTTGTATGGCCGTAGTTGCAAGCCCTCCATCCGTGAGGCTCTTATCAAATAGTAAATACAGTTTGAAAGTCTAGCTGTTGTATGCAAAGAGATATGTGCCTTTTGTTACCAAAGTTTAAATTATATGTGTATTCACACCTGTGAACAATACAAGTATGTCTATGTTTGAAAACTTTCTTGCCTAGGACTCTGAGGCTAAGAGTGTACTTCTGAAAGAGTTGCTACAGTCGGCTGTTCCAAAGGAGGATGTAATTGCTGTAGGTATCTTTCCACTGGTTTGGCATTGTATTTACTGTTTTTCTGGTATAATGTTCTTTGTAGACACTATATATGGTTACACTTGTATGATAGAGTGTAAGCTGTGTGTTGCTGCTCATTCCTCAACGCTAGACATAAAGCTGATAATTTGAACAATATGAGATATGGCGATATCATTTAGTAATTTTAATTGGATGAGCAAGCAGTGCATTGTCGCTTGAAATTGCAGAAAAACCGCCGAATGACATGGTGTGCCTCAAAAATCTCAGGACCACTTCTAAGCTTGGAGCAGGCAACAGCTGATAAAGGTACTACAATATTCTCTGTCAGTGATATGACAATGTAGCAGTACTTGTGTTGAGCTAAAGCATTGAGAGTGTAAAGAATTTGCCTCTGGCACATCGGTGAAGTTGTTTGAGGGTGTGCGCTGATTGTCATTTACTCCACCAATATTACAAAACAAACCCTAGTTCTATTGCGTAATGTCTGGATTTTAGATACCAACAACCCGAACTCAAGACATGCAGTTATGATTTTGATGCATCGACATAGTTGCATGAAAGTTCATTGACCATGCGAATTACCCCCAAGACAAAACTGGTTGGGTAACCTACCAGCTCAATAATTAAACTGTTTCAGCAAAGTTCACAATGTTCTATTTTTAATGAAGACAGAATTTGTTAAAGAACAATCAGTCGCAAAATATTAAGTGTAAGATGCTATTTAAGTAGTTGGAACAAAATGAATCAAAATAAAAATCAGTAAAACAGGAGAAAAGGTTAATAGATTACATATGATCCAAGACTTTAAGTTTTAAAATAAGTGTATAACTCTCAAATGATAGGACTCAGCAACTGCCTTACATTATATTGTAAAATAGCTCAACTTGCCTTGCTCTGTGTAGATCCAGTGGCTGAATACTGAACATAGAAAAATGCTGCAGTATTTCTGTTTTTACTATTTATAGGAGATAAAAATAAGTCAGGGTATCATCGGCTAAAAGAATTGTGACGTGCAAAAGATTACAACATGTTGTGAAAGATCCTGTGAAAAAGTTATGAATATTAAAGTTTCAAAAATAGTTACTTTTTTGGCTGTGTCTGATATTAAATTGTCATTTCTGGCTGGTCATTTCTTGCTTTGGTTTGGTCTTGGTTTGGACGTTTAAGGGAGGTAGTCCCTAGGCACCGTCTCAGGTGTGTATTTCGCTGGCTATCCTTTATTTACTGGATTTGGTCTCTCCTAACCCTTGGTCTGGTAGCTCAGGTGTTTGAAGGGACGGGTCTTGTTACCGCATATGAGATAGTGGAATTGCAGGTTATGGTAGTGTTGGCTCTCACGAAGTTGCAGCGTGTGTAATTTCCTAGCCATGGGAATGATCCTTTAGGTGTCGGATAATTAGGTTTTCGTAAGTCAAGACTTCTCCAGTTGGTGATTAATTGCAGCTTGTTGTTTCAGAGGTGTAGTGCTTTCTTTTTCAAAGGCCTATGTTCAAACAGCTTTTCGACGAGATTGGCAGTAAACGCTCTCTTTTCCAAAATCATGTTTATAAGAGGGTTGCTACTTTAATGCCCATCACAAGCAGTTGTGTGTTAATAGATAATGATTGGTTATCAAATGATTGGTTGAGACCATGGTTGTTTTTGAGTTGTGGCCAAACTCTATGTAAAATTTAGTCAGTAACAAAAATACGGATGCTCTGAATGACCTGAAATTTGGTGATTCTACATAAACAACTCCTTAAAAATGTAACGGTAACAGATTGTTTCATCTGAGCATGGTAAAGCATGGCCCCCTTTAGGGCTTGTTACAGACACGCAGCATAACCCATAACAGTTGCACCATTTCATGTGTGTTTTCCACCCATCTTATCTTTTGTTTACTAAATGCTAGCAAGATAGAGGACTACCATCACCGTTCTCACTGAGTTCTTGTTTATTTTACTTACTGTATTTATCAAGATTTCAGTTTATTGTAACAATCTAAAATGCTAATAATTGTTTGGTGTTGAATCATTATTTATGTATAGCATTAAACTTATAACAAGAAAATATATATGGATGCATTATCAGTGGCTATTGTTTATACCTTTATAAGGCTAGTGTATCCACGACCGCCGTTGTATATGACTGTAGGGGAACTTTTTGAAAGTGGGGCTGGTTCAAGCTCTTTCCGCAGGCCATCATTTCCTGGAAATGTTAGTCGGAGACGAAAAAGACAGGCTTCCGATCGGGTTTCTGCCAGCTCTTTTATTGAAGAAGAAGATGTATTCATGGAGCCACATAAAGTTTTCCGTCTCACTCCTGGTGTGTTTAGTTTCAGAAAGCACTATTCAATTATAAAATAATAATTTTTATTTTCAAGTAGTATGATAGTTTCCTGATAGATAATACTCTGGTCTTATGTCTTTGTTTAGTTTTTGTATGTACCTTTATCAGAACGGCCAGAGAGGGTCCAGGAAGATGATCAAGAAGAAGGTGACTCGATATGTTCTCTCCAGTCCAAACTATCAGTTGCTCTCAAACATAATCGAACACTCCAAGAGTCATTTGAAAAGTTGCAGAAATCTAATTCAGCATTAGAAATTGCAAAAAAGGAAGAAACTGTGAAGGCCCAAATTTTGGAAACAAAAGTGAAGGAATTAGATCAACAAAGATCAAATGACCAAATAGAATTGGAGCGAGCACTTATGAGTGTATCAGATGTTGACAAGCTCCCTCTTGATCTGAACACTCAGCATATGGACCAGGCAAAGCTATTTGAAAACTTTAAAAAGAAAGTAGCGAAAAAGAAACAACGAGAAAATGAAATGAAGGCTGAGCTCGAGCAAGCAAAAGCAAGAATATCTGAACTTTGTGGTGTTTCTTTAAAGCTAGATTTGATACAAAAAGAAAAATCAGAACTTCAAGAGAGACTGGAAACTAATTTAGTAGCAAAGGAAAAGCAAATAAAAGATTTGCTTTGTGAATTGGAACTAGCACAAAAAAAAGTGTTGGAATCTACTAACGTGTCAATAGATTATGATTCATTGAAAAAAGAAAAGGAGGAACTACAAGAACAGTTGAAAGTGAGTCTCGTAGCTAAAAAACAGGAAATGCTTTCTCATTTGAAGCAGGCCCCAGCTGATTCGGATTGTGTTTCTTTTGTGTCTGGTTTGCTACAACAAGAAAACACAAAAACACAAGAACAGTCGACGAGCAATTCGGCAACAAAAGAGCAGGAACTGAATGAAATGAGTTCAAAACTTGAGCAAACGGATAATATTGCGTTGGTGTCAGAAAATAGTTTGCTAGATCTCAATTTGTTGAAAAAGGAGCACGCAAAGATGCAAGAGACTATGGTGGCAAAAGAAGAACAAATAAAAACCTTGCTCGCTGACTTAAAACAGGCTCAGTCTGAGTCGGCTCGCATTTCACTCGAGTATGATTCACTGCAGAATAAACTTTTGGACACACAAGAACAGTTGACAGCAAATCTAACTGGAGAGCAGGAGAGGAAGGAAGTGAGCTTCAAACTAGAGCGAACAGAAAGGATGGAGCCAGAGTCGAGTAATCGTGTGCTAGATCGTGAATTATTGGAAAACGAGCGGGCAAGACTGCAAGAGCAGTTGGAAATGACTCTAGTAGCAAAAGAGCAACAAATAAGCGAACTGCTCTCTGAACTAGAACATGCACGGTCTGAATCGGCTAGCATTTCACTTGAGCGTGATTTACTGCAGAAGGAAAAGTCTGAAATGCAAGAACAGCTGACCGATCTAACCACTAGAGACCAGGAGAGGAAAGAAAAGAGTTCCAAACTAGAGCAAACAGAAAACGTTGAGTCAGGATCCAGTATATGTTTGCTAGATCGCGAACTATTGGAAAGTGAGCGGACAAGACTGCAAGAGCAGATGGAGATGACTCTCGCAGCAAAAGAACAACAGATAAAAGAATTGTTATCTGGCCTAGAGCAAGCACAGGCCAAGTCAGCCAGCATTTCGCTAGAGCACCGTTTATTGCAAAAAGAAAAATCAGAAATGGAAGAACAGCTGACAAGAGATCTTGCAAACAAACAGCAGGAGAAAACTGAGACGAGTTTAAAACTTGAGCAAGTAGAGAATATAGTGTCGGAGTCAGCTAAGCGTTTGCTAGATCACGACTTACAAGAAAAAGCGCGAGCAAGATTGCAAGAACAGATGGAAATGAATTTAATGGCAAAAGAACAGCAAATGAAAGAATTACTCTCTAGCTTAGAGCAAGCACGGTCTGAGTCGGTTAATATTTCACACGAGCGCGATATATTGCTGCAAGAAAAAACAGAAATTCAAGAACAGTTGACAAGAAATCTAGCATCCAAAGAGCAGGAAGTGAGAGAGATGGGTTTGAAACTTGAGCAAGCGGAGAACATGGTGTCGGGGTCAGCTCATAGTTTACTGGATGATGATTTACAGAAAAAAGAACTCACAGGACTCCAAGAGCAATTGGAAATGAATTTAATGGCAAAAGAACAGCAAATAAATAAATTACTTTCTAGCTTAGAGCAAGCACAGTCTGAGTCGGTTAGTATTTCACACGAACGCAATTTATTGCAGAAAGAAAAAACAGAAATGCAAGAACGGTTGACAAAAGATTTAGCGACAAAAGAGCAGGAGATGAAGGAAATGAGCTGGAAACTTGAAAGAGCAGAGAAAATGATATTGGAGTCAGCAAAAAATTCTCCAACATTTGACTCTCTTAAACAGGAAAAAGTCGATTTGCAAAAACAGTTAGAATTAAATCAAGTGGAAAGCAGTCAACAGAGAAATCAACTAATGCTGTCGGAGGAGGCACAGTTTCAAAATGGAGTTGGAATATCTTCAGAGGTCAATGCACCAACAGAGCATACAGAAAATATGCTGGCTATTAGGACAGTGAACTCAGCAGAAAAACAATCTTTTAAAGAAAGTTTTTTACAAAATGTGCCTTCAACCAGGAGTGAGTCGGACTCCACTGAAATGTCTTTTGCTTGTGACACATTTCACATGAAAGAATTTGGTCCAATAAAGGACACAAATGCCAGCCAAATAGTACAAGAACAAGAGAGTGTCGATATATGTTCTGACCTGAAAAAAGTGGAGGACGAATTGGGTGAGCCTAATGAAGTTTCTATTCGGTTTAATAGATCAGGAATGGAAAAGAGTCATTTGATGTCCAAGTTTGCTGAGGAACAAATAACTGAGCAAGCAGAAATACTGGTAAGTAGCAGAGAACATAGAGTAAACATATTGTTAGGTTGTTGTGAGATGGAGGCGTCATTTAAGCTGGTTCTTATAATTGTTAGGAAGCTGCAGGAGAAAAGTTGCAAGAGTCTCTTGCAGAAATTGAAGACTACCGGAATAAACTGGCTTTAAAAGAGAACAAGATTGTTGTATTGTAAGTCAAACTTTGCTGCAAGTGAAACGATCTTCTTGTGATTATTTTTTTCTTTGGAGAGTAGTTCAACAGCTGAAAAGGAAAATAGTCATATTACAACAGGTAGATGACCATTTCTTGTAGGGAGAAAGATTACGATGCGCTATACAAAGAGTATAAAGAACTAGCTGAGTTCTCAAACTTGGAAAAGGAAGTCTATAGTTGTAGAACCCCTAGCCAGATTAGAGAGGTCAGTGAGGAAATTACAACTGCTGTGTTATCAGCCTGGACATGGTTAGGGGTGTGAGTGCCACCAGACTGTTACTAGTCTGCTACAAGTAATTGAGTTCTATAGTAGAACACTGTATATCATTTGTTTCTCCTAACAGCAAAACACGAGTTATTGTTTGTCGTAATGTAAGAGCTCATCAAAAAAATGACAATATGCTGTGCTTAAGGAATTGTCTCCTCGTTACGATACACGAGTTTTTACATATTTGACTGAATGGCGATGTGGTAAACAGAAAGCTCTACGTGGATGTTATGACACTTATGTTGTAGAAACAACTTAGACTCGAGTTGGTGGATGTAAAGAGGCAGTATGATGCTGAATGTGGAAAGTTAAGGGTATGCTCCAATATTTCTTGTAGCTTTTTAGCAACTGCAAAATATTTATCTATTGTAGCAATAAGTCGTACCATATCCTCATAAAAAGGCACCAAAAGAGGTGGTTCGGGCCAGTCTGTAGTTTCTGACCCTTTCGTTCCATGAATCGTTGTAGGCAGAGACTAAGAGACTGACTGAGGAAAACTTACTCATAAAATATCGCTTAGAAGCGCGCCCTTCACCGCTTAAGGCACAACTTTCTCCTTTACAGGAAAATAGCCCATTTACAGAGTTCGGAGGTAGGACTGATCAACTTCAAGCTTGGACAGCATTTTTATGGAAAACTTTTCTTCAGCAGCTTTTCTGTTCAAAATGGCGTTCACTGCGGGTATGTTATATGCTTATACAGACGTGTCTCTGGGGAGCCAGTCGATGCCGACATCATCCATAACATTGATAGAATCGCCTTGTTATTCAGAGTCGGGGTCATTTACTTCCCCTGTCAAGGCCGGCAAGCTGGATTTCTCTGAATCTTGCAGGTCTGTAAGGCTGGATTCAGACCAATGTCGTATTTATGGCATAAGGGGTCCTGCTATGCAAGCTTATACAGGTGTGCGATTAATGTGAACTGAATAACTATGAAATTACAGGGTAGTACAACTAAATCCTTCGTGCATTTCACAAGAGCATTGAACTGCGTGGTCATGCATAGTCATTGCTATGCTAGGATCGAGTTGAATTGAGTGAATCTCAGACTCATGTGTCCCGCCAGTGGAAAGTAAAGACAAATGGGTGCAACTATCAATTGCGCCAGTAATAACATTTCTTTCTGTAGGATGTAATAGTTGTGTGATTGTGGAGTACATCCAGGAAAGCTTGCGTAGCAGGACACGGCAATTCGCATGCCATGCATATGATACTGGTTTGAGCCAAGAATAAGGAATGGTTATAGCTTTATTGGTATCTACTAGTTGTCCTTGGGATGGGACTCTTATGCGCCGCCCAATCAGCTCTTGTGAACCTGTCTGGTATTCGTTATTAAGGGATGAGGGTTGAAGAGCTGTCACATTATCCTTTGATTAAACTGAACTGTTGTCATCCATTTAGACATTATAAGATGACTAGCGACCTTCAAAATGCTTTATATCGTATGTGAAATGATTATTGATTAGTATCTCCTCGGCGATTACTGTTTGTTTAATAAATTATTTATTGTAGCATATAATAACTAAATGGTGATATATTTCAAACAATTGCTTTCAAGTTATAGAATAATATGTTTTATTAAGGCTCTGTCTCTCACATCTACTGGCTACAAAGTCAGCCAATAATTTGGATTCACTCGCTCTTCCTTCGGCTGTTTGTAATCATTTGGTGGCGGCAGTAATGGTTACGAACAGCTGGTAATATTAATAGTAACAGTAATGGTAATATTATTAAATATTAATAAATACTTATTAATCAAAAGTCAGCTGAAGAGGTAAAATATGCAGAAATTGTCATAACACAGCATAATATAGGTATATACTGATCTCATAGCAGGCTCATTTCAACCCCAAAGTTCTAAAATGTATAAGGATGTTATGGCACCAAATGTTTTATATTTTAAGACAGGCATTCATTTAAGAACACGCAAATCATGTTCAACTATGTCCCATTTGAGCCGTTGCGGAGAGGGGTTCCAACATATGGCTGTCTTCATAATGGTTGCGATTAACTGTTCGTTTTTTAACTTTAAAGAGCTTGTAATCACATTTCTACATATTTTGCACCTACAACACAGCAGAGTAAGACATGGTGAATCTTTTGATGCCAAATACCTGTAATGTGAATATTGTTGCAAGTAAACTTTTAAGGGGTTAATACCACCTGTTCTCACAGATTCTACTTGGGTAAACTTGGTTGTTTTAAAAATCAGACACCCTATGCACTCTCTTTGTAAGTTCCTTCTCTTTAACTGTACTTCAATTGTACTTTCGATTGGTAGTTATTATGTGTCGCTAAGTTGTTTAACCAATGTTTAGGCAGTCAGGGCACCGATGTCGGTTGGTTAGCTGCGGCAGCCTTTTTTAGTTGATACAAAATGCATGCTGTTTTAGGCCCAGCACAGTTGACATAGCTGTTAACACCGACATTGGATTCCAGTGGTTCGAATTAGATGATACTATCTTGGGTGTCAGAAAAACTGGTGTTGCTGAAATCAGTACCTTTACCCCCGAGGATCTACCTTCATCTCTCACATTTCCTACCCCTAAGGTATCTTCAGCACCACTAGTGTATTATCAGAAAGATATCTTAAAGCGCTATGAAATGTGGTACATACAATATACTGATGGGTTCGCATTCTTATAGAGACTCATGATGGAAGTGAAAGATGAGGTGTCAGAGCTCAGATCCGGCTTACAGATGGCCTATGATACAATAGCCAAGCTAACTGACAGACAGATTGATGTAAGACACTCGCAGTTCATTGTTAAACAATGTACAATTTAAATCAATGCCAGTCATGCAACCTCTTGCAAGCGAATTACCTTCTATTTGAGACACGATACATTGATTTTTATTCGCTGGCCAACCTTTCTCTATTTCTTGAGCATTGCTCAGCAGAATTATTCTCATTGACTTTTCTATATATGACTGTCATTACTGTTCATGCTCGGGTGACTCGTCATTTGTTCTTTTTCTAACATAGTACGATGCCGTTCAGGAGGTTGTGCGTAGAACACGAGCAAAGGTTTGTGGATCTTGCGATGCTTCCGTCATGGACTGTGAACACCTGCGGTTTGTACCAAGCTGTGAATGGAAAGAAGCGCAAGAGGAACTTCTCTCTCAGCTAGATGCCCGGTGCAATGAACTGAAGGAAATTAAAGCTGCCCACGAAGAACAGATGTCAGTGCTACGGGCTGAGCAAGACTTCTTGGTTAGCGCTGCTCAAAATCGGGAGTCGGTTACTAGTAAGTCGTAATCACTATTAGTATTAGTTTCATGTTTAAATTTACATCGCTTCATTGTAGTGACAAAAGTATGTTCGTTGTTTTAATGATACTCCTCGATCTGTCTTCTCGATGTTATTGTTCAACTAGTCTAGTCCAACTAGTCTGTGTGCTGTGAGAGATCATCATGACGAATTAATAATAACAAAATGTACATACATGTAGAAGTGTGTGTATAAAAAAGGTTACTGTTACTGTTGAAGCTATCCATCAAAATTTTGAATACGACAATACTGGTACATCTCAATGTTCAATACTGGCACAAATGAAAAAATGAAATATCAAAATAGAGAAAATGTGGAGACAATTTCTTCTCGAGAATGTTCATGGGACAATTTTTTAGTTTTTTTTGTGGTTACCCTTCGCAATAACCGGAAGTTGAAGATTGAAACTGTGCCGTTACAGTTACACTGTAATGGAACATTTGAAATCGAAACAGCACATTGGAAAATTACAAATTGAAACAAAATGAAAAATGGTTTTTGAAATGGCTTTAAAAAATATTTTGAAAGAAAAAAATGCAAGAGGTAATATTAATTCATAATAAAACGTACATATTTACCTTTCATCGCTATAAGGATACCATAGATGAGCTAAATAAGGTAAGAACGGCTTAGCCTCGTGGTTAGGTGCACGTGTTTGCATGCCTGTAATTGCAATGGTCACGCGTTCAATTCTAGTACTGTGAGAATTTTTCATCTCTAGATTATAATGCTACAGCTGAACACAGCGATGGCAGAAAACAAAAGACAAGCAATGAGATTTATATGCTGTAAAACCTCTATTTGAATGTCATGCCGCTCTGTTTTTCAACCCTTTCCTTATAGTGGCGTTCAAATAGAGGCTGTGGTTGTATTTTCCCAATAGCTTGTCAAAATTTTGGGAAGGTAGGTTTAGCCCTTTTACGACGAAGCGAATGTTGCATATATTTTGCCCTCTCTTTCCGGAGTAGAGGGAAAAATATAGGGAAACCTTTTGGATGCAATAAATAATCCCTTAATAAATCTGGATTGGGCCGAGAAACATCTCTACCAGTTGTTATCTATTGCTTGCAATTAACCTGCGATGATATTATAGCCTGTGGCCCTGCTTTGAAATTTGTTAGAGCTTTAAATTTTTATTTCAGTCTAAATCTGAAGACATATTTTTATTGTATAACTATATTTATCAATACTGCGTAAAAGCTAATTGAACTTGTATGTTTGCTACAATTTGCAGCCAAAACTGGCTTTTTATGTGCAATAGAAGAGGATCAATTGTAAGATCAGATTGCCGCAAGGATGCTATCAAATAATATGCTATAATTTATAAGTTAAATAACAATAATCTATCAAATGCTACAAATATATATTCATGCTATATATATTCATGAACATGTGACATAAACGAACCATACCTATAATACATGCATTAACAATAATTAACGTTTTTGAAACAAACATATTTGCATCGTTTGCTCGGCCATTTGGGTTCCGATTGTTGCTTTCGATGGAACAAACATTTTCTTTTGGTTGTTCAATACCTTCCACAATGTCTTCTGGTGTAAACTCTTTTTCTGCACTGCTGAACTAGTCAATATTAGCGTCCAACAATTCTTTTAGGAGAGCAAAACTTACGCGTTGTATTTCACACAAATAAATGTAATGATACACTTTTAGCTGCATTTAGCGGTTTAGCGTTAAATTACTGTAGTTGTTCATTTGCCATCGCAAATGTAAATTATTTTTCACATGCGTGGAAGTACGTTAAACAAGGAATGACTATTAGCCTGATACAGTAATTAATTGCGTATTTCTAGTAGTGCAGCTTTCAAACTTTTAACGCAAAAAAAAGGAAAAGCCTTGGAGAGTTTGACAACAAGAGAATTAATTGTTATTGATGTAACCGAGTCATTATTGATAACGATTTTGTGGACGCTTTTCTTTTGATCACTCGCTATTATGGGTTCGTAAAGATCAAAGCGTGTCAAAGTGGCGGTCAAGTGGAGGTGGCTTTCAATTAAAGGGTGTTGCTCTATTTTTCAATCCTTCTCCCATAGTGATTGTCAAATAGAGGTGTCGTTCAATTAGAGGTTTTACGGTATAAACATTAATATGTGTGCTTGTCGTATATTGATCAATCACTATTCAATCAAAGTTTCTGTTATTATTAAATGCTAAAATACTTATTACAATGGTTGGCTTAAAGCAACAAGTATTACCCATGGCATACGTAATTAGCCAATGAGGTGTGAGCCGTGTAAACATGTTCTGAACAAGCACCAGTACATTTTACTCAGTGCTGATGGCAATCAAGCTTAAACATGAAGCAATAACACAGGCTTCTGTAGCATGCTCTGTTAATATAGAAAATTGCTTTTGCCTTCCTTTTTGCTGATGCTTCAGTGAAATCTGTGTTATTTTATTTGTTCTTGCGTGTTGGCATTTTATATCAAGAGCGTATTTTTTAGATGAACAACTAGCCAATCACAATGAAGCATTAGCTAATCTTCAGTCCACTCACGAGTGTGAACTTGAGAAGCTGAAGTCAGCACACGAGCTTGCTGTCGCAGAGCTGAAGTTGAGTTTAGAAGAGAAGGAGAGGGTCAGCGCTACTCTGTTAGAAGATAAGTTGAAGGTAAGTTACCATTCATCTTATGATCATCACTTGAACGGATCAATTAAGATGAAATTATATGAGTAGTTTGGTTGGTAAGTTGCTAAAATATAAACATAAAATACTTTCTAGAGTTATCATAATTAGAGTTAATATTTGTAGATCTCTGAAGAGCTGGTTACGAAGGAGGAAACTGTATCGCTATTAGAGCAGCGGCTGAATGAGGTGGGCTCCATTACACTTACCCGTGCTACTTTCTGTTACAGCAGACCATGAATCTTGAGTGATATGTATCTAACGTTGTCTCTCTTGTTTTAGTAGAAGGTATTACTCTTATCATCCTATTGCTGTTATGTATCTTGTAGTTGGAAGGTGTAAAAGAAGCTGTATCCAGGATGAAGGACAATGTGTGTGGATCATGCGATGCCCCTGTAATGGACTGCGAGCATTTGCAGTTCATACCAACTTGTGAATGGAAGACAGCGCAAGACGAACTCATCTCTGAGATAGCTGCTGGACAAAAGAAGCTGGAGGAGGTGAAGGAGTCACATGAAAAGCAGCTGGAGAAACTAAGGGCTGAGCAGGAACTCGGGCTAACCCGTGCCAAAAGTCCACAGTCTGTTACATCTGGTGAGAAGTGGCATCTTTTGGTTCGATAATGTTAAATATGACTAGAGCTGGGTGTTATCTCACACCATTTTGAAATTAATATTATTGCTACATACTGTAGGTAGGATAAAATCTGGGAGTTGTCTGATATCATTCTGTCATTAACCACCGTGCTGCCAAGTTATCAATGTAGACTTAATTATATGTTAAATTACCAACGCATCTTCATTTGGTTGCTTTTAAGTGCATTACAGCCATGATGGGGCCTGTTGCCTATTGATACAAAGTAACACAATTGATCTTGATAAAAGACTATTAGTGATATAAATTAAAATTCCATTCAATGTATCTTACCAATGATAACAACTATTACAGCTTGTAAAACCCATTTAATATGTTACAGAGTTTAAGTGCTGCTGTTAGTCGTTGGAATTGTTTAGCCTGTTCAATATTACAATAATTTTCATATTTATTCTTGGGGTGTTTTAAAAATAAATGTTGATTTACTAAGATTTTTAGGGATTCACTTTATTTGAAGGCTTAAAGATGTGATTGCATCAAATTTGAGTTGATTTTAAAAGAAAGTATTTTTTGTCTATCAGTTGATATTTTGTTTGTCGTGTTAGGCTATCTCATTGTCAAGATATTTTAAGATTAAAATCGAAAAAAATTGATTGCAGTAAAAACGCTCAGGCCAAAAAAAAACATGCCCAGATTTGCCCAAAATGATGTAACGCGTGATACATCCTGTCTCTATCTCTCATATTCACATCGGCTAATGCGATAAAAGTTTAGTCCTATGCGGCTCTATTGGCATATATTTTATTTTGTATTTGTTCATGTTGGCGAAAATAAAATTTTAAATCTAGCTACTGATACATTATTATGAATGTTTCAAATGCCTCAAATAAGGGAAATTGAAAACTTGTCATATTAACTTCCTCTAAATGCTGTGTAAACAGTTGAGCACCGACTACCAATTCTACCGATCTATGGTAATTAGGTCATCGAGTTAGCTTATTTCATCATGGCCTTTGTATCAGCTAAGTTCTCAATTGCTACACGCACACCGGAAACTAACTACTAAATAAAATAGGCACGCCGCCATATTTGAAAATAATATGTTTGAATATATGGCGAAACCAACTGCATCCCAAAAAGTCACGTATAGTCTGCGTTATCTAGTCATTATTAGGATCAATTTGTAGAAAATTTTACTGGTCCATTTTCTTAGTTAATTCAAGTACAAAACAAATGGTTTTATGAGTTGACCGAAATGTTAACGCAAAACAACGTCAAGTTCATTGAAATCAATTAACCCACCGATTCTGGCAATGGGTTAATAAAACCATTATTGCACCTGGTTGGCGGTTTGTGGACTCAGCTGTTTTCACTTAGTTGGGTGAAGCATAAAGTTTTTTGAACTTAATATTTGGCCCGTTGGTATTGAGTTGAGCTATTCGAAAGTACCTGTCAATACAGCTCTGATTACACTTCATAATTCCATCTATCAGATAAGATTTCAGCACAGATGATAACAAGGCTATAATGTAATGTGTTCAGTATGTTCTGCAAATCATGTTTTGCATTGTCTTCAACAGTATTATTTTATTGTATAATTTTTACAAGCTAAAATTTTTCATCGCAGTACAAAGTTTTTATTAAAAACATTCATCCAAGTCGTGGCCATTCACATAGTTTCAGTTCATATACATGTAATAGGACAAATTAATCTACTGCAGCAAACTCAAACAAAACATATTATGGTTTGTGCAGCACACATTCGTGTCTCTTTTTCCCATTTATGGCAGTTTCCAGACCGACACGACTGCTCCGCTAGTGAACCTGTAAACATAAACATCCTGCAACATTAAAACAAATGCAATAATAATATGTCGTTCTAACGCGTATCTACTGAAAGCTTTCAATCTGAGAGTTAGATAGATTGCCAGTGTAATTTTCAAAACGAATAAATGTTTAACAAAAGCATAAATACGCCAAGCCAACAATTCGAAGCTCTGTTTCTGAGAGTTGAAGATAAACATTGATCAATCGATTTTCCTCACTTTTTACACACTGAACATAAATTCTAATCATAAATCTAATTTACTAGCTAAAAATGTCAAAGAAAATGCTATAGCTAGGTGAAATGATTAAAAGCTGTGAAACGATTAAAAAGTTATGCAGCAATGATTCGTGATAGCAACAAGTTATAATGTTACTTATTAGAAAATGTACGTATTCATGAGTACTAAAATTATTACTGTTAGCTTAGAATATATGTATAGGATACTCAAAGTTTAAGATAAATATACCTCCATTCTCCTATCTTCCTCTGCAGCATAACGCTGCTGACGCCTGTCTGCTCTAACCATACCCTGTCTGATGATTAATGTAAAATAAATATGTCGATGCATGTAGCTACTAGAATCTACTAGTAATCGATGCGCGTAACTAACTAGTAATAGAGTAATCTCCCTAACAACGAGACTTCGACATCACAGACGACTCATTTTACAAACGATTACATTTAACGTGACCTATATAAAAATTTCGTCCTGATGATTGGCTAAAGAAGAGATCTTATATTTATCGCTTGTGGACTCTTTTCACATGTATCACTCATTCCGTCACGAATGAAGCACCCACTGGAATCTGAGCTTTTTAAAAGATGGCCTCACTCAAACGCATATATCTCTGGACATGGTTAGCCTACAAAGTCAAAAATGACATCAAATTGTAGCTGATTTTTTAGCCTTTTATTGGTCTTAATTTCATTAAATCGACCTTTTTGACGCAACCACATCTTTAACTGCCCATGGCTAATCTTAATATTTGGAGCTTGTTTGTCCTTTGACACTTTTTAAATATAACATTTTTTGTGCATAAATTTTAAACAAAAATAGATTTTTAGTTAACTTTTCACATTTCCCAGTGCCATTGAAAGCAAATACTTTGTTGTGAGTGGCTTCCAACCGTTTGTTTAGCACCGCAGCTGTTAATCCAAGCAATAAATGTTTTATGGGAGAGTTATCAACTATTTTTTAGATGAACAGCTAGCCAATCACAATGAAGCATTAGCTAGTCTTCAGTCCACTCACGAGTGTGAACTTGAGAAGCAGAAGTCAGCACATGAGCTTGCTGTCGCGGAGCTGAAGTTGAGTTTAGAAGAGAAGGAGATTGTCAGCGCTACTCTGTTAGAAGATAAGTTGAAGGTATGCTACCATTCATCTTATGATCATCACTTGAACGGATCAATTAAGATGAAATTATATGAGTAGTTTGATTGGTTGGTAAGTTGCTAGAATATAAACATGAAATACTTTCTAGAGTTATCATAATTAGAGTTAATATTTGTAGATCTCTGAAGAGCTGGTTACGAAGGAGGAAACTGTATCGCTATTAGAGCAGCGGCTGAATGAGGTGGGCTCCATTACACTTACCCGTGCTACTTTCTGTTACAGCAGACCATGAATCCTGAGTGATATGTATCTATCGTTGTCTCTCTTGTTTTAGTAGAAGGTGTTACTCTTATCATCCTATTGCTGTTATGTATCTTGTAGTTGGAATGTGTGAAGGAAGCTGTATCCAGGATGAAGGACAATGTGTGTGGATCCTGTGATGTCCCTGTAATGGACTGCGAGCATTTGCAGTTCATACCAACTTGTGAATGGAAGACAGCGCAAGACGAACTCATCTCTGAGATAGCTGCTGGACAAAAGAAGCTGGAGGAGGTGAAGGAGTCACATGAAAAGCAGCTGGAGAAACTAAGGGCTGAGCAGGAACTCGGGCTAACCCGTGCCAAAAGTCCACAGTCTGTTACATTTGGTGAGAAGTGGCTTCGCTTGGTTCGATAATGTTAAATATGACTAGAATTAGGCTGGTTCACACTATGTCGCCGTATCTCGGCGTTGATGCCGTAATACTTCGGTGATTGTCGATGATGACAATGTTGACACTAGCACAAATCCATCCGCGTTTGTATCAGGGAACAGTCGTCGACATCACGTTCTCATATATAACGCGATCACCGAAGCGTCAGCGATGGGCGTGGCCTAATTAATAACAGACCATTGAGACGCATGTAAACATTCGCATTTCGGTTTAGTAGCAAAAGCTACTACCACGCGCATCGAGTGAGCGCTTTTGTTGAAGATGGATAGAAAATTAAAACTAAAAAAAGTACTTGTCTTAACATTGCTCAGACGAAGAAACCGGCTTAGACAGCAGCAGCAGAGCTTTACATCTGAAGGAGGAATACAAAAAGATGGTGGATGGGTCCAGCCTAGAAGAGAAGAAATCAAGAAGACAATTTAACGCTCTCTAATATACATTGCGCAATGAAGACCGTGAAATGTTTTTTCGGTGAGTAAATATACATGGGCCTTACAAGAATATTATCATACACTTATCATAAACAAAACGAGTCAGTATAAAAAAACTTTGTCGTGTGTCTGGTTCCTGCTAGTCCAACGAGTGGAGTATAGTCCCGCAGCAACTATCATAAACAGAAACCACGCTATCCGCGATCGCGAATTGGCTTCACCGAAATGGTTCACATTACACGTGCTGTCGTCGACGCTCCGCGAACTATCGGGAAAGTTTGGCATCTGCAAACTTTTCCAACGTGTCCGCGATGCTTCGTCGATGCCATCAATTCACGGTTCACATAATCGACGATGAACGCCGAAAGGGAAACGCCGAGATACGGCGTAGTTTGAACCAGCCTTTAGGTGTTATCTCACACCATTTTGAAATTAACATTCTTGCTCCATACTGTAGGTAGGATAAGATCTGGGAGTCGTCTGATATCATTCTGTCATTAACCACCGTGCTGCCAAGTTATCAATGTAGATTTAATTATATGTTAAGTTACCCAACGCATCTTCATTTGGTTGCTTTTAAGTGCATCACAGCCATGGTGGGGCCTGTTGCCTATTTATACAAAGTAACACAATTGATCTTGATAAAAGACTATTAGTGACATAAATTAAAATGCCATTCAATGTATCTTACCAATGATAAGAACTGTTACAGCTTGTAAAACCCATTTAATTTGTTACAGAGCTTGAGTGTTGCTGTTAGTCGTTGGAATTATTAAGCCTGTTCAATATTACAATAATTGTCTTATTCATTCTTGGGGTGTTTTAAAAATAAATGTTGATTTACTAAGATTTTTAGGGATTCACTTTATCTGAAGGCTTAACTGTCCATGGTTATCTTAATATTTGGAGCTTGTTTGTCTTTTTACACCTTTTAAATATAACATTTTTTGCACATAAATTTTAAACAAAAAGAGATTTTTAGTTAGCTTTTCACATTTCCCAGTGCCATTGACAGCAAATACTTTGTCGTAAGTTGCTTCCAACCGTTTGTCTAGCAGCGAGCTGTTAATCAAAGTAATACTTGTTTTATTATAGACTTATCAACTATTTTGTAGAGGAACAACTAGCCAATCACAATGAAGCATTAGCTAATCTTCAGTCCACTCACGAGTGTGAACTTGAGAAGCTGAAGTCAGCACACGAGTTCGCTGTCGCAGAGCTGAAGTTGAGTTTAGAAGAGAAGGAGAGGGTCAGCGCCACTCTGTTAGAAGATAAGTTGAAGGTAAGTGTAACTTGGCAGCTGTCGTTTGGTTGGTCATCGAGTGAATATGTTGATAAGAAGATGTTTAGAAGATGTTAAGGTTGCTGACTCTGTTATGCTCCTAGTCAACGTGTACACTGTTATATACATAGATCTCTGAGGAGCTGGTTAAGAAGGAGGAGAGAGCGTCAACACTGGAGCAGCGTCTGAGTGAGGTGGGTTTGATGAACTTTAACCCTTTGTCTGGTGATTGTTACTCGAACATATAAGTTCAGACGAAGTGATATGAGTAGATCTATGGAGTTGATCGATGAATGATACATGAAACAGCACACCATAGATAGATCTTCTCTCACTGTACATAAAGGAGCTATATATCTATCTATCCAACGGCACACTTCGCTCTATTTTTGCTGGTTTTGTTAACATAACTCTTTTAAAGGCCTGAAGATATTTTCGTATGTCTTTTTTATTATTTGTTGTTTTATTCTCTGAGAAATTATTGCTTCCGTCTCAAAAAATATTACTTCCATCTCAAAAAAGCATTGCTTTTTCATCTCGATACCAATGGTTTTACAACTAAAGAGAAATGCCATGTATGTGCTGATTACCAAAGGTGCTTTGAAGGACTTTCAACACCAAAGTTGGAAAGCACTTAACGTGTCAATACGATGATTTACTCAAAATTTAGGTTATATTTTGAAAATGTTGTATCTAGAAGGGGCCACATGTCGGGGTCTAACTGTAGATACTGTAAAACCTCGAATTAAACGCCATCTCCATTTGACCTCCACTTTGACATTCTTTGATCTTAGTGAACTTAGGATAGTAAGTGAACAAAAGTGTCCACAAACTTGTACTAGCAATGACTCGGTGGCATCATTAGCTATTAATTATGTTGTTGTTACTGTTCGTATTGAAGTCCGTTTTCCAACTTCCAAGATTTTTGGTTTTTTTCATTAAAACTTTGAAAGCAATACCTAGAAATAATTAATAACTATATCAAGCTAGTAGTAGTTCCTTGTTTAACACGGGTTTAATACTTTGACGTACATGCAAAACAGTTTATATATATGGTGGTATATGAATGACTAGTTTTAGGCTAAAAGTTGTGCTTAGTGCCCATGCGACTAAAGATTTATCATTACTTGTGATAATGCAATGCATAAAGGTTGTGCTCGGCTAAAAAATTATTTGGACGCTAACATTGACTAGTTCAGCAGTGCAGAGGAAGATTTGAGGTCAGAAGACACTGTGGAAAGTATTGAACAGCCAGAAGATGTTCGTTCCATCAAAAGCAACAACCAGAATGCAACTGGCCAAGCAAATGATGCAAATATTTTTGTTTAAAACATGATAATTTTTGTTTTTTAAGTGTATTATAAATATGGTTCATTTATGGCACTTGTTATCAAATATATATATATGTAGCATTTGATAAATTATTATTATATAACATATAAATTTAAGTTTAGTATATATATAATAGATAATATATAAGCCTATTATTTGAAAGCATCCTAGCGATTATCTTATCTAGGCTTACTATGGATCAACTCTCATACCTCCTCTTTTATTGCGCATAAAAAGCTAGTTTTGGCTGCAAACTGTTGCAAACATTTCAATGATTGCAATGAGCTTTTATTCCACATGATAAATATAGATACAAAATAAAAATATGCTTGCAAATTTAGAATGAAATGAAACTCAAAGCTGTAACAATTTGCAAAGCAGTGCACTGGCTATGGTATCATCACAGGTTAATTGAGAGCAATAGATATCAACTGGTAGAGATATCTTTCAGCTTCCATATACATGATTATTTAGAGATATTTGACAAGTTCAGGTAAGTTAGCATGTTTATTGCATCCAAAAGGGTTAATGTCGCTCTGCCCGAAAGAAAGTGCAAAATATAGGCAACATTTTGCCCTCTCCTTCAGGTGGAGAGGGCAAAATATAGGCAAACCTTTTGGATGCAATGAATCTGCTAACTTACTTTTTAACTTGTCCAAGATTCCTTTATAAATCTGCATAATTTTAACCCGTAAAAAGGTTAAATTTATTTTCCCAAAACTGATGTGCTATTTGAAAATACAACACCAACCTCTATTTGAATGTCACCTCTATTTGACAGCCACTAATAATAGGGAAAGGGTTGAAAAATAGAGCGTCATGGCATTCAAATAAAGATTTTGCAGTACATGTGTATAAAGATATTTTCGAAGTCGCTCTATAATGAGATATAATCGGTAATAGACCAGTAAAATATGCATTTGCGTCTTGATTGTAGATTGAGCAACAGTTGGCGTGCAAAGAGCTGGAAATTGGAGAGATGACCTCGCGTCTAAGGGAGGTAGGGTACTTCAGCAGCTGTTTCTGGGATAGCAGAACTTGCAGGTCATCAGTAGATTTTTTTCTTATCGACTGCGAATGTACTCCAACTCTGCTATAACTGTCATAAACGCATTACCGTTATTGTACTATAGCATGCTGGCTTTGCGAACTGCTCAACATTCCGTGTTTAACCAACACTGCAGAGCTCAGAAAAATCTTTATTTTGTTCAAGCAAACAACACACATTACAGCTGCTATAAACGTTCAAACCTCAAAAGGATTGCGTTTTTTCTGAAAATAAACAATTTCATAAAAGTCTATAAGGAAAAAGGTGAAATGAGAAGAAGACATTCATCGCTAGAGAATTGGTCGAATCACTTAAAGAATAGAGAAAGTGTTATATTATTATGCTTTATTATTTATCTTGAGGTGTTGACTGATGTTCTAAAAAAGAATCAAGGAGATTGACCAACCAGAAGCTGAGATATAGCCAGCCAAACACAGGTCTACCAAAATACATAAGTGTTTCGGTAATACTCATATTAGCATCAATATATGACGTATGAAATCGACTTGTGTGCCATTGGTCAATTAAGCCAACTAATGCGCTCTCCTATAACAATCACCGCGTTTTAATTGGTTTAATCCCTGGAAGTATAGAACAATCAAATTGGGCCTAACAATCATTGCTCTGAGAATTCCCAACCAGTCCCTCTGACGTGTAGATTAGTTTTAGCATGAAATAATTACACACATATATTATTTCGCAACATTTCGCTACTTGCTAGTTCAGCTCAGTTTTGTTGTTCTCCCACTTAGCTTCCCTATTCATACTCATATTTAGCGCTGTTCAGATTTTTTTTATCGATAGCTAATAAATGGAATCAATTAAATCAATCATCAATCTCAGTTATCATTTATAATTTTCTACAAATTATATTAGTTACATCATTTATTCTATACGCAGTTGTATTATTATTTTGTATAATATGCATTATGATTATTATATTAATCATAAAAAATAATCATAGATAAGATAATAGATAAATAGAAGAATCAAATCACAAGTTATCGTTTTCTTTTCTTACAGCAAGAGCAGCACGGTTAAGTTATTCTTTTTAAAATTATGGCTGTAGTGAACTTACAGTCTGTTAATAGTGACGATAATCATGAAAATCAACTGAATGCTGCAGTACGTACACAGTAAAAAGATGATGAATGAACAGAAATTCACATTCCCATTTCTTGTTCTGCGAACATAAACAAACTGCAAATCACGGATATAGTATAATATAGACTATACACGCGCCGTTTGTTGAACAGAGGATCTTCGGAGCATATCCGTAGAGATCGAGTTAAAATTTGAAGCACAATAGTCAAAATCTGCTCTTCTGTTTTGAAAAATCATGGCGAGGGGTTGTGGGCAAATGCCTTTACCACACAATGTTTGCTTGGTTTTCTTGAAAAACCAGAGCTAGTCTGTAAACTCTTTACTATCGCGAGAAGCGTTTCACATCTCGTCGCCTAAAACAATCAGTAAGCGTGACGGGGGTAACGGTACGCAACTCCGGCACATGTCCAATAAGTCGATTTCATACGTCACAATTCTCGGGATTTTTGAAGGGTTTTTCCTCTGATTCATTATTAGGTAGACCTGTGTTTGGCTGGCTATATCTCAGCTTCTGGTGGGTTGATCTCCTTGATTCTTTTTTTAGAACATCATTCAACACCTCAAGATCAATAATAAAGCATAATAATATCACACTTTCTCTATTCTTTAAGATCGACTATCAGTATACATCCCAGACGGTAGTAAGGCCTGCGTGTATTATTAATTAGTCAAATTTGTTGTCAGACCAGCTTAGTTGATTAACTGCAGAAGACTTAGCCAGTAACTTAGCATGCATCACTCATAATCTCTAAACTTGAGAATGTAAAGGTGACAGCGTGTTTAGGAGCAGTGAATTCAACGAATTAAGTCTAATAGATGTTATTATTTGAGAAAGTTCTGTGTTCACCAAAAAAGCTTTTAGGGCAGTTAACATTTGAATTTGAATATATATGGTCAAATAAAAAGCTTTTGATGATCTACCGGTAAACAATTAATAATATGAGTGACTTGAATGAGGAAGTTACAGTACATTTGGGAAGTTACAGTACATTTTAATAGCTTGGGCATTGAGTAACCTCAGATGGAGTGTAGGGGAATCATTCTTTCAATAAGTTTTGTTCCAATACTTTTAATAGGTTTTTCTATTTTAAAAAAAGGAATATATGTTATTTTTTAGAAGTCTAATAGGGTGTTTTAGGTTATTTTTGTGAGTTTGCAGATTCTACTAGTAGATGCGTTTTTAGTAAATACTAGCTGTGCTACCCGGCATTGCCCGGGTAATAAAAGTCTTTGGACATAAAATTGATTTGTAGTTGACATAACACCATTTGCCATGCCAACTTTCAAACTACATATCATGAGAAAGGTTTTGATAGATAGCTTCTGATGGAACAGTAATCTTTTTATACACACTTCTATGCAAGGATTGTTATTATTAATTCAACAAATGTAGGATTTTTATTTGTTTTTCTCAGTTCGTATTAATTGTATCGTTACCGAATCATATTTTATTGTAATTGTAGCAAAACAGACTTAATTTGGCTATTACTAGCTAATTATTTCACATTTACATTTAAACCCTTTTATAGTTGTTTTATTTTTTTCAATTTATTTGACCTGAACAAAAAACTTTCCCTCATGATATGAAGCTTAAAAGTTACAGTTATTCGACAAAGTTTGAAAACCTTCACAGTTGTTTATTTTTTCTCTTAATTTATTTCAACTACACAAAACATTACAAAAACAACTACACAATTAATACCGGCACAAATGTATAAATGACATATCGTACTGTCTTTGTCTGACCGAACGGAGAGAATTTCGAAGCTCTTCCCATAAATGTCTGCGCGAGAATAGTTGGCCTTGACTCCACATATAGTAATTGAAGCTTACAAAACAAAAATTTCTTAACAGTGGCATCGTAATGTGTGGGCATATTACTAAAATAATTAACGTGTGGTTACGGTATATCGAATATGATAACGCCTTAGATTGAAATTTCTTAACAGGGGCATCGTAACGTGTGGGCGTAATGCTAAAATAATAGCTATAGCTGGACAATCAAAGTTGCGAATACACGAATGCACACATGACAAATTTTGAGAAATATATATAAATTGACAAGACAGAAATTGGAGTTTGAGGTTGCTAATTTATTTCCAAATACAGTGAAACCTCGTTTCTTGAACACAATCCGTTCCAGAAGGTTGATTGAAAACCGAAATGTTCGAGATCCGAAACAGGTTTTCCCATTAGAATTAATATATGTAAGTTCGAATCCGTTCCAAGTCGATTTAACAACGTAAGTAAAGTATTTTTTATTGTTTTACACCATAAACTGTACTGCATACTATAAATAAAAATGGGTAGATATAGATCGTGTTTAACTTTAATAAAAGATTTTCTATTTATGATGATGAAAAAAGGAAACAAAGTAAACATTTCGTATGCTTTGCTCTTAAAACATCGAAAACATTAAAGGTTACGATACAATACCAAAAATCGCAGAAATTAATAACGAAACAGCAAAAAAATGCAACAGATTAGTTACATCAAAAATCATGTGAAAAACAAAATAGAAACAGCGATGGCACGTTCACTTCACATCTTTGAAGAAGAATCCTTCTCCAAAACAATTTTGGGTAACTCGACTGGAGGAGTTGTGTTCATAGAAAATCTCTTTGGTAGAGGCAACGTCCTGCCAGATGGCTCCTTTTTGTAAAGAATTAATGACACGAAACTTCTCCTTTTTCTTGAGAGCCTTGCGAAAGTGGCTCATAACAACGTCATTAAACTTATAAACATGCTGTTTCCGGAGCTGTTTCGAACGTTTAATCCAAATGCGCATGTTCTGGTTTGGTCGAGATCCGAGACGAACAAATCTCAAATTTTTGATCGAAAACCCAGTTAGTGGAGAACCAAAGTGTTTGAGAACCGAGGTTCCACTGTATTTATTTATTGATATAACTAGAGGTTATTCCATCAGCTGACTGATGATGCTCTCCGACTACTAGGCAATGTTGTCTCCCTTTTATAACGGCAAGTTTCTGTCTTCTTCCTAGTTTAAAGTCATCAAAGAGACTGTATGCAAAACAAAAGAAAATGTGTGTGGATCGTGTGATGCCCCTGTAATGGAATGCGAGCATTTGCACTTTATACCAACTTCTGAGTGGAAGACAGCGCAAGATAAACTTATCTCTGAGATAGCTGCTGGACAAAAGGAGCTGGAGGAGATGAAGGAGTCACATGAAAAGCAGCTGGAGAAGTTGAGGGCTGAGCAGGAACTCGGGCTAACCTCAGCCAGGGGTCATCAGTCGGTTACAACTGGTGAGTCCATCTAGAAATTTGCGCAACAGTTTTAAATGTTCATTGATTTCCTGTGTGTGCATCACCATGCTGATGTTGATCCGTGTATACCTCTGACACAGATAGGCATTTACAGAGGCATAGCTTGGAAATGGCACTGATTAACAGTTATGTTGTGTTCTCTCACCGATCAGGGTTGTAACTCTATCTTGTTCAAGAGTTGTCTTTTGTTAGCCCGATCTAGATTATTTCGTAGAGGAACAACTAGCCAATCACAGTGAAGCAGCCAATCACAATGACGCATTAGCTAATCTTCAGTCCACTCACGAGTGTGAACTTGAGAAGCTGAAGTCAGCACACGAGCTCGCTGTCGCAGAGCTGAAGTTAAGTTTAGAAGAGAAGGAGAGGGTCAGCGCTAATCTGTTAGAAGATAAGTTGAAGGTAAGTTGGCAGCTGCTGTTTGGTGGATCAGCGAGTGAATATGTTGATAACAGTTTAGAGGATGTTCAGTTTGCTGACTCTGTTATACTCCTAGTCAACATGTGGTCCTGTGTCATACGTAGATCTCTGAGGAGCTGGTTAAGAAGGAGGAAAGCGCATCAACACTGGAGCAGCGTTTGAGTGAGGTGGGTTTGATGAGCTTTAACCTTCTCACTAGCGAATATTGAAGCTGAAGGGTAGGATTTTGTTTTTATTATTAAAGAGTGGTGTGTATCATGAGGGAATGAAGTAATGTCTCTCATTTGTATCTGTAGATGGAGCAACAACTGAGTAGCAAGGATGATGAACTTGCGCTGATGAAAATGCATCTTAAGGAGGTATTTTGGTAATCGTTGTTCATCTAAAGTTAAGGATAGGCACTCTGGTTTTAGACAACTCCGTCACGTGTTCATTAATAAAATAACTGGATTTTCCATTTTCTGCTATTGCTACCAGTTAAAGATGAGCTTACAATAATCCAGCATAATAAGCTCAAGTAGATAACTTCAAGTGCAGATTACTCCTAAAGCCAATGACAGACTTGTGTAATATTGCAGCCTTAGGCTTTTGGTTTTTGGAAAGCCATTGGCAATAAGAAGATAAATCTAATTTTCTAAATACAGGATTTTTGTTCTAAAATTACTTGTTTAAAGGCATGTTCACACGTTACTATTCTGTTTTCATTTACAAAGTTGCTTTTTTCCGTCCTTTTTTCAGCAGATGCTACAATCGCATCCTAAACATTCATTTACTTTTGTATATATATTTTCTGATAAAGTTGTGGCCCATCAATGGCGCACACATTTTGCATCACTGTAATGATTTATGGGTTGACCATGTTTTTAGAAATATATAACATATGGTTTCTGACCTCCTTAAAAGAACTAAGTGCAAATATTGTTTGAACAAAATCTTATACTTATCACCAAATATATTAAATCAGTTTCCTTGCGATACCCTAGCTTAATGCTGGGTGGCACTAGCGTAGACTTTCAGTCTCAAGGTCAGTTTCTTTGCTAGACAATGTTTTGCTTTTTACGTGTTTGCCAAGGTCACGGAGGTCTGTCCTTAAATTCAAAGATTTTAGAAAGATTACTTTTAACAATTGCCATTGAATCTTGTTGCCTCATGAAATCATAGACCTCATGACATGATAAATTAAATGGCTGTGTATCCTGCTATATTTCATTAGGAGACGGCTCGGCTGGAAAAAGAACAGCAGGACTTGCTGTTTTCACTTGACGCACTGAGAGTTGAACACAAAAAGGAGATAGTAAGTCTACTGACAGCCAGGCCATTAGCTGGCGTGTCTGTGCACCTTTTAATACGTGGACCTCATCACAGTATAATGTTTTACCATCGGGGCGGTTTTACGATTTTTGTCACAACTCTCACTAATTGATCTGTTGTTTATTGATGACAGCCGTTAACTAATCATTTGTGTATCCCTAGTTGGAACAAGTGCGGATTAAAGATACTGAGTTGGATGAGTTCATGAAAAAAGCTCTGGCCGACCGAAGGCAGCTTGCTGCAAAGTACCAAACCAGTAAGGAGACAGCGGAAAGATTGGAAGGGGAAGTCTCTCGGGTAAGTTTGATGTTCAAGACGTAGACAGAACATCACCGCCAGTGCATTGAGATGCTACTCGATTGTGCTGTGTTCCTTCAGTTACAAGTAACTTGCTTTTCTAGTTGAAAGAATCGGCAGCCGAGCAAAAGGCAGCTACTTCTGTTTCTCTGACTGAGACACCAGCGGCAGATATGGAGGCACTAAAGAATCAGGTAGTTTGTTTGGTTGACTACAACTGCTACTGATATTTCTGTATTCTGAAGAATTTAGGTCTTGACAAGGATTTCTGTTGAAATGGCACACAAATAATTTAAGAGATGCAGTGCTCATTCAGGTCCTGAATAGATAATCATGCGCTCAGGTAGAATCATGTGCAGTCAGATTTCGTTAACTCTCCGCTTGTTTTGGTTGGAAACTTACCATCTCAGCCTTGATTAGTTTCTGGTTGTTCTTTAATGACACCATATTACATTACTGAGGAGTCTGTTGCTTGAAAATGGAGAAGTTTCATATAAACTATGTAAAAATGCAGATGATGACTTGTAGTTTATGTACTAGTAAAATCAACCGCCTCTCATAGCACGTAATATTCTCTTTTGGGATTAACTGATTTCATTCCTATAGAAAAAGCAGTTCATCAGGACCCATCTGTTTAGACAATATTTGCTCTATCCATTCCCAAGCTGCCATCATCAATCAGAGTGTCTTTACACAAACATTAAACAAACAGATGTGAGTTGTTCTCTCCTGTAAAGTGCTCTGAATGATTTGGTTTTATATTTGCAGATTAAGAAAGAAGTGCTTAAGCCATGTGACTCACACTTGAGGCTACTTGATAAAGTGAAACGAGATAATGGGAAACTAGAGATGCGTATCCGCAGTCTACAAGTATGTTCGCGCAATTATGTGTGCATAGTCCTTAAAATACATGTAACTATTAATGCTTACTACCGTAATACCCGCAGTATAATATGATCATTTTTTGTCCCCAATTTCAACATCAAAGGTTAGGGAGAGCATTATACTTGAGTATGTAGGAAATCCTATTTTGTAAAATCATCTACTCAATGGAATGCCAGCTGCGTTCCATTGAAGGCATTTCTTTTTCATTGCAGAAAACCCTTGACAATCCCGAAGGACGAATTAAGGATGCCCAGTTCCTTCAGCAGCAAGCCAAGGATGAGAGTGAGAAGTATCACGATGAGCTCGTATTAATCGATGATAAGATACTCAAAGTTTGTTGATTAGCATGTTTCATATTTGCATTCGTGGGCTAAGAACTTTTACAACTATTAACTACTACTAAATATAACTGCTACTAATTATCTTTATTTCTTGCAGTTTGGAGAGACTTGGCTCGGTTTTGGTAATTGGAGTCTTGATTCATTACTAGAAGCTATGTCTGCCCATCTCCCTCAGGTAGTATATATTTATATGTTAATAACTTTTTATTAAGAGGCTAAAGGTGTGAGAATTTCTATCATGTTGTGTTTGCACATACTACCACGGTTCTTTTAATAATCAGTAAGCCAACTGATATGGTACTAATGTGTTTCTTTCTCTGTAACTGTTTATTTAGAGTATGAAAGAGGCTGCAGCTGCATCGATTGCTAAGAATCCTGTTCCTAAAGATATTATTGAAGTGTCACCAAGGAAGGTAGAGAACCCAGGCGAGCTCTGTAAGTATATTATACCTTATTTGTATAATACATTATCTGTAAGTATATAATAGCTACTCTGTTAGTGTTTGACAGTGTAGATGGTGGTTTTAAACTCCCTACATAGGACTAATGTCACCTGTTGTATAATATTGTATAGAAGGCAGATTTTACCCCCTTTTCTACTGGAGAAAACATCGGTATACCCATGAATGGTTCTTGTCATCGTCACCTATTATCGTCGTCATCTGTGTGAGGCATGTTTGAGCTTGTTTCTGCATATCTGTTGGGTCGCTCAACCCAACTTGATATCATACCACCCAAGCAGTACTGTTATCTTATGTTTTAACTCATCAGTTTTTTCTTTTAAACCAAATGAAAGGCTATCTCATTGTATGTGAGCTCGGTCAATCTATTCTTGAGTTGTTATGGAGAGTAACATAACAGTGTCATCCTTATAGGTGGTTTAGTAAACTGCTAACACCATGCTATGTGTAATAACAACTTTAAGTCAATGTATAAAAAGGCGTACCGTTTCAAATATCAGTAGAAAATATGGAAGACTCAAAGCTAATGACAACCATTCTTTGTATTTTTTAACCATTATTGGTTGTAGCAATAGTATTTGTGCACGCATGTACATGTAATTGTTTTCTGTTCGACAGTCGGTTCACACACCAAGTTGATGTCAGGTTTATTTGGGTGAAACATCGATTATTGTTTCGAAACAGTATTTTGTCCAAAAAAAACAAGGAAAGCTTAAAATTTGATCTATAAAATGATACAGTTTCACATCGCCTCCTTACAAAAACCTTGTCGATTCATTGTTCATTGAGTTGACTGAAACTCAACTGAAAGTAGTATTAGTGGAAGTGAACCCATAGTTCACTAAGAACAAAGATGGACAGCCAGTTACATGTAAGTCTGGGTCGTATAGATGTGGTGATATATTTTGTAGATCCTCACTTGCGGGCGAGACAACACTCCAAGATAGTCGCGTTAGAGAGTTGTAAAGCAGGACTCGAGTGTGACATCAGCAAACTTAAGAAGGAGAACAAACAGTAAGGGAAAGTTCTCTTTCATGATTTGACTATTTTTACTTTCAAAGGAGTTTGATGTTTAGTAATGAACGAGAGAGCGAGGGAGAGCTTACTCTCTATCAGGGCATTACGCAAATCTTGACAAGATGGGATGATGCAGACCGTTGCATCGGGAAAAATGCTAAACATTCAAAACGTGATAATCAAAAGCATTTTAAGAAATGTCTTAAATATAGTGTTTAACCAAACGTCTTGGTTGAAGAACATCCAGTTTTCACAGTAGGTGGTATGTATATTTCCAGCCAACACATTGAAGTTAAAATGAGCTTGCACACATGCTAAGCATCCTTCATGTAAAGGTTTTCAGCCAAGAGATCTGTCAACCTTGAAGTAAAGTAGGATTGTACCTAACAGACTTGTCAACCTTGAAGTAAAGTAGGATTGTACCTAACAGACTTGTCAACCTTGAAGTAAAGTAAGATTGTACCTAACAGACTTGTCAACCTTGAAGTAAAGTAGGATTGTACCTAACAGACTTATCAACTTTGAAGTAAAGTAAGATTGTGCCTAACAGACTTGTCAACCTTGAAGTAAAGTAAGATTGTACCTAACAGACTTGTCAACCTTGAAGTAAAGTAGGATTGTACCTAACAGACTTGTCAACTTTGAAGTAAAGTAAGATTGTACCTAACAGACTTGTCAACTTTGAAGTAAAGTAAGATTGTACCTAACAGACTTGTCAACCTTGAAGTAAAGTAAGATTGTGCCTAACAGACTTGTCAACTTTGAAGTAAAGTAGGATTGTACCTAACAGACTTGTCAACTTTGAAGTAAAGTAGGATTGTACCTAACAGACTTGTCAACCTTGAAGTAAAGTAAGATTGTACCTAACAGACTTGTCAACTTTGAAGTAAAGTAAGATTGTACCTAACAGACTAGTCAACCTTGAAGTAAAGTAAGATTGTACCTAACAGACTTGTCAACTTTGAAGTAAAGTAGGATTGTACCTAACAGACTTGTCAACCTTGAAGTAAAGTAGAATTGTACCTAACAGACTTGTCAACCTTGAAGTAAAGTAAGATTGTGCCTAACAGACTTGTCAACCTTGAAGTAAAGTAGGATTGTACCTAACAGACTTGTCAACCTTGAAGTAAAGTAGGATTGTACCTAACAGACTTGTCAACCTTGAAGTAAAGTAGGATTGTACCTAACAGACTTGTCAACTTTGAAGTAAAGTAGGATTGTACCTAACAGACTTGTCAACCTTGAAGTAAAGTAAGATTGTACCTAACAGACTTGTCAACTTTGAAGTAAAGTAAGATTGTGCCTAACAGACTTGTCAATCTTTTTGAAAAAAAATTGATTTTCACCCAAAATGTCCATTCATTGAAACTTGTTTGCAGGGTGTTGGGAAAGGTCTTGCGTATGTTTAGGTAGTCCTCTGTTAACAATGATAATTCGTTCCATAAAACCCATCGATAAAGAATTTTGTTGTTAAATAGTTTATTTCATCTTCATTCGGTATTATGGTATATTTTATTTTTTTCATCTGTTATACATTTAAAGATTTACTGTTCTAGTAGTTTATTAAAGTCTTATTTAATACTTTAATCAAAAATTTCAAGATTTTAAAAACTTGAAATTTCAGAAGTGAATAGATTTAGCAAATTCCTCATCATTAACATTACATACTATATTGCACTACCAAAATGTGCAGCATTTTTTATTTTCTAATACTTCTCATATTATATATTTATATACCCTACAGGATGAAATTATACGCAGAGTTAAATTTCGCGGAAATTGTCTTTTCATGCATATTCGTGGACCAAATTATTCGCGGTTGAACATATTCGTGAATAAATTAATCCGTGAAAGCAGCTAGCAATAGAGTAAAGCCTTCACGTGCGTATACCATAGAGGTGGAACGAGACACAAGACGTCTCGATCTGTCTCGTCTTGACCTATCTATTGCTAAACTCGAGGCAGGAAATAGAATTAAAGCGCCTGCGCACGGCTGTTAAAACATGGCTTCTTGCGGTAACAACTCCATATATTGTAATGGATTGTGGGCAACTGCCTTTAAACTTATACGAGGTCTGTTACTACCTGTTGTTATTGATTATGTTGGCCTCCGAGTCTAATCATGTAGTCCGGACAACGGCCCCGTTAACATATTGTAGTCCAGTTCTTTGTCCTAAAAACAGATACCGGGTCGTATCCAATTACCCTCCGGATAATCTCCGGATAATCTCCGGATTTAATAAATAAGACTGTTGCGGGTAAAATATCTGTATTTTATCGTATCGTGTCTAAACACCATTTGCCCTTCATAAAATTCGGGCCTCTTTTGTATACTACCAATTGTGGGTAAAACCTGCCCGTTTACGGAGAAACCAACTAAAGGCCGTGTCGACCATAGTCCGTGTTTGGGTAACAATGACATCGTTAGTTCAATATAAGAATATATACAGTAATTCATATAATTTCGTGAGTACAATTTAAATATAATTCACATACTGCAGTTAATACACAAACAAACTTGAAACAAATATACATGTACAAAGCAATATGTTTATAATAATTAGTATCAATCAAGCTCAAAATTCTTAGAAATATATAACTTCGCTATTTTAGAGCTGTTTGTGTCACTTTTGTTTACAAAAAATACTTGCATATCGCAATTAAAATGTAGTATTTAAATTGTTTGCACCAGGTGAAAATTCAATTTAAAAAGAGGTTTATCAATTTTATATATTAAGTATGCTAGTCCTTGTGTAGTGAACTCATCACCAAATGCACATTATTTTACTGTCTCGAGTCTCGAATTTTTACAAGACAGTGTCTCGAGTCTCGTCTCAAATTTTAAAAACCTGTCTCGTTCCACCTCTAGTATACCATGTGCTTAGGTTTCTATTTAGCTGGGAAATTTATGTTGATCACGCTAAGGTATAAATTTTTGGTTGCATCCACAGGTTTTCATGAATGTTCATCAATTTTGAGTCTTTTGGTGAACCAACAAATTGTGGTAAATTATGGGTTTTTTCAACGTAAAGAACTGTAGGAGAGACTTTTAGATGATGCTGTGCCAAATTCCAAATAGCTTGTGACAACCTTGAATAATTTTGTCAAGAAGTGTGATGCATTGCCAATGGGCTTAACTTAAAGCCACGGCCATGATTTTAAAAGAGTTTGAAACTCAGCTACGTTTACTAACTCTGCCTAGTGTCTAGTTTTTAATTTGAGGTAGTAGTTATTTTCCCTTGTGTTAAAAATAAAACTCATTTGCAGATTTTAATAATTCGCGGAATTGACCGTACGCGAACTCGCAAATTATTAAATCCATCGAATAATTTCGTCTTGTAGAATATATATATATTTATTGATTTTTGGGGAGTAGTATTTTTTATTTTTTCCGACGGGGTATAAAAGCATTGAATTTGAAAACGGACACTACTGTGATACATACAGATATAATCCTAGAAAGTGTATGACTAACACGTGAAGATACTGAGCGAGGGATGGGGAGAAGGTAGCTGTGTTGCCTTGGCAAACTTTTCGTATGTATGCTACAGCATGCAGTTACGCTCGCAACTGAGCTTTCACAGCACTTTCGTAAGTACAAGGGATTTGCGTTAGGCGAATATTGGAGCAGTTTCCTCGAAGTCCCGTGAAACGAGGATTACCTGTACATAAGAATTTTAGACTATATTCTTGTTATTATTATTGTTATTGCCATGTTATTTTAGACTCCAAAAACTGCACACAGAGATAAATGAGCTCAAACAGGAACACCACAACCTCAAGCAAGAACATAAAAAATGTAGGCCATGTTTGTCTCACTTGTTTTTATTGTATGTACGTACGTACATGTATGTACTTGAATTGTCTTCTCCAGGTTTGTTTTGATTTGGGTTCTGTGGCACCATTGCATTTTATGCTCATTGTAGTAGTGTGAGGAGAATTGTCATAGACTTACTGTTATGTTGGTCACGCGAGTGCCATAGTTTAGTGTGTGTTATCAGCTGATCATAGGTGTACACAATTCTCACTTCCAATTTCAAACTCAGCTGAATACAGTCAAACATGGATAACTCGAACTTCAAGGGACCGAGCAAAAGTGTTCGAATTATCAGAGCGTTCAAGTTATCAGAGCACTGTCACAAGTCCATATATTTACTTATTTATTAGTAGATACATGTACATATACAAACTATAATATAAATCAAAAGCACAAATGGCTTGTTTCAAATTAAATGCTTCTAATGTAAAGTTTAAAACGTTTTCATGAAAAAGTATAGAGATTTTTCTATCACTTGAGATTGGTTTGTTGTTTGAGGTGATGTTATTGCCAGGACGTTTTTCAGATTGACATTGGCAAAACTTGATCGTTGTTGAAATGCTCAAAAGAAAAGACATTTTTTTCTTTTGGGGTTTTACCCACGATCAATTTTGCCGTTTTTTCTTGAAGTTTATGCAGATTACCTTACTTTACCTGGGATTCGTTAAGAGCAACACTCCGAGGCAGTTCAATTAAAAGTTTTACGAGGTTTTACGGTACATTCTATATCACTCACGCTTTTTTAATAGATACTTATTGAATGTACACACGTATTCTGTGTTTAGGTCAAACGATGAATAGTTTTTTGTAGCTCAGACAACGTATACGTTTAATTACACCAATTTTAAGACGTTTTAAACATTCAACATTCCGACGTTGACTCAACACGGAATCAACGTCGGAAAACTATTCATCACGGGCTAGCCGGGTCACGCACTCAAGGATTTTCGCCACGCACATACAAAACAACATGCGATTTTTGTTTTGTATGTGCGTGGCGAAAATCCTTGCGCACGTGACCCGGCTAGCCCGTGCTATTCATCGTATCGCAGTATAAATCAATTTTCACCAAACTTTTAGAAAAGTCGTTGACAAAAATATTTTGCCGATGGTGGTAATAACGACGCTTATGAATTACGAAAAGATGAAGTTTACCTCTATGGCTTTGAACAAAGTGATTTTCTAAAGCGATAACAACTGTTTCGGTAGCCGTTGGGCAAAAAAACAGTTCGAATTAACAGTGTTGAGTTCGAGTTATCTATAGCAATTTATCATTACGTGGGAACGGACCAAAGGAAATGTTCGAATTAACCATGTGTTCGAGCTATCCGTGGACGAGTTATCCATGTTTGACTGTATTTGTAGCTGATGTTCATTTTTATCCCTCTACAGACTCTGCAATCAGTTCCAGCTCATGTAATCTGGAGGAGCACTATCTTTAGCCCGTATTCTAATGTGCTTATAGGCAGTCTGGCAGTCCGACCCATAAGCAATACATTGGTTTCGTGGTCGGCGAATTAGCAAATTATTCCTTTGACTATATATGTCTTTGCAGTGAAGGACTTGTTCGAAAGGACTGAACAGGAATTATATGCTGCCAGAGAGAAGGCATCAATAAGGCCAGCTAAAGGTCAAGTAAAGACCCTTTTCCCAGCTCCCGAGGCGGACATACATGTCCAGATGAAGATTAAGGTAAAGGGTGTCACTGTAGAGCTGTTATTGTAGGGCTGTAAGACTGTCTCCGTAGGTCTGTCATCGGTGTATTATAACTAGTGTGATCACTGTAGTGCTGCCATTGACCTGTCATCGCTGTAGTCCTGTCAATATAGTGTCACATAAGGCTGCCACTGTCAGCCTGTCAACATACAGGCTGATAGGCTGTATATTGACAGCTCAACTATGTAGGGCTGCTGTCGCTAAAAGTGAAAAAAGCATTGCATATATCTTTCTAAGCAAATAGATTTACGAATCTAGATATCAGTCTCTAAAGGTAACAGTGTGTACACGCGGTATACAGTAGCGTGTACACTGCGTGTTGGCATCATATGCCTCCCTCCCAGGTTACAATAGACATACATGTATGCAATGTTTATACGTCAAAATCATATTATACATGGCTGTACAGTAGGTATATGTGCAGGCATTTGATGGGTAGGGATATCTTTACAGCGCCTTACAGACTGGTTTCTATTTAGCTATTTTGTTCAGGGCCTAGAGTTTGAGAAGTATTCCCTCTCACGTAAGAACAATGAGCTGGAGACGACCCTTGATAAACTGAGAGAGAAGTATGTAGTGCTCAGGGAGAGGTATGACAGACTCCAAGCATCCAACAAAGGCATGTCCACTACGCCTACAGTGCTCACAAGTTCAGGGCCTCGCGTCATGTCTGCTTCGGGTAAGCTCCTCTGCGCACCTCTTCACTGGTTTGGTAGAAATTTCTGACATTGCACAGTTAAGGGCATCATAAGTTATCAGACAGAGTGCAGGGGTGGGTGCTATAGCGTCTCTCCATATGCTCTCTGGTTGGTTCATACCGTTCTGTTACTAGTTAATTTGTTCCACTAAATTCAACTCATTTCAAATTTAATAATTCATCTCACACAAGATATTCTGTCACACATAAGTTACCCCGTCACACTTAATATACCCCGTCACACATAAAATACCCCATCACACATAGGTACCACCGTCACACATAAGATACCCTGTCACAAATAAGATACCCCGTCACACATAAGATACCCCGTCACACATAAGATACCCCGTCACACATAAGATATCCCGTCACACATAAGATACCCCGTCACACATAAGATACCCCGTCACACATAAGATACCCCGTCACACATAAGATACCCCGTCACACATAAGATATCCCGTCACACATAAGATATCCCGTCACACGTAAGATACCCCGTCACACATAAGACACCCCGTTACACATAAGATACCCCGTCACACCTAAGATACCCCGTCACACATAAGATACCCCGTCACACATAAGATATCCCGTCACACATAAGATACCCCGTCACACATAAGATACCCCATCACACATAAGATACCCCGTCACACATAAGATACCCCGTCACACATAAGATATCCCGTCACACATAAGATATCCCGTCACACATAAGATATCCCGTTACACATAAGATACCCCGTCACACATAAGATACCCCGTCACACATAAGATACCCCGTCACACATAAGATATCCCGTCACACATAAGATATCCCGTCACACGTAAGATACCCCGTCACACATAAGACACCCCGTTACACATAAGATACCCCGTCACACCTAAGATACCCCGTCACACATAAGATACCCCGTCACACATAAGATATCCCGTCACACATAAGATACCCCGTCACACATAAGATACCCCATCACACATAAGATACCCCGTCACACATAAGATACCCCGTCACACATAAGATATCCCGTCACACATAAGATATCCCGTCACACATAAGATATCCCGTTACACATAAGATACCCCGTCACACATAAGATACCCCGTCACACATAAGATACCCCGTCACATCTAGGATACCCCGTCACACATAAGACACCCCGTTACACATAAGATACCCCGTCACACCTAAGATACCCCATCACACATAAGATACCCCACTCCATATAGGATAACTCATCCAATCAAAGGTAACTGATTCCTGTAAGAAAATCCTTCATAAGAGAGAGCTCATCTCACCTAAGTTAAGTTATCCTACAGGTTAATTCCCAGCAATAATCAAGGTGTAAGTTGAGTTAATATTTGTGAAAAACTGTATCTACATATAGATACACCTCGATCATACGTGCCCTTGCATTTGTTGTTGTATTTGTCATTCACTCAGTAAAGGTCCTGTCTTTTTACTCTAACCTTATTTGTTGCTTTTTTAGCTATTAATAGTCCTAAAAAAGCATCAGCACCCTCACAGCCTCTCAACCTTAACCAAGATCTCGGGTTAGATGAAACAGAAAACTGCAAAACCCAGTAACATTGAGGGAGCCAGGAGATTATCTTTTTTCATAACTTGTACTTGAAGACTATTTATATCTCTGTAGAATTGAGTTGTCTACTCCTGATGTAAATCTGTTTCCTTTTTTATTTATATCGTAACTAGGTCTGTATCGTATCCTACAACTACCGTCGCATATGCATGTGATGTGCGTTTTAGTGCGGTCTTAATAGTAATTTTATCAATATATTTATACTTACTCTTAGCTCTGTTGTTCATTCGGTCATAACTTTGCATGTCATCTGTATCTACAGAATGAGGTTTAATGAATGATACCTATTTTATGACATACAATCGTTTTACGGCTTTTATTATACAAGATACACAAGGCAAGTCAGATTGTTATTCAGGTTGAAACACAAGTTGCATTTTCTTACATCATGTCCTCCACCCCGATCATTCTTAAAAGCCCAGTCCGTCACTGAGGATGGTGAGATCTGAGTTGATCAAAGCATTTTTTTGTTACACAAAATGATGTCATCTGAAATATGCTAGATATTGATTAAGGTTGAGTTGTATTACTTCTGTTAGTATTGTAAGCTGTCTAGAGCGCTTGAGTAGAATTTCTTTCATCCCATAAAATTGTCGAAATGTTTTTAATTATTGTCGTACGTTATCGTAGCAGTTGAAAATTCTATCTCCATGAGTAATTTAATTGATGAAATGGTTAAGGCTAAGTGCCAGGATGAGGTCTGTAATCACTGGCGCTGGCTTATTGAGCAGCTACAGGTGCTGTATTTTGACCCTATTTTGTAACAGAATTACCTGCTATCATATGATATTTATAATACGGTAATATAAAGTGCACTCCACTTGAAGGGGGCAGTAAAGTAGCCATTGTAATACAGATATTAAAGTTTATTTGAGGCAGTAGTTATGCTATTCGAGGCAGTAATTATGCTATTAGAGGCAGTAGTTATGCTGTTCGAGGCAGTAATTATGCTATCAGGGGCAGTAGTTATGCTATTCGAGGCAGTAGTTATGCTATTCGAGGCAGTAATTATGCTATTAGAGGCAGTAGTCATGCTATTCGAGGCAGTAGTTATGCTATTCGAGGCAGTAGTTAGGCTATTCGAGGCAGTAGTTAGGCTATTCGAGGCAGTAGTTAGGCTATTCGAGGCAGTAGTTATAGTAGTTAGGCTATTTGAGGCAGTAGTTAGGCTATTCGAGGCAGTAGTTATGCTATTCGAGGCAGTAGTTATGCTATTCGAGGCAGTAGTTATGCTATTCGAGGCAGTAGTTATGCTATTCGAGGCAGTAGTTACGCTATTTGAGGCAGTAGTTACGCTATTTGAGGCAGTAGTTACGCTATTTGAGGCAGTAGTTATAGTAGTTACGCTATTGCGCTATGAGGATTACAATCCTGTTTTTATTAACGGCCTGAAATAGTTTAGCACAAAATTCACAAAACATGTACTGTATTTTGGAAGTTATTTGGCCAATCTTTTCCTTGCATTCAAACAGTAAACTTCAAATTCAGTATTTGCAAATCAAGTAATCGGCAATAGTACATTTGGAAGAAAAAAGGATATGGACAAACAAGTTTGAGCATAGGTGTTGCCACTTTTTGTAACGACATTGTTCAAGGATTATGGAGAAAACAATATCAGAGGCTACAATTCTGTATTATTTGCAATTCTCAGGCTATCCTCATCAAACCTTCGAGACTGGTCATCTTTACTTGCTGTACTCTCTCTGTCTGCACTGTCAGCACTCTCCTCATCTACTCTTTCAAGTTCTTGAGCATCTGACTTCTCATCACTCTCCCCTTCTGCACTGTCAGTTTGAGCTAGATCAGAACTACATGTACACGCATGCTCTTCTTGTATGGAGACTTTTTCATAATAGACATCATCCGGAGTTTTTTCTGCCGCATCTCTCTCTTGGGTTGGTGTTTGAAGGTTTGCTATTTCTCCATCAGAGTAGGTACATTTAGCCATATCAGAGTCTTTAGGCAGGCTACTGACCTCGCTTAGTGTATGGTACAAGTTTGTTTCGGTTGCTCGTTCAAAATCACAGTTTTCTTTTCCTGTTACCAACAGTTCAGCTGAAGTGACTGTTCCTCCTTGCATTGTGTTATAGCGGGAGTCTCCTACTGGCTCGTAAAGTGGCTCTGAGTGAACATATCTACAATATAACTAGACATCAGTGACACGAATTCGGTTTGTTTGTCTGGTTAGCTTTGGATGAATGTTAAAGACATGCTTTCAGTGTTAGCCATTTTGAAAGTATTTAGTTTGTGAATTTAACTCCATGATCTTGGTTTAAATGTGTTTAACCCTTAAAACCTCTAATTGAACACCACCTTTATTTGAACGCCAACTCTATTTGACCACCACTATAAGAGAAGGGTTAAAATATAGAATGCCACCATTTAATTAAAAGCCACCCCATTTGACCACCACTTTTACATGTTATCTTTTTGAACCCATAATAGCAAGTGATCAGTAGGGACATGTATCCACAAAATCATATTAGTAATGACTCAGTTACATCAATAACAATTAATTCTCTCGTTGTTCAACTTCAAGGCTTTTTTTGTTGTTAAAACTGAAAACAACACCATAGAAATACGTAATTATTAACTGTATTAGGCTAATAGTAGTTTCTTGTTTAATGCGGTCTTGATACTTTGACGTATGTGAAAAACGGTTTACGTTGACAGTGGTATACAAACGACTAATTTTAGGCTAAAAGTTGTGTTTAGCGCATGCGGCTAATAGTGTATCATTAGCCTAAACGTATTTGTGCGAAAGGCAATGCGTAAGTTTTGCTCTGCTAAAAAAATTGTTTATAAGCTAATATTGACTAGTTCAGCAATGCAGAAGAGTTGAGGTCAGAGGACACTGTGGTAGGTAAAAAATTGTTTATAAGCTAATATTGACTAGTTCAGCAATGCAGAAGAGTTGAGGTCAGAGGACACTGTGGTAGGTATCGAACTACTAAAGGAAGATTTTCGTTCCATTAAAAGCAACACTAGGAACACCACTGGCCCTGCAATTGATGCAAATATTTTTGTTTTAAAAATGTTAATTTTTGTTACTGCATGTATTATAAGTATGGTTTGTTTATGTCACTTATTTATGAATATATACTTGTAGCATTTGATAGATTATTGTTATATAGCTAATAAATTTGCAGATTTATAGCATATTATTTGATAGCATCATTGCGATAATCTAATCTTACAATGAATCATCGCTTGTAAAAAGCCATTTTATGTGTAAATTGCACATGGAAGTCCAGTTTTGGCTCAAACTGTAGCAAACATATCAATGATTGCAATGAGCTTTTGTGCAACATTGTTGAATATAGTTATAAAATAAAATACGTCTTCAGATTTAAAATAAAATAAAAAATTGAAAGCTACAACAAATTTCAAAGCAGGATACAGGCTATAATGTCATCACAGGTTAATTAAAAGCAATAGCTATCAACTGGTAGAGATATTCCTCAGTTTTTTCAATGCATATTTATTTAGAGATCTCTGACAAGTTCGAGATAAATTAGCTGATTTATTGCATCCAAAAGGGTTAATGTGCTCCACCCAAAGGAGAGGGCAAAATATGTGACATTCGCTTTGCATGTAAAAGGGTAAGTTCCAAAACTGACAAGCCGTATGAAAAATACAATGCCAGCCTCTATTTGAACTTTGAAGGCCACCTTTATATTGCAACACTATGGAGGAAGAGCTGAAAAATAGAGCGCTATGGCATTCAAATACAGGTTTTACGGTAAATAACAATTAACTATACCTAGCCTCTGCTCCATGAGTTGCATTGTCATAACCCAACATTGAAGCGGATTTGTTCTGTAGGTTTAAGGTATTAAGGTCTTTTTGTGGCTTGGGAGATGGCAATGGATTGGAGATGTTGGATCGAGAGGAATCGTGATAACTCAGGGTTTGACTGCGTTTGCTAAAATAACACATTTATCAACGGCCCATTTGAAATGTTAAGAAAATAAACTAATTGACTCAGACATCTTCCCTGATCGATGTTTAACAATTCTGCATATGCTGTGTCAGATTGAAGTATTTAGATTGTGAGTCATACAGTAAATACATAATATTAGTGACTAGAGTACTCACATGACCAGGAAATAGAAACCGAAGCCACCAGCTGTGATGAGTAAGATGAGACCAGCTCCCACTCCTATTCCTACCTTTATTCCATATGACTTCTTATCTGCAATTAATAATCTATTTGTTATTATCAATTATATTATATTAATTATTATTACAAATATTAGTAGGTTTTCTTGTAGAACTGGTCTTGGTCTAATATTAGTATCATATTTACATAGTTACATATTAACAGTACTGTAGCTTGAATATATATACCTACTAGCTGTGCTTTTCGGCGTTGCCCGGTTTATAAGCATAGCTTATAAACAATGAGAAGTAATGAGAGTTGTGACGCACTTGCTAATAGCTTGGCAGATTGCCAATGGAAAATTTTAGTAAGCTAACTAATGACTATCACTTACTTACTAGTTACTACGCAATCACCTTGCAGGGTATGCAAAGCTTATGGGTATTTGCTACGACAACGATGAACGACCAACTTTGAGAAATACATATACGAGATGTATTTCTCAAAGTATAGATGTATATATATACATACTAGCTGTGCTACCCGGCGTTGCTGAGGTAATTAAAAAGTATTTGATCGGAAACTTGATTCGTATTTAACATATAACAACATTTGCCATTCTAAATTTTCAACTACATACCATGAGAAAAGTGTTTTGTGTAATGAGAGTTGTCTGGCAGATTGCCAATGAAAAGTTCTAGTAAGCTAACTAATGACAATCACTTATTTAACGCAATCACCCTGCTTAGTACGCAAAGCCTATGGGTATTTGCTCTCATATAATGACTTATAACGACAAGGTTGCAACTCAATCTTGTTGGCCTAATGGGTACGGCGTCGAACTGGTCAACGGTGGGGCTGAGATCAATTCTTCTTTGATACGGATTCTTTATTTCAAGATTTTAATAGCTATAGCCGGAGGGACACACATACACACATACTTCGAGCAAAATATATATAAATAAGCAGAATGGCTGAATGGCCGGCGTTACCTGGGTAATACAAAAATCTTTACACAGAAAATCTATTTTTATTTAACAAAATTTACCATTCTAACTTTTAATCTTCATATCATGAGAAAAGTGCCTTATGCAGCTGAAATCATTTAAAAGAAATAATAAAACAACTTTAAAGGTGTTTAAATGTGAAATAATTAGCTAGTCATGGATAGATGAAGTCTGTTTTACTACAAAACTTACAATGAAAAATGATTTGATACAGATACAATTAATACGAACTGAAAAAAATGATATAAAAATCATGAATATGTTCAATTAATAATAACATTGAGCATATGATAGTGTGACTAAAAAAGGATACTGTTGCAGCATTTATCAAAATTTTAAAAACCTTAAAAAATCTTTAAAAATTAAAAAAATTTTTAAAAATTTTAAAAAATTTTTAAAAATTTTCAAAACCTTTTGATACTGGTACAAACGTATAGCAGTATCGCGCACGAGAGTTCTTTGTCAGACCGAACGGAGAGAGAATGGAGAGGCAAGTCCTAGTCCAAGTATTGACCTTTACCGCAATGTAGCAATTAAACTTTACAGAAAACCGGAAATACAAGCTCACGAAAACGCGAAAAAGCATCGCGTTTCATAGAGTAAATAGAATTTCAATTAATATGTCAATTAGTGCGTGCAATTGAAAAAGGGTGTGTAGAGTATATAGTAAAAGCTATGAATCGTAAGAGCTTTTGTAGTAGAGAAGTAGTAGAGAATTGAATTGCAATCCTGGGATTGCAATCGTCATGAGTTCGATTGCAGCAAAATGCAAAATTTTGATATCCAAGATTTTATTAGCTATAGCCGAACAGACGGACAGACAGATATCCAAACAGACGACGACAAACTTTGAGAAATATGTACAGTATATGTACAATATATGTACAATGTATATATACAGCATATATATACAGTATATATACAGCATATATACTGTATATATACAGTATATATATATATATACATATATATATGTATATATATATATATACTGTATATATATACTGTATATATACTGTATATATACTGTATATATACTGTATATATACTGTATATATACTGTATATATACTGTATATATACTGTATTTATACTGTATATATACTGTATATATACTGTATATATACTGTATATATACTGTATATATACTGTATATATACTGTATATATATACTGTATATATATACTGTATATATATACTGTATATATATATACAGTATATATATACTGTATATATATACTGTATATGTACAATATATGTACAGTATATGTACAATACATGTACAGTATATGTACAATATATGTACAATATATGTACAATATATATATACAGTATATATATATACAGTATATACATACAGTATATATATACAGTATATATATACAGTATATATATACTGTATATATACTGTATATATACTGTATATATATACTGTATATATATACAGGATATATATACAGTATATAATACTGTATATATATCCTGTATATATATACATTATATATATACTGTATATATACCGCATATATATACTGTATATACTATATTTTGTATTTAGACTAAAACTTATCCGAAAAGTCAAATTTCCTTCACTACAAGTCTGCATCGCAGTGTCCCTCATCAAGTCTTCTTGTTTGTAAATATTTGTTTATATATATATAGAAAATATATACATATAATATAAAGAGTACTTAGCTGTTGGTCAATCACTACAAACTCGTTCCAAATTAATTTAGACATGATCTCATCAGGTTATCACCAAATGAGAGCAAATATATTTCTATTTGAAAAGAATTAGGTACTCTAGGCTAAACAATAAGAACATGAACATATTTTAAGTTTTACATTTTATTACGAAGTGTTAGAATATTGAGTAAGACCACCAATTTTACCTGTCATATCCGTTTCTGATTCCGTGCCTTCACTCACAGCAAAAACTTGTTCTTGACCTTTTTGAGTGCATGTAATCGTGACCTCATCTGTTAAATAAAACGGTATTATTGTACATGTAATCTAAACATAGACATATGACTAGTTAGCTTATTATATAGTGGAAAATGATGGTATTTCGCAGTCACTGTCATATTGATATCTAGATAATAACAAATAGTGATACCTAGATAACAAGTAATGTGATATCTAGATAATAAGTAATAGTGATATTTAGATAATAAGTAATAGTGATATCTAGATATAAGTAATAGTGATATTTAGATAATAAGTAATAGTGATATTTAGATAATAAGTAACAGTGATATTTAGATAATAAGTAATAGTGATATCTAGATATAAGTAATAGTGATATCTAGATATTAAGTAATAGTGATATTTAGATAATAAGTAATAGTGATATTTAGATAATAAGTAATAGTGATATTTAGATAATAAGTAATAGTGATATCTAGATATAAGTAATAGTGATATTTAGATAATAAGTAATAGTGATATCTAGATAATAAGTAATAGTGATATCTAGATATAAGTAATAGTGATATTTAGATAATAAGTAATAGTGATATTTAGATAATAAGTAATAGTGATATTTAGATAATAAGTAATAGTGATATTTAGATAATAAGTAATAGTGATATCTAGATATAAGTAATAGTGATATTTAGATAATAAGTAATAGTGATATCTAGATAATAAGTAATAGTGATATCTAGATATAAGTAATAGTGATATTTAGATAATAAGTAATAGTGATATTTAGATAATAAGTAATAGTGATATCTAGATATAAGTAATAGTGATATCTAGATATTAAGTAATAGTGATATCTAGATAATAAGTAATTGTGAGGTCTAGATAATAAGTAATAGTGATATCTAGATAATAAGTAATAGTGATATCTAGATAATAAGTAATAGTGATATCTAAATTATATGTAATAGTGATATCTAGATACTAAGTAATAGTGATATCTAGATAATAAGTAATAGTGATATTTAGATAATAAGTGATCGTGATATCTAAATAATAGTGATATCTAGATGATAAGTAATAGTGACATCTAAGTAACAATCAAACAGTTACCAGAGCAGTTCTAAACAAAAATGATCAAAATCACCAGATATTTTTTAACTCAGGCCTACAAGCTGTTTAGTTCGCAAATACCATGAAATTCACGCATGTAGTATACATCATTTAAGGTGTTTGTGATGCTTCACTTACTTCTTGTCTCCATAAAATTTAGCTTAACAGCGACCTCCACAGGCCGTGAGTTTAGGTAGATAGCCAGGTTTACGCAGTTATCTTTGTTATAGAGGGATGTAGAGAATGCCCCTTCATCGGTGTTGTTTGTCCATTCACCATTTATGTAGCTAGTGCCATATGGGTAAGAGTACTAGAATAGTAAACAAAAAAGAATGTCTTCACTTTCAACTTTAAATGCTGATAGCTAGAGTAACAACCCACTCCAATGACCAGTGTCTGAGTAATCCTTTAAAGATTTAGTATGATGTCAACTCAGCTTACTGCAAGCAGAGGCTGTGCATCAACAATGGCTCTGTGATCTTGGCTGGACATGTCTGAGACCAGTGGCAAGAGAATCTTGGCGATTGGAAACGTGACCAGACATGCACAATTAAAGGGTAGATGTCATACCTGTTGCCACTAGTGACCTATTAAGGGAATTAAACCTCAACCTGTTGTTTGCAGGTCAGGTGTGCTAGACCACTAGGCCACAGTTGCATGCCTAGTAGTTCCTTAGATTAGTATGTAATTGTAATGAAGAGGCCATTCTTAAAGTTGAAATTATTTGAGAATCTTTAGTGAGTGACTACCGAATTACTGTCTACTGACTTACTGCATAAGCCTACAATATGCTTCATGGAATGTCAGAAGTCAGTATCAGTAATCAAAAGTTCATAAACTGAAACATACTATGGTGGACGTAGTATGTTGGTGTCACAGAAGAGAAAATGATGTTTTTCAGATGTGTGGAAGACAAAAATACACTTTATGGAATGCCAGAAGTATCACCAGCGCACTTTGAAATAGTATGATTTTGCTGAGGGCAGACGACTTACAGTCAAATTCTGTGTTACATCAGATAATAGCACATTTTCGATAGAAAACTTGTAATTTTCTTCCCTCCTTTGCTCATCAGAGGAAGTGTCACACACATTGCAGGAGCATGTTTCATATCTGAAACACAGATTCTCACTTGCTGACTCCGCAGTCAGTTTAGATATCAAGGATGCACTAACCACTAAAGGCGCAGTATGAATAACGCAGCCAACAATGGAGGAGAAGATAGATAGTTAGATAAAAGATAGATAGAAGTCGAGGATAGTAAATAAATAGATAATGAAGAACATGGTAATAATTGAAGACTTGGTATTGATTGAGGACACAGTAAATGCTGAAGGACACATTAGTTGATGGGGACACAGGAGGTTATGGAGTACGCAGTGGGTAATAGTGGACCCATTAGTGATGATGGGTGCATCAAATGATTGAAAACAGTCAAGAGAATGGGCAATAGTAGATGATGGGGTCACAGTAGATTCTAAAGAACACAGTAGATGATTGAGATACAGTAGAAGATGGGGACACAGTAGATGTTGGAGACACAATAGAAGATGGGGACACAGTAGATGATGGAGACACAGTAGATGATGGAGACACAGTAGATGATGGAGACACAGTAGATGATGGGAACACAGTAGATGATGGAAACACAGTAGATGATGGAGACACAGTAGATGATGGGGACACAGTAGAAATGGAAACACAGTAAATGATGGCGACACAGTAGAAGATGGGAATACAGTAGATGGCATAGTAGATTATACACTCAGTAGCAGGTGGTGCACACTTGTAAACTTAGCTGAGCAACTAACTTGGCAGAATCTGCAGTCGAGTTATGCTGAAGTAGACCTTGAACTTTCTCTTCTATCTTGTGCTGAGATGGCTGAGTGCAAAAGTCTATGGCTGTAACACCAGTAAGTTTCCTGTTTCATGGTTGTGATAATTAATACTAGCTCTGAATGTACAAGGTAGACAGAGTAACTAACTGATCGTCCAATAGAGTTTACATTGTACCATGCTCTCGCTATTCACATATGTAAGGTCTGTGCTAGGATAGAACCATCATAAGTCACAATATTGTAAAACATTTACTATTTAACAAGAATTCAATAGACAGATAGTGTTAGTAGATACTCACCGAAGTCGTTTCCTAGCGAACCTCTAATGAGAAGAGAAAAGAAGACGAACACAGTAATTGCTGTTGGTTCTACACAAACCATTATGTCTTACTCAGGCCACAAGAGGTCCCTTAACAGCTCCAGTCCAACTACTGTTTACGATGAAATCGACTAGCACAGCTGGCCAAGCTTGTATTGACAAATCTATTCAATTCAGCTAGTTCAAGAACATAACAAAAGGTATACAATATTTAAACACTATCGATTTATTGTGCGGAATGTGCTAGCTAATGGTAATGCAAGATAGCCGATTGTGCAATTTGAGAGTAATAAAAATGCTTGAACTTCTATTCAGTAACCTGCAAGTTTAGCCGAAACTTAGAAATAGAAACTTATTTTTGATTTCAGAGTATGCAAAAGAATTGAAAGCTAAAGGTATTCATGTGACATGATTTTAGTAAATCAGAAAGGTTTTATTTGGTTCTACCCATTGTGTACCTGCTATAGAGTCTTACAGCTCATACAAAAGGAAGAGTTTGCTTAGCTGTTGATTATTGTCTAGAATTCTAGATTCTCCTTTTAGTAAAGAAGTAATTTCAACTAAAATAAAAGCCATTTCTGGCCATTAGTGTAAAACTGGTGTTGGAGGTTAGAATGAAGACTTTTCAACAGGGCTCCAACTCATGGTTTTCAGCTAGCAGGCCAACATTGTAAGGTCACAGGTCACACCTGTGCCAATTAACCACCTTCTGGCACTTCACAATAATTGTGCTGATACGCTGTGTTTTATCAGCACACTTGACGGTCGCTCACAGCACATTAGACTACTAGGGTACTAATATTGAATAATCTACCCAGAGGGTCCATATAAAACATCAAACATTTTAAATTTTATAATAGCAAGTGAACTCATTGGAATTACTGTTCATGTACAGGAAGCTTCTAAGGTGCTATAATTGTCTGTAGACAATATTTAGCTAGTTACAGTCAGCACTTGCCACTTTAGCTAGTCTCATCACAGGCTGCAGCAACTTTAGCTAGTATCATGATAGGCTGCAGCAACTTTAGCTAGACGAAGTCTTCAAACGAACTGGTTTTCGCCTTCTGTTCATCAGTCAATGAACTTTAGTAATATATTTATTAACAATCGTTCTTCTACAGATAAATGAGAGATGCTGGTACTGATATATTACCCTACAGGATGAATTCATTCGCGGAGTTATATTTCGCGAAAGTTGTCTTCTCATGCATATTCGCGGATGAATTTATTCGCGGCAGAAAATTGCCACTCTCTAGGAAAAGTTAACTCTATTGCGGCTAATAATAGATATTCCTACGCATGCGCACACCGAGTGTTCCGGTTTATATTTAGCTTACAACTGCTAGGCGATCATGCTATTCTACGGTAAACAATTTTTGCTGCGTCCAGAGGTTTTCACGAATATTTATCGCTTTGGAGGCCTTTGATAAGCCAACAACTTGTGGTAAGTAATGAGTTTTTTACATGTACTAAATTAGTTGAATTTTACTTTGGCTCTTCGGTAAAACGCAATACTAATTTTTTCCATCCATACTGCTTCATTATTTGTTTTAGTGTGAGAGAGATTTTTCATCATACACCGAAGAACAATGATTGCAAGGGTGGTAGATGTCATTCTTAGAAGATCACCAATCATTCAGGGAGGTCTGGAAATTGAGGTTGAAGTGACCGCAGCTACTTACGAGAAGAATATATCTTTTTTTTTAAAGGAACAAAAACGCCTTTACGAGCACAAATCTTTGGCCAACCGGCAGAACTTTGCAATAGTAAGCCACGAGGAGAGTTCTGATGATAACTTCCTTACCAGCCATGTAGTAGCGAGAGAATCTCCTTCAACACCTACCCAAGACGGTGACAGCGACAAAGCTGCTATTGCCAAAATAACTAGTCAGAAAGCATCATTACACGCTAGTATTCACATATCAAGAGTACCAGTTTAATTTTATTGCTAGACAACCGCCATATGTACTAAACTGTTTATATTTATTCCATTCATCGTTTGTAAAATTTTATTTGTATTTGAAACATTTTATTTGTACACTCAAGTTTGTAATAAATTATAATACATCTATACATGAAATAAAATATATAATTTAATCATGTTTGCTACAGCGATATCAAGGAGTTGTTGTCGATGAAGGGGGTCTAGGTTGACTGGTTGCCTCTCTGCCAATATTCCTGCCTTGATAAATATTATTACTACTTGTCTCTAGTTTTCGTAGACAACCTGCAGTAAACACAAAGAAGAAAAAATATTAACGAGTGTTGAAGAAGTACAAAAACAATAGCTGAAGTATTTGATGAAAGCGATCAGTTTTTAAACAAAATAATTAACTAATGCAGTTGATTATGGAAAAACGTATCTGCACTGCAAATCAAATACATACCATAATGTCCAGATCAGAATCATGATCGTCCTTGACTTCGGTATTAGAGATTGATGGAGTTGATTCTAATGTAAAAATACTAGGAGAGTTTTTTTGCTATGCTGAAGCCATGCCGAATAACTTGTAAAAACTTTGAATAATTTTGTATAAAGTTTGACGCAATGGCAATAAAGCTCGAAGCCTGGCGATGATTTTAATGAAGTTCTGGAACTCGGCTACGTTTAGTACTTCTGCCTCGCGGCTATTTTCGCGATGACGCCATTCTGCATATCTTGTGACAACCTCGAATAATTTTGTAAATCAATGTGATGCTTTGCCAATGGTGTCAGCTCAAAGCTCAGACAATGATTTTAAAAATGTTTTGGAACTCAATTACGTTTAGTATTTACATTAAAAACTAGGCTAGCGACTAGTTTTCAGTTTGATGCAGTAGTTATTCTCTCTTGTGATTAAAAATGGAACTAATTATTCACTGAATTTAATAATTCGCGGGATTGACTGTTCGCGAATTCGCGAATTTTTATGACCAACGAATATTTTCATCCTGTAGGGTAAGCATTATCAATAGAAGAGTATTGAAAGACATTTGCTTCTTATCTCGAAGTAGTTGTCTTCCCATGTGTGAGTTGATTACTCATTGCTACGACAAGCCTCATCATTCTTGAAAGATTAAATCTTTAGAAATGTTGCCAACCTCCCAATACGTTTCCCTCGCAGTGTGAAATTTCATTGAATAGGAGTCACTTTCTAAGAGCTTAATGGAAAGCTACCTGATCCCAACTCCTAAAAATGACTGCTCAATAAGGAAGGGTTTACTAAGCCAGGGAGTTGGTAGAGCATTCAAACTGATATTATGAATATGTAGGTATCCCTGTAAACGCGTAAGGCAAAAACATGGATGGGATGAGTCCAGTTGCTTGCATAGTACTTTTTCCAGATTTAAAATCACGTGTGTCTGTTTGAGACACGTCATTAAAATCAGCAATCGTTACTATAATTTGAGCAGTGTCTGTCCGTCTGAAGCCTCGCTTACACAGGAAAAAAATGCATCACGACAGGCCCGACATTCCGACTAGCTATGCTAATGCGTATAATGGGCTTATTATCACTCTTTCAGCCTTTTTATCTTTTGTTCAATTACTATTGTTGAAGAAAATAAATCAAAATCAAATCACGCAGTAATTCAACAGCAGCATCCAAGTTTTGCCACCACCACTAACAGCACCACTGAACCATCATCATGTGCAACATCATCGAATATTTGTACAGATAGTGATCACACATGGCGATCTCTCACGGAGCACAGAGTCAGTCTACTAGTACTGCATAAATTAAAAGAACTTGCATTTTGCATCAATTTCGCTTATGAACATGCGCCCAGTTAGGTCCAGCCTTCTTGCTGGGCAGGACTGCGTGTACATGTATCTTTTGCCAACCACAGAGATAGCTGCAACCTAAATGGGGATGAGGGGGCATTATATGACAAACGTACCTAACCGATCATCAATCTTTTGTTCAAAGAAACTCAATATTATTGATGCTAATTATTAATATTTTGTAAAAATATTGAAAAATATAACTTAAAAGGGAGCATAAATCCCAAAAGTGTTTGGTTAGTCACTGTTCTGCCGGAAAAGTAGGTATCACTGTCATTATTCTCAAACGTTCTTGAGAAACACGTCAAAAGAAAATTCAAAAGTAAAAGAGCTTCAAAATAAAACAGCTATTGCCAAGTTGAATAATGTTTGATAGCATAAATGAGATTAACCAAAGTAGTGGCTTTCTGGTAAAGCTCCGTTGGGCTGGCGAGACTTGAGTGCAGGTCTGTCAACATTGGCATTTATATAATCAGACTGCTGTGAGATATTCTGGTATGCTCCTGTCAATCTGTAACAAACAACAGAAAGACCAAAAATAGACACTTATAGTGGAGAAAGAACAACTCCTAAATATGCAACTAAAAGTTCGAAGATTTTTTAAACATGGTTAGACCAGATTTTCTTGAACAGTATATAATGAAAAATTGGCCCCATTGAATTTATGAGTTACATGCAAAACTTTGCCACGCATGTTTAAAACGTGAAACAATAATCAAAGAGGATACTAGGCCTATATTCTAACATGACTGATTGACTGACAGTGAACCACTAAACTAGAAGGATGACTGCAAGGGCCAATGATTGCACAGAAACAAAAATCAGCACTAGCTAGGCTATGGCGAGCGACCAATCTTACTAATATATTCTCCATGAAGCCTTGTACGATACCCTACCTTCTACGATACCCTATCTCGTACGATACCCTACCTCGTACGATACCCTATCTTGTACAATACCTATCTCGTACAATAACTATCTCGCATGATACCTATCTCATACAATACCTATCTCCTATGACACCCTATCTCGCATGATGCCCTACCTCGGACGATACCCTACCTCGTACGATACCCTGTCTCCTACGATACTCTGTCTCCTACAATACCCTATCTCGTATGATACCCTATCTCGTGCGATACCCTATCTCGTGCGATACCCTATTTCGTGCGATACCCTATTTCATATGATACCCCATCTCGCACGATACCCTATAGCATACGATACCTTATCTCGTACGATACCCTGCCTCCTATGATACCCTATCTCGTACGATATCCGATATCGTGCGATACCTTATCTCAAGCGATACCCTATCTCGTACGATACCCTATGTCGTGTGATACCCTATCTTGTACGATACCCTATCTCGTATGATACCCTATCTCGTACGATACCCTATCTCGTATGATACCCTATCTCGTACGGTACCCTATCTTCAACAAGACCTATGCTGATTCTATAAGTATAAGTCGAAATTCATTTTCAATTGTTAGCCTAAAGTTTCCAGTATCACTCCACAACATAGTTCGTGAACTCGTGGCTCACAGAATCAGCCAATGAGGCACAGGCGATAGAAGAGGTTACTAAACAAGCATAAGCAAGCTGAACCTAATCTCATTTCTCACTCCTGCAAGAAATAGTTACTGCAACTCATACTGAAATGTGATTTAGTTTAGAAAAGACCAAAGTTGAGCCGGCAAATAAATGTTTCACTCACTAGTCGAGAACTTTATTTATATTACACATAGTTTTATATGTAAGTTGTGGTAATATGCTTTGACCACGTCATCTATGTACCAGACTCCATGTGCCAGACTTGGTAATTCGGCACAATACAAAATAGTAATATTTACGGAGACACTTTCACAATAGACGATGGTGTATTGGAATGTTGGCCGAAACATATTACATCGACCAACACGACTAATATCCAGATAAAAGTTCATCAATGTATAGTTGAACCGATGGCTCATACAATAAAAGAGTTAACATTAAAGACATGTTGCTGAGCTCATTTATTTCACAAGAAAAATCTGACAACAATGATTTAGATAATTTCAATATCGTCAAGTGAAGTTGTGTTATTCCTGGTGAAAGAGCGTTGAAGTTCTAAACCAACGTGATTCTGTAAAGTGTCGTGATAATACCACATTGGTGATGTTAGCTGACCCTCATGACCTATCTGACAAGTTAGCTTTAGGCAGGAATACAACACACGGCAAGCGACAAGCGTTAAGTGAATAAACTCTCACGTGGGTTTAGGTGTGGCACCAAACACTGTAAGGTAGCCGGGCACATGCACATCGTGGATATTCCCAACTGGAATCTTTGTGTCCAAATTGTAGCGAGTGCGTGGATGGGCTGAATGCTCTGAGTGGTCGGGGGCTGCATTCTTTTGTGCTGTAAATGTTATCCAGGTGTATATGTATGTCTATAGTGGTCTATATATGTCATATGTCTATATATGTCTATACATGTCTATAAATGTCATATGTTTATATATATATATATATACACTAATGAATGCTCGGCATTGCCGAGGTAATTTTGTTTTTATAAAAAAATCTGGGTGTCACTAGGATGTATTTTTATGCAACATAGGCAACATTTACTATTCTAACTTTTAAACTTCATATTATTAGAAAAGTGTTTAATGCAGTTCAAATAAATTTAGAGAAAAACTAAAACAACTGTAAAGGTGTTTAAATGTGAAATAATTAGCAAGTAATGGCTAGATAAAGTTTGTTCTACTACAATGAAAAATAATTTGATACTTATGCAATTAATACAAACTGAAAAAATAAAAACCACGAATATGTTGGATACAACATAATTATACAACTATACAATAATTTTGAATACAACGATACTGGCACATCTCCATACTAGTACAAGCATAAAAATGAGATACCGGTTTTAGTGCTTTTTAGTGTTTACAGATTTTAGCGATTGCCCTTAGGAAGAACCGGAAATTAAAGCATAAAATTAGAAATGCCTATGTAAGTTGCTTTAGTCTATATGTCTATTATATATGTTCATATAGTCCATATACATTGTATGTTCATAGAGTTTATATACATTGTATGTTCATATAGTATATATACATTGTATGTTCATAGATTCTATATACATTGTATGTTCATATAATCTATATACATTGCATGTTCATATATTATATATACATTGTATGTTCATATAGTATATATACATTGTATGTTCATATAGTCTATATACATTGTATGTTCATATAGTCCATATACATTGTATGTTCATAGAGTATATATACATTGTATGTTCATAGATTCTATATACATTGTATGTTCATATATTATATATACATTGTATGTTCATATAGTATATATACATTGTATGTTCATATAGTCTATATACATTGTATGTTCATATAGTATATATACACTGTATGTTCATATAGTCTATATACATTGTATGTTCATATAGTCTATATACATTGTATGTTTATATAGTATATATACACTGTATGTTCATATAGTATATATACATTGTATGTTCATATAGTATATATACATTGTATGTTCATATAGTCCATATACATTGTATGTTCATATAGTATATATACATTGTATGTTCATATAGTCCATATACATTGTATGTTCATATAGTATATATACACTGTATGTTCATATAGTATATATACATTGTATGTTCATATATTATATATACATTGTATGTTCATATAGTATATATACATTGTATGTTCATATAGTCTATATACATTGTATGTTCATATAGTATATATACACTGTATGTTCATATAGTCTATATACATTGTATGTTCATATAGTCTATATACATTGTATGTTCATATAGTATATATACACTGTATGTTCATATAGTCGATATACATTGTATGTTCATATAGTATATATACACTGTATGTTCATATAGTCCATATACATTGTATGTTCATATAGTCTATATACATTGTAGTGAATTCTTCATATAAGCTCTACATTTGACTAGATTTGTTACAAGTAAATAGAGTAAAAGAGATAAAAACCACACACAAAAAAATTTCAAAACACAAATATGTATATAAAACCATCTACAATGCAGAGCACAGCCATGAGTCACCATCAGCGATATAGAACTCCGCGTCATCAGGTGGATCAGTAGCAAATTGCCCCAAGTTGGCAATCAAATAACTTGCTAATAGTTAATCATAAATTTGTAGATTTGTTTCTTGTTTATTGCAGAGCTATTTCACTGCTAACAACCTGAAAAATCACACGCTTTCATAAAAAATATGGAAACACAGGGGTGTTTCAAGAAAATTGCAAGTGAAGCTAAAGCAGTCATTATTTAAAAAAATCAATTTTGTACGAAATACACTCACAATAAAATTTTAACAGCTAACCAATCATAGTAAGCCAACTGGTAAACCAACAGGAAGTCTGGTCATCGTTTGATAAACAACCAAATCAGCTAAATATTTTATTATGCAAATAAGTTTTTATACCATATCTTGCTAGAGTTAGTCTACAACAGCAAACTGAAGGCAGAGATAACTTCCCTACGCCCACAAATATTCTACTGCTTAACCTATTAACTTCCTCATAAACATCTCATGGTGTAAACATGTTTGTTGACTAAATCATCAAGTCATAGTAATTAAAAATGGGGATTAGGCGTGTTTGAAGAGAAAAAGTTACTGACACACAATTATGTGAAGAAAGATAAAATATTTCAGATGAACTGCAATGGTAATGACCGAGTGGATCAACTGAAATCCCATTTGATCCTGTAACATCTAACAATGCATACACCATGAAAGATGCTCAAGTGTGCCGGTAAACATCGAAAGGCATTACAAAGATGTAACAACTAGGGAATGTGTTACAGTTACTGACAGGGGATGGTGCTCAGCATAACAGAAGCTGGTGAAAAATGAACAAACATCAAAAATCAGAGAACTGTGCTGAGGAAAGAAAAAGATAGAAGGTGACAAGCAAGATTTGTGATTGCGGATAAAGTCATCTTTGGTGCACTCAACTCACGCAGCAGATCTACTCGCTAATCAGGTAGGAACAACTTTATGAATGTGCGTACGCAAATTTCGCATTGAACGCCACTAAATGTTTGCTAGCATCCTCCGTTTAATCAACAAGTTATGATATGTTCATGCTCATTGGCCAAGTTCAGACGGCGAACTCAATATTATTTTTGTATAAGCTTAAAGGGAAATTAAGCCAATTAAAAGTGACTTGCAGGTATTTGCGGATAATCAATGCATTCAAAACAAGAGCATTCGTAGCAAATGAAAAGCAAGAAAATATAGAATAGGTTTGTAAGTTTTAGGAACATATTTTGACATCAGCATTTCGTTTTCCATCTAAAGCAGTTTTCAGCGGATTCAATTCTTTGGAGTTGTATCTACCTCTAGCGGAAATTTAGGCATTACCTTTAGAAGAATTAGTCCCTGTGTAGGGCTTGCTCACAAATTCTACAATATAGTTATAGCATTCCCCTTGATCAGTCAAGGTGAAGGACAAATACGAATCAAAACTATATATTCGATTAGTCAATGAGACCTTGGTAGAAACTTCTCACTATTGAAAGTTAAAAAAATGCATAACATATTCATGTTTTATTTCCTGTCATGTGTAAACTTTTTGCATTCGACAATAACTCATCCGTGTTTATAAAATATTGCATACATTAAAGTCGTCCTCTCGTGTAAGCCTTAATGTTTTATACTCTACACATACTCGCTATTACACTCTACATATGAATTTGGTAAACCAACCTAGCGTCTTGGGGTTTTGATCCATAGGCAGGTAGCTGTACTTCTTATTTTTCAGCCCAGGTTCTTCTGAGTGCGTTGGTATTCGAGCTGTAAGGTCAACGGGCGCCGATACAGGTGTATGTAATAAGGCAGCGTTGTTGGGGTGAGGTAAGAGGTCATCTGATGGCTGAACGTAGTCTGCCTCTGTAACATAGCCTTGCGCGATTCTCTGTTGAATCTGGGAGTGGCTGGCAGGCTGAGGAGGAACTGTCTGGAAGAGACTTTCATTAGTGTCTAGGCCGAGCTCTCCGCTAGAACCAAACAAACAACTACAATTTTAGAGAAACAGGTCTACTGAATCTTAGAACTTGGACACAGATTCTATGATCCATTTTAAAACGCAATAAAGTTTTGTCGATTTTAATCTTAAAACATCCTGGCAGACAGATAACCTCAAACATAAAAAGCAATCACAAATGATAGAAAAACCCTGGTACACGCTCTTATACTGTTTACCTACAATAACTCATACCTCCAATAATGTATACCTTCTATAATGTAAATTCGACATAACGCAAAAATTTTTGAAAAAGTTTTGTTTTGTACTACATAACAAATTCCATACAGCGTGAAGTGTCAAGTTGAGGCAGGTTCTCACTTTCGATTTGAACGGTAGCATATCTCACCACACTTGTGAACAAAAACGGTGTACATTATATAGCGTTATATCTAATATATGTACAACTTCCATGACATTTTAGTTCATAGGAATATATCGTCAGATGTGTCGACAAAACAGAGAATAGGTAGCTGCACAATTGTTCATAAAAACTTAAACCATAACTGTCACGAACAACTTTTATTGTATTTACTAGGTGAATCAGACACGCTGATTCCAATTTTGTACTCAAAATAAAGATTAGTCCACTAACTTTCAGAGTAATGAAGGCTTTTTACAGCGTTTTAATATCGGTCTTGAAAACAACACGATCGGCATAACAAGCTCCGCCCATAAATACGTGATGTAACCTAGCTTTTTAGTAACAGAAGTTACGTAGGGATGTTTAGACCGATTTAGAATAATAGATATGGGTGTTTTAAAATCCATATCTAAATTCAGCCTTAAAAATAATATCAGTCTTTTCTGAACGGTAGATGAGCTATTTAACATTGCATATTTAAAAAAGCGCAATAACAACGCTAGCTTGTGATAAAACCGCGCTTTTTGAGCTCATTTTCCTCGGCGTCCAGCCCATTTAAACGTCATGTAACAAGCTACGAGCAATTTTAAATAGTTTATATACCTTTCATAAAAATCTGAAATTATTTTACAGGCTGGATTTAGATAATAATGGGTTTTAAGACACCCATCTCTATTATTCTAAATCGGACTAAACATTCCTAACTTCCGTTCCTGAAAAAGCTAGGTTTCGTCACATATTTATGGGCGGAGCTTGTAATGCCGATTGTGTTGTTTTCGAAACGGATATTGAAACGCTTTAAAAAGCCTAAATGACTTTGAAGGTTAGTGGACTAATCTTTATTTTGAGTACAAAATCGGAATTAGAGTGTCTGATTTACCTAGGAACAACGATAAAAGTTGTTCGTGACAGTTATGGTTTAAGGGTTGACTTGCAACAAAATTCACGTTACAGTTATTTGATATCAATAGATTCACCATGTCTTACTCTGTTGTGTTGTAGGTGCCAAATATATGGGAATGTGATTACAAGCTCTTAAAAGCAAAAAATCTCCCAAGCAGAAACCATCTCCCACAACCGGGTCACACTTGAGTCGTTTTGGAAAGAGAATCCAAACTACGGCGGTCTCGTGTGGCTACGATTAACTGTTCGTTTTTTAGCTTTTAAGAGCTTGTAATCACATTTCCACATATTTTGCACCTACAACACAACAAAGTAAGACATGGCGAATCTTTTGATACCAAATAACTGTAACGTGAATTTTGTTGCAAGTCAACCTTTAAAGGCGATCGATAGGAGCAGGTGTTACAGCGTCGGTCTACCATATTGAATGTCATGAGTTAGAGCATAGTCGAAAGTTCTCTTTTATCCTAACCTTGACCCCTAGATTCGGATAGATACTGAACAGGTAAACATCGCTTTTTTATAGTAAAATATGTTTTTGTTTTGCTTTATAGTAGACCTATAAAATATTTGTTATTAGTTTTAATTTGCAGAATAAACCTTGTTGTCTAGAAGAAATCAAAAAATCCTTGTAAATGGACGTCGAAGATGTACGTTCCCTTCAACTTATTGTAAAATGACCGCAATCATAGTTTATAAAACAAGTGCAATTGATAAGAAAAAGGAGAAAAGGTGTCGATGCAAACTAATAATGATACAGCCAACAAATTAAAAAGTTAATTATAATTTTTTCTTTTTGTACGGCCGACGGGGTGAGTCTAGAAATGGTGAAATATAGAAACGGTTTAGGCAATTTATACGTATTTTACTGTTCGTATAACGTAAAATCCCTACAGTGTAAACGTTCCTGGATCAGATTAGTTACGTTGTAGAAACACCTACTGTACTATCTGATAAGATCTACTAAGATTTTGTGCAAGTTCATCTCTAAGACTACACATTCACACTCAACTATTTAGTGATGTGTCGCCTAGGTAAACCGATATGACTTACACTTAATATGACTTACACTTAATATGACTTACACTTAATATGACTTACACTTAATATGACTTACACTTAATATGACTTACACTTAATATGACTTACACTTAATATGACTTACACTTAATATGACTTACACTTAATATGACTTACACTTAATATGACTTACACTTAATATGACTTACACTAAGCAAGTACTCAACTATGAATTTTATTAAAAATTTAGTTAAATAGTTCTTCTTTATTTTTGTAGCGCATTATGCATGGTCATGGACAGGATTTGAAATTAAAGCAGTACATGATGTTTAATATACAATAAATATGATTTTTAATATATATAGTATGTATTAGACCTAATGTATAATAGATGCAACATGTAATAAATGTAATATATAATACATCTTATTTTATAATAACTGTCAACACAGTTCAGCATCGCTAGCAGCAAGTTATGGCTCTATGATCTAGTTGCAATTTGTAATTGCCTCCCTTACCTTCTAGTAAACCCAGGCTAACTAAATCATTGGACCAAAATAAAATTTCCAATTAATTTAAATTATGAAATTTTCAGTCTCAATCTTTAGCAAATATATGTGCTGTGTACACGAATGGAACCATCTGCAACTCTGTGATTCATTAGGGTTTGTTGTACCGCCTGTCACAAGCAGACCACTTCCTCGGTTTGGTCTGGTTTTAACTAGGTCACAAGCACGTAATGGAAGAGAGATGTGAAGGAATTGGTAGAGTGGTAAATAGCTTACGAACACATTACCATTAGCCCTCCAGTTTCGCACGCCCTAGTAGTCACAGCTAGTTGAGTGCAATGAATCTCTCAGTACCAGCTGTGGCTCACATATGCAACCGAAATTGAACACGCTCAACTCTATTACCAGAAAAAACATTTTTTGTCGCCGCAGTTTACTCTAGATGAGATCTGTAGCATAAAATATACCAACAAATAATTATTGAATTTCCATCCTTCGAAAATCATCTTCTTTCCTTTAGTTCTTGAAAGAAGCAACTGTATATTCTCTATATATTCAACAAATATTATACGCTATCAATATTCATAGCTTCTAGTATATTGGACTGATGAACCAACACACTAATAAGTGCCGAGTACACTTCCCAAAGCTGTTAACTTACTCCTGTTGGTTGTTGATCATTCTCTATCTACAAAACCGATGACTCCCTCGAGTTATTTAAAAGTTTAGCTGCGATCAGTTTTCCCAATTTGGAATGAATTTTAAATTGGGTTGAATTAATTTCATACTATAGCTAAGTGATATGAGTGGTCACTGTAGATATTGTATGCAGAGAAACAACACATCGCTCACAGCTCTTGGTATGTTCTAATCATATTGTTTCTTTTTATAGCAAAAACGTTTGTATGACCCATTATTTAGTCTGATTAGCCTGAGTGAGTGAGCCAAGGCTATGAGTTTAACTATTAGATTACTTGTTTGTTATATAAGATGGCCCTAATAATAGCCAGCCTGAGATCTTTAAAGATGATTTCCACCAAATGATGTTTGTAAAATTTATCAAACGGTATTGGTATTTTTCTATCAGATACGATTGTTTTTGTTTGAGGTGATCTAACAACTAGGATGTTTCAAGATTAAAATTGATCAAACTTGATCGCGGCTAAAATGCTCAGATCAAGCGAAAATTCAATTATGACCCCTATAGTTGCAAAAAGACCAACAGAATAGAGACACGTAACGCTGCAACTGGAACGCAATAGTATCAACCATTGCAACGAAAACAACTAGTGATGCCATTTCACACATGCTTTTCATCTGAGCATTTTAACTACGATCAAGTTTTATTGATTTTAATCTTGAAACATTCTGGAAGTCAGATCACCTCAAGCATTAAAAACAATCGTAAATAATAGAAAATGTCTACTTTTTGATAAAATCTACTAAAAATTTGAGTAAGTTCACCTTCAAGGACTATACCGAGGACTATACCGAGGACTATACCGAGGACTATACCGAGGACTATACCGAGGACTATACCGAGGACTATACCGAGGACTATACCGAGGACTATACCGAGGACTATACCGAGGACTATACCGAGGACTATACCGAGGACTATACCGAGGACTATACCGAGGACTATACCGAGGACTATACCGAGGACTATACCGAGGACTATACCGAGGACTATACCGAGGACTATACCGAGGACTATACCGAGGACTATACCGAGGACTATACCGAGGACTATACCGAGGACTATACCGAGGACTATACCGAGGACTATACCGAGGACTATACCGAGGACTATACCGAGGACTATACCGAGGACTATACCGAGGACTATACCGAGGACTATACCGAGGACTATACCAAGGATAGCTACTCAAAGTATAAACCAGAATTGATTACCATAGATTCTCCTGAGATCTTAATATCGCTAATGATAGACACTGAGAAACTTTGGGAGTTTAGCAATAGCTTATCTCTTTTAATAATCTGTGGCTATGCACAGTCAATGAACTCATCTAATAAACTTAGGATCATCTCCTCCTGCTCAATGCACATTATTTCAGAGTGTCTGTAATTTTTGCTCTAAAAGTTGCTTATAGCGAAACCTATAAGTAGTCTCAAATGTACCAGACACTTCTGAAGAGGAATACAAAAAATAAACGAATAAAAAAAACAATAGAAGATGCAGGAGGCTATGAAATAGAATTGCAACAACTAACGCGCCGTGAAATATTGACTATGGTATGTTACAGTAGCTTACTAGGTGCGTTACAGTGATTAGGATTCCACAATAACTAGTTATAGCCTAAAAAAGCCAGTAACCCACGCGAGTCAGCCGTGAGAGGGTACATAGTCCCAGCCTCTGAGCATGTAATACCGACACACTTGACATGGAACAGGTCATGCATCTGCAGTGCAACTCTTTTGATGTAGGTCAACATTCCGAGGAGAGACTGGTTATCGATTTACAACATACTAACCTTTTAATATCACTGCGGACTCGTGGTTTCGGTTTGGGAGCACTCGGTGACACCCGATCGGGTACAGGAAGATGAACCGAACGTTGAATCACTGAATCATCACCGAACGCTGTCTTCATATTCTCGTAAGCAAATGCTGAATCATCTGTAACCAAATAGCTGGTAATTTATAACATACATTGAGCAGTGATGTCGGAGTAAAGTGGCTACTAGATGTCTTTCTGCTACTAGATGTCTTTCTGTAACCATTCAAATGGATCACACGTGAAGATGAGTTGTAAGCAATTGGAGGCTCTAATAGGAATGTCTTAGTCATTTGTAGCTGAATCACAAATTATTTATTACAAAAACATAAGTTTGGCTAAAACCAATAAATGATCAAGCGTAAACGGATGTATTGAAATACTATTTAGGTTTCAAGGTGGGTCATACGACCACAAATCACGCATAGCATCATAATAAAATCGGTAAAAACATCAAGAAATGGTGAGAGATTTTGAAAAGGATTACACTAACTTCAGCCCTGCCATGTTAAATAACTACTATCTACAATGTATGTAGCCACGCAGGTTATGTTAGATAATAACTATTAAATGTCTCTAGTACATGCATCCAGTGCCTGCCAGCAGTAATGCTTTACGCTGGTACTATTATTAGACTAGTTCTCACGCATTTTCCAAATCAAGAAACACACCTAATAAGGTAGTGCAAGGCTATGCACAGCTCAACCTGCCTTGTTATATAATAGTTCAACAGAGATCCATTATCCTGCCACGAAACACCCCATATGACTGACCATATGAATGCACCGTATGGCCGCTGGGAATAGTGAAGTTAAAAACACCGGACTATACAAGATTCATAATGATTTTACCTCCACCCTTGAAGTGTTGGCTAAGGTCATGCGTTGGATTAAAGATGAACTACTAAAGATTGGAGCAAACAGTGAAAATGACGAGATACTGGCATCTCTCAGGCAGTATAAAGCCTGGTTTCCATATGACAGCGCAAGGCGCGCAACAAGGCGCACGACGTCCTGCGTAGGCCAGTTGTGATATGGAAACGTCAACGCACGACGGTCGCGCGACGTGCGTACGCTGATCGCAAGTATCCAACAGAATGGATCCTTGCGATGGGTGCGTGCGATTATGTATCCCACAATACACCGCAAGACTTTTTCAACCTATCCCACAATTCTAGCGAAAGGCTTTGTTCCGAAGAAATCGGTCTCCCGTACGAAAGAGTAAGCCTGATTTTTATATGACAGCGTAATTTCGCAACGGAGGTCAGTTTTTCCGAAGAAATATGTCTCTCCTACGAAAACGTAAGGAAAATATCCACCTTGTCCAATGCAAGCATGGAGCTTACGCGCGATATGGAAACACTGCCACGCGGCCCAAGAAATGCATTGCGCAAGATCACTGGGCCGCGCGCGATCATTGCGCTGTCATATGGAAACCAGGCTTTTGAGCCATTTTATACTTCCTTTTATGGGTCAACAGCTGGTGACTCTGATACCTTGTTGAAAACCACTGCTCCTTCATGCTTCATGGTGTTCACCAATAAAGGAGGTGATGCAAAAACGCAAACATTTTGGTTGCGAAGGAAGCTTACCTCGATACATTTCTCTAGAGCACAGGCTCTATGAACGAATACTTTAAAGAGTGGAATCGCTACTAGTGACATCGTGACTAGCCATATCAGCTCACAACTCAAACAACTGATCAAAACTTAGAAGCAACCCGCAGTCGCTATCAATAAATGTTATTGGAATTTATCAGTTGTTGAATTGAATGAGTCTTTCGTACCGAAATTATCTGCGAGTTGCAAAATTGACATTACACGCGATATTATCTGACTTTTGAAATGTGTTGATGAATACTTCTTTAAGGAATAACAATCCATACGAAAGATATCTTTGATGTCGGCAGTTAGTAGGAACATTGAGCTCTAGTATATGAATAAATTACTGAGCGTCGCTCTCCTAGCAGAAAACTAGAAATTTTAAAATTTACAAGTAACGCAGATAGGTGGTAGGACCATGATAGAGCATGACATCAACTTCCTGAATTACGTGCTATGTCCCTCCATGAAGGAGAAAGTCAGTTGATTTAAAAATGGCTATAACACTTCTCTTTATCAACATGTAGCATAATTTTTTGTAAATATTTTGAACAAGAATAACGTATGCTAGATTAAACTTTTACAGTAAACCAAACACTTTTTAGTATACCGTACTTTTCGGACTACAAACTGCACCCCTATATAAGCCGCATCTGCTTTATTTAAAAAAACGATAATAAAACAATACATAGGCCGCACCTTTTTATAGGCCGCAGAACTTAGGACGGTGCTTTTTAACACGGCAGCAACTTTGTTGGTTAGGCATGTTCCGTATTAACCGACGCTTTTTAACCCAGTGCCTAACGAAACAGTACCGTTCGGCATTGTTTCGTTTTTTCTTTCACCGCTAGAGGCACACTAACCGGAGATTCCGGTTAAAGCGCCCTAGCAGTGAACGAAAAAATCACAGAATAGCTGCACCCTTATATAAGCCGCATCGCTCAAAACATCAGAAAAAAGTAGCGGCTAATAGTCCGAAAAGTGTGGTAACTAAATACAGCATAAGTTGTTTAACAACTTCAAAATCTGCAATTCTTCTCACCGCTTACCGCTGTCGCTGTTGGTAAGGCTATGTTTCCTTGACGAGTTGCCAGAGCCAGTTGCACGCGGTACTGGCCTTGGCCTGCGGGGAGATTTGATTTGTTCCTGATCACTATCAAAGCTCGCTGATTTGGATGTAATGCCTAAGTGCATGTTTGGTTTACCACTGTTCGAAAGAGTTGCTGATTCGTGCATCTCAGCCATGTTGGTATAATCTGGCAAGGATTCTGTCTCCTCTGAATTGTCACTATGTATTGCCGGCGGTTTCGAAATAGGACTGTCTGGCGGGAAATAGTCACTGAGTATTTTTGAGCGTTCGTCATCAGTGATGCTAGCTTTATATTTGCTTCTGATAGGCGCGGAGTCAGTGTCCGTCTCTGTATGAGGAGATGCTGAAATAGAACGAGGATTAGGTTTTGGTTGCGGGTCAATGTAGTCTTCACCGCTCTCCTCTCCAATTGGCTCCTGCCGCTCCAACTTCGGCACGCCAAGAGGAACAGGAGTAGCAAGGACCTCTGACGATAATTTCTTCTCAAAAGGAATGTTTGGCTTTTTATTATCATGAGTTTGATTTCGAGGAGAGACTGGAACTGGATCAGCAGATATTCCTTCCGCACGCATTCCTTGACCTTGACTAGACGAAGATTCATGTTCAATATACCGGCTTGGTAACGGGGGCGGACCTAAGTCATCCGCATCTAGTCTGGCGGGCCGATCAATAGATTCCCGAGATGGCGGAGGAACACGCTGCTCTTTGTTCCTCTTTCCTTTCCCGCTGCCAAAATAATGCTCAAAGTGAATGCAGCTGATAAGATGATGATAATAATACGAAGGAATTAGCAACTAGCAACTATCTTGGAATGTCATTTTATTATTAAGGTAGTCAATAATTGAGTTGTCTTGAACGGGTTTCTTCAAATATGAGAGACCTTCAGATAGAAATCATAAAACAATTCTTCTCAAACACAGCAGACGCTCTTACCATCTAAATAACTTTCTCTCTCAAAGTGCAGCAAGAGAGAAAATGATACTTTCAGGTCAACTATGGGACTCTCGTCTCATCATTCAAATCGAAGTTTAGAGCTTGCACCAATTGGACGCACATAACATTATATGGAATTTCTTACATAGTACGACGCAGACTTCACATGAATTCTTTAGGTTCAGTGGAATTTACGTACAAAGAAGTTTACGTTATAAGAGTATACTATACAATTCATTGAACTATAAAACACATAAACCTTATTACTTAACCCGTATTATTAATTATTAATAATTATAATAATTATTAATTATTCTGATGCACCTTCGTGTAAAAGAACAGTGTTACTTACAGAAGATGTGATATCAGGTAAGTCTATACATTTTCCAAACATATTCTCAAGACAGATAACTCTAATTATATCAAAAGCTATGTCCTCATGGAAGAACTCCTAACAGTTTGGCAAGCTTGAACACAAGCTCTTGAGTACGGCTTGTTGTAGTTATGTAGTTACTAGTTATTCATGTAACTATAAACTTAAAATAATATATAGAATTATATCTAAAACATATTGTTTTATCTCTTCCAAGGTTTTTGTAGAACTTTATTTAATAATCCGTCATTAAAACAAATTATATTACAAATTGTTCTTTCTGTTTCAAATTCTGTTACAAATTATTCTATTACTATTGTTATCAAAATGTATTTATTGTCTGCCCCTGTCTACCAGCAGAAGCAGTGCTATATTACTGCTGCAATAGCTCGAAAGTCAACAAAGCTTAATGGTTTAAGTTCAATTTTGGTTTAGATTCTGTAAAACTTGTTTAATAATTACAAAACCAGCAAATGCAAAATCTCACATTTGTTAGATCTTCGACATGTGCGCTTTCAAAATGCATTGTAAAGCAGTCGGCAGAATCTGAACAGACCAGAATCAAATCACTAAGACCAAATCAGAATTTGGTTTAGATAAAATTGTGAAACTTTTAAAGTTTGTGTTTCTGCCTCCTTAGACAGTTTTTGTTAAGAAAAGACAAACACAAGACCTAAGGCTATATAGTAGACCTAAGGCTATATATTCACAGAGTTCAGGAAAATGTGATATATGACACTAAATATATATAACTTAATGTTACAAAGGACTTTCGCTATAAAATTTCTACGGTAATATTAGCTGATCTCGAGTCTACGAAGCCCTGATAACATTATTAGAAAAATAACTTTCAGACAGAGTTATTGTAACATAGTGTTGTGGCATCGCAGCGAACAAGCCCATATAGTCTCCATCTTGCTGTCTCCCAGCAGAGATGACCTCCATAAAAGGTTTAGCCTCCGTAAGATTTTAAATTTCACTAAAAAGAGTCGGCACTACTTGGAACACGTGTTTACATGAATTCTTGCTTGAATGGTGCTAACAGAGGAAAAGCAAAAAGTCAAACGTAAATGACACAATTCACAAATATAGTTTTACAGCCCCTGAACACATCTACAAGTTAAAATGTAAGAAACTGTCCGTATTAACAATTCTGCATCATTTCTTTGACGAACAGCCAGTTACTCAAATAGTCTTCCAAATTATCTGATGATAAAAGTAAGATCAGAAGGACCAGCTTTAAGAACCGTATACAGTGTAACCTCGGTTTTCGAACGACTCGCAGTTCGAACAAATCGGAGTCCGAACAAAAAATTCAAGCAATTCTTGCTTCGTAGTTCGAACAAAAATCGGAGTTCGAACGCCGGATGCTGAGCGGCGTTGACCGTGACCAACTGTTGTCGCCAAGAAAGGATGCCCCGACGTCCGAGATTAAACAAATGTGTAGCAAATGGGCCGAGGTACAGAATTTCGGCAAACTCCACCACCCCGATAAAGCTGCAGCCACAAGAGTCATCAATGACTTTAACGGCACTATCATGAACCACTTCCGAAAAGTGCTAAAAAGAAGGCAGAAGCAAGTGTCATCGGATAGATATTTTAAGAGAAAAAAACATCCTGTATCCTAAAAAATCCTATTCATAATTCTTTTCTTTATCCTTTTTTTATTTTTACACGTTCATGTTAGCGTAATCTTTTGTATGGAAGATTACGATAGTAATTACATTACGTTTTACGAGTTACATTTATGTTATTTGTCTTTGCCATTTTGCTGTACAAATAAATGTATGTGTACTAACAAGGTAAACATTCAGGGTGTTGGAACGGATTAAAACGATTTGCATTATTTGTAATGGGAAAAATGATTTCGGTGTTCGAACAACTCGGTGTTTGAGCAACCTTCAGGAACGGATTATGGTCAAGAACCGAGGTTGCACTGTATATTAAACTCTCTTATCGCCAATTGCACTTACTTATTGTAATAGTAGTTCACATCAAAAGCTATTTGCTGTAAATAAAAGGCGGTAGATGATAAAGCTCTGCGATTGGCTTGCTAGACCTTAGTGCCACCAGAAAGGACAAATAGTGGTAATGTATATTCTATAGCGTGTTAGCACTAGAAGCAGGCATTATGGAGTGCTGTCACACCTAAAGACACTAGTTAGCCAGGGCATTCACCAACTAGTACCCTATTTGAAAAATGCAGTCAAGACAAGCTCCTGACTTTTGTCAATGATGGAGACATGCAAACAGTAAAACAGAATTTTCCAGGAAGACCTCTACTTCCTTATATCATAACAAAGAATAGTTCCTTCATAGTACAGTATGAATGCGCACTTCTTTCAGCGTTGTATGTCCTACACTGCTTTTAATCGCTCATGTATGCGCCCGGTACAGTTGGTTTGACTAGTAAAAAAGCAACTTAACGTCATTTACATCACCCCTTTTAAAAGCTATCTTAAAACAGGACCTCAATCCATATGCTGACAGTTCCTTGATATTCATCTTCACAACAACTTTGAGAATATGGCAAAACTTCTACGCATGTATATACGTGCATGCTGACTACTAATGTTTGGGAGTGGTCGTGTACGTGATTAAGCAATGCGATACTTGCTGTTGCATCGCAGAAAACTAAACGATGTTATACTTACAAACAATCCAGCAAAGGCATATTGTAAGCAGAATGCGATGTACCGTAAATCCTTTGGGCGTAGTAGTAAGATCTTTCTTTTGCACTTTTATCTATTAGAATACATATACAGAAAAAGACATATAACGCTCGTTTTAATCCATGAGATCACGAATCACAAATCATTTGAGTCAAGTCACACTCGTGACGCGTCAACTCGCCTAACTACAGCCCAGCGTTGAAATGCCTAGCTTGTATTATGATGAAGAGATTGCACGCTTCATCGCTCTTCGACTATTATAGCAGGATAGATAGAAACACTGGCTTTTACAGGGGCGCAGAACCCGAGGTCAAAGGGTACGAAGACTCGCTCAACTCGCAATCGATCGCATGATCGACGGGAAAATCGTATGGCGTTTACCATTTCCTTGAATCGCGTTGAAGACTAGGAACGAATATTTTAGGATTTAATATTTCAGATTTCTCAAGTTGGTTGTTCACTTATGAGTCAGGAATAAAACCTTCTGGGTTTTTTGTTTAATAGACATACAAAAACATTAACAAAATTAAAATTTTGGCCTCCACAACCTTTGGGAAGTATTTTGTCGCTTCCATCATGATTAATCTGAGGGGTTCATGAATAATGTAATTGCAGGCAGATTGAGGCAGGTTAGAGATAAAAATGCCCCATAATCTGTCCTTATCAATAGCAAACTGACAAATAGCAGATTTGGCCTTGCACCTCTTCATTACATATTTTGCCAAACTCAGAACTTACACTGAAATCTGGAAATACCATTGGACACCTGAAGGTTATTTGCATCATCAGAAATGGACTTTGACAGATGCTTCACATAAGATTCTAATACGAGACAAAAGTGGCATCTTCAAACTGCCGCCTAAGCAATTATGGTATATTCTTCCGTTTATCAGAGCACCTTTTTGCTTTTGCCTTTACATACAGGTAGGAGCTGCAGTCAAAGTAAAGTCTCCTCAAAGGCTTCCTAAAATAGCTCTGTCAGTAATGTTTTATTTTCCACCAGAACTCTCGAAATAAGGAACTCGGACTTGTACAAACACAATAAGAACAATCCGACCACTTTTTCAAGTAATTTGATTTTGTTGCAGTTTTTCGAAGACTTCTCCTAAACGCTAGAAAAGAAAATAGTTGCTCAGTGATGTAGTTTCTTGTGATTACTACCATCTTGATAGCAAACAACTCATGAATCGAGCTATAATGTGCTTGTCCCAATGTAGCGCAGTGTCATGTAGTTATAAGCTAAAGTAACTGAACATACACAGTGATCTCTCAAGAGCAGCCATCTATGATACCATCCCTCACCGATTGATCAGATATGACAGATTCAACATTCCACACATGCATATAACCATGGAATGCCTAGAGTTCTACTTTACAATTACATTGTAAAGGTTTTCACAGGTCATCTTAACAGCTTAGCACAGATTTCTATCACTTTTTTGTGTCTCTTTTCAGATTAATATGCTAGAGCGCTAGAAAATACTGATTGCTCCAACTCACCTTTTAGAAATCAAATTAAGTTTACTGTCAATATGAGTAGGACCTTTACTCATTACCGTTCTAACACTTCGCTTGCAACCATTTGTTTTGCATGCTATCTTTTATTTGAAAAATGTAGAATTTGTTATATCCCTTTTTGTGTTTGTAAAAAAGTCCTTGATATGTACTGTGAATCTGCCGCCAAGGATCACAATTGCGCAAAGGTGAACTATCTCTGAGATCTAATGTACAGCTGTATTCTACTGCATCCTGTAATCCACCAGGTAGGAAACCCTTTGCCTTTCAGCCAACTTTTGTCAAATGCTGAACAAGAGCAAGGTTTAGATGCATTTGGTTTGTTCTGACTGATAACGGATCCGTTGCCAAGGTGGTTTCCAAACTCAATTGATTTGGTAGCCCTCCTACTAGAGATGTTGGCTAATAGCCTATACCGCTGTCAGCTATGAATATTCATTATCTGGCTGAAGAGACTGATGCCCTCTCAGCCCTACTATAACGGCATTAGCCAGCATTTCTCCTTACATGATATACGTATGCCGACTGCATAGGTATATCATCTTTCTTTGACACTGCATCTTTCAATGACTCTTTAAAACAATAATATTAACAATAATAGCTTCCTCTAAATATTGTTAACCGATGAATATCACATCAGAACAGATGAGCAGGTAAAACTGTACGATGGAATCCTAAAAAGTCACAACTTCTGTAGTGATGGTTGTTGCTATGGCAACGCTGAAGTATGCAACAAACTTAGCACTGCAAGCCAAAGGAGGTATTCGTACCATCTTTCGATTGTTAGTCAAAGGCTGAGGCATGTTATTGGCATGTTATCGGCACGCCTGTATGCAGCTTATGAGTGATGCTTGACAAATTTCAACCAGCTACTTACTGAGGCATGGTAGTGCATCACCCTTAACGGGCAATCCTTTGCTATGGAGCTGGCAGCTGGTCACAATACTATCATAGATGTTTGACTCATGCATTGGCATTGCTCAATTCATCTCTGCAACAACACTGTTAAACTAGAGTACTATTTGCTCACTCCTAGTTAGCTATAAATTTTTGTCTTGCTGTCTCGAAAGAGACCTTTTGTGATATGAAATAGCTAGAAAAATCTAAGCCGAGACGATGAATTGAAATCAAGTCACGCAACTCGATCTCATTGTACGACTGAGTACGCAAATAAAAAAAATGTTTATTATCGGCCATGAGCCACTTGTATGTTGATTTTTTGATTCAGGGCAATACTTCTCATGGCCCGTAGCCTATAGGCTGCTGACTATAATTTGTTTGCACAGAACAGCATGAATGACATAAAACGGGAGAGTTCATGAGATGCCGCTGTGAAATGTGCTTTGATAATGAAATGCTACCAGGGCCAGTAAGCTGATAAGAAGGCACATCATGGCGAATAAATTTATATTACAATGCCTTGTGTTCCATGCCTTTAATGCTTTACCTTACAAGCTTTTGCATCAAACCTTGTTTACAAGGAAAATCATCAAAATACAAAGAGCCTTGTTTGAAGATGTCTAGTAGCATATGGAATGATATTGGGAGAAAGATGGTAACATGTAGTGTGTTGCATGGAGAAGTATGGTAACATGTAAAGTGTTGCATGGAGAAGTGTGGTAACATGTAGTGTGTTCCATAGAGAAGTATGGTAGCATGTAAAGTGTTGCATGGAGAAGTATGGTAACATGTAATGTCTTGCATGGAGAAGTATGGTAACATGTCATGTCTTGCATGGAGAAGTATGGTAACATGTAAAGTGTAGTATGGAGAAGTACATGTATATAGCATGTAAAGTGTTCCATAGAGAAGTATGGTAACATGTAATGTGCTGCATATGTAAGTATGGTAACATGTAAAGTGTAGTATGGAGAAGTAACGCCAAGTGTAGTTTATAGGACTCGTTTGCATGATCATGGTTGTGAGCATAGTTGAGCAGCATGATGATTGGGTACTTCAGACATCTGTATGACAGTATGTTTAGCTACTGGGTAGACTTTGCTGGTTCAATATAGGTTTATATAAAGCAAATGCAATATACAAGTACACGAAAACATGTTTTTGTTTAGTATTCAAAGAAAGAATGACCTGTATATATATCTTTATATATCACTTTATTAGCAATAACTTCATCTTCAACATAAATGTTTCTCAAATTATGCCATATGAATCGTAATACAAAAAAATACAAAAGGACAAGTCAAATAAATGGTTTGACATATAGCATTTGAATAGCTTTCTCTTTTAAGAGACCTATTGAAAAATAGGTAGAAGATTGTTAAAACAGCTAATAATTTGAATGCTTTAAATAATGGCTTGGATGAATTTTTTGTTATACTTATGGAAGTCTGATGCGTCATACTGTAATGACAGCAAGCACTGCGATAGCCTTAAGAAAAGACTTTCAATGCACAGATGGTTTGTAACATTTAACAACTGCCCTAAAGGTAGAAGGATAAGAGAAGCTAACGTTTATTTTCTTTGCGGTGCTAAAACTTAGGGATACATTTGCAGCTGTTTAAATTCTTCAGTGGTAAGAAACTATTAGGCTGCAATCATATAATTTGCCACTTTTAATATTCTGTTTATATCAGTTCTTGTTTAAATCATAGACCTTGCATTTGTCGGTCTGAACTTCACAGCCTCTTCCTTTCTGGTTGATCTGCAATGCACCCCACTTAGTAAAGCTGCTCAACTTACCTTCTATACAGTATGGCACGTGAGTGCAAAGGTGGAAGACACCTGTGTATAATATTTGCTATTTTCTGAAATAGACAGCAGTAAACAATCAAGGCATCCAGACAGCTTTTGCATTCCTCTAAGATTCATAAGGCCTTAGGCTTTACCAAACATTATATAATAGCGCTCATGCCACGATATGTACAAGATAAACATGCTTAGCTAACTTATGGATCTGATATGTCGGATAGTGCATATCTGACATACAGATATCATGGCCTTCAAATGTCAATGCAGTACACTCAAAAGGCTCTTGACTTTAACATTTAACTGGTAAGTTAGACATTGGCTAATATGCAAGGATATACTGCATAGCCGTTATTAGTATACCAGTATATAGTCAACCGGTATGAACAGCAACAGCCTTATGAAGATGTAGCTAGATATCTGTAGTTTATAAACAATAGTATGTTTTCTTAATTTAGTCATCTTAATGACTTTATCTTACTCTTGACATCTCGACACTAATTTTAATAGATTCCAGTCAGAAGTTGTGTGGTTATAAATTAAGTCTTTTGATTCTGACGTGGTAAACTAAACAATGCTAAGAATGGACTAGTAAAGATGACAGGCTGTATAATGAGTATGTAAATTAACTCATAGACTGTTAATAAACCTATACAAAAATTCATTGTCTTCAGATAATTAAAAACAAAGTCTACACAGCAGTTTGCACAACAAGACAAGTTTAGGCAAAGTACAAGTATGTATGTCAATTACAGGCAGCTCCTAATTAACAGTTACTACACACACCAGTTAGCCAGGAGGCATACGGATTACTCTCTACTTGCCCGTCAACAATGTACACTGACGTGGAGATCCAAAACTGCTGTAACTGTTATGTATTCCTTTGAGTAGACTGGTGGAAGATCCGACAACTTTGGCCCTTCATAGCCTTTAATTTATAGATCACTGAAGAATTTGTTTTCCATCAACTGTTTTCTAGGAATCGTGGTGGTAAGCTGCAGCTGAGTTTTTTCTGAACCCGCCATCTATCCCTTCCAATTTTTTCAAGACCTCGATTAGAAATTTCCCCACATCAGTGTACTAACACTGTCTCCACCGGTAGTGACCCAAGAAGGCCATCAAAGAGAGAACGCAAAGCCGAACTGAAGAAGATGCTGAGAGAATTAGATGACATAATAGTGATGAACACGCTTCAAATGAACATATATTCCTGCACATATGTTATATCATGGGAAGGTTAAAAATTCTGAGAAAGCAGTTTTATTATTAAAACCATAGAGTTATCTATGGTAAGATAACTCTATGATTAGAACTTTTTGTTCTATAATCAAACAAGTGACTTATGGCTTATATGTCTTTCCACCTCATGTTATAGCAATTCTCGACATTGAATCAAATGAAGATGACGAATAGACCAGCGAGTACTCTAGTAAAATGTCCACTATTAGTAAGATAACTTAGTAAACTGAATAAGGTAGAAATAAACCAAAATATAGCAGCTAGCAGCAAGATCTATAAAATAGTTCCCTATGATTGACAATTGCTCAAAAGGAATAGTTATGATTCAACCAATCCAACCAATTCAACCAATCCAATAATGGCGAGCATCACTTCGACTTGTCTTTTGAGTTTTCTGCTGCATTAGAATGACTTTCAGCTTGTAGTAATACTGTGGAACAAAACGTAAATACGTGATTCTTTTCAAATGCCCTATCTTTCAGCTCTCATAAGAATAGTGTATGCGTTAATCATATACCAAATGCTTATTGCAATTCTTTGCTCTCTAAAATTATTGGCTATAAAAAGACATTAATAATTTAGAGTAGAGCTCAAGGCGAAAGTTATTAGTCAGTTAACTTGACTTGACCAAGCCTTAGATCATCGCTATATCTTCTTCCAAGACTCTACAAACGCTTAATGTCACTACTACCAACTCTTGACTAGTCAGTGCGTAGGTAAATAGACTAGCTGAAACAAGGACTTCAATCCTTTGTTTGGTTTATCGACTTTCTTTGTTCATTATTGCTTGCAAGATCATATGAGGGTGATTATTGAAATTGTAATACATAATTGGGCAGAATTTGACACACTACTCAGCCGAGTCAGTTGCTCTTCCTTTTTATGAAACAATTTTGGTTTTATTAGATCATTTTTCCCAGAATCCATTGACACATGTTTTTATTCCTGCAAGAGCCAGGATGATCAACATATACTAAAATTTGTTGTTATCTCCCTTGAATCGCTGTGACAACTCCAAAATACTTCATGGACCCTAATTACTTGCCGTTTAGTGCACTATGATACAGCATTACAATTAAAGAAACTACATGTAACAGCTTTGAAAGTCCACAGTTACAAGTTTATAAGAAGTAACAAAGTAGAGCAGTGTTACCAATTAAGTCAAAAATATTAAAAAGTTGTTATATGTATCGTTAGTACCACTTCATAAAAACCTGTAGAAGACATAATAAAAAAAATCTAAAATACCCTTACAGTTGACTTGAAAATAAGCTTATTAAACTTATAGAAAACTGTGCACATTTTTGTTGACCACCAGAGGTGTTATTTGCTTGTATGAATAATAATGATGATAGAAGTATAATAAATGTAGTTTATTTACTCTCAAGTATTCAATGAACTGTCAATCTAAAACCTTAATTTATATACCCATAATTTAAGTTGCTGAACCAAGCTTAGCAAAACCAAGTAATGATTGTCATGTAATGTAGCATAATGTTGGCGTTCAACTCTATCGCGATTTTTTTAGCAATATGTCAAGAAGCCTATTTCAATATTTAATAGAATCTTTTGTATTTTGCTAGCTTAATATGACTCATTGATTTTATTTACTGTATGTTTCAAAGTGTGACTTTCACAAGGTGTGAACTGTGTTTGTGATTTGAAACTGACAAATAGTGTTTGAGTGCGACACTTCGACTAATCATATAACATGAGAGTTTGTCTTTCATGCAAGCAATGAGATGCACAAAGTTATAGAGTAGGAGTAATGATAGTTCCGTGTATTTATATATTTACAAAATTAGTCATGCTGAGCCTTAAAGCTGCTACCCTGAACATTGATGCCATATTTGTGGACTGTTTGTTAGAGTTTCAATTACTATTCTCTATTTCTTGTCAAATGAGTTCACAACTCTGATCAACTCTCCTTTGCAAACTACGTAAACTATTAGACTACACAACAGCGGTGACAGTGCACAATGTAGTAGTATAGACTATAGGCGCACTTGCCTTAGTAGTAGGACAACTCCAATTTTCAAATACAGTAGTAGCCAAGCCGTGTAGACGACTATTGCTAGCTATCGCGACCAATTATACAAGCGGATTTCAGAATCGATCCAATGAACGCATATAACCAGCGATCTTTCGCAGCTAGCAGTAAGCCGCCCGAACCAAGTCATATTCTCTTTGGCGCGATCACCATTCGTGAATAATGTACAATAATCGTCGGTAGATGGATTTTAATGCTTTTATTAGTTTCTTATATGCTTCAGATATCCTCTTGAAAATAGCATGTCAGACTCGTTAGTTTCTGCGGACTGGGAGTTAATAGATCCTACACCAAACCCAGTAGCGTTATTTGCTGCGTATAACAACAGATTCTTTTGGGGAAAGCTCAACAGTGTCGTAGTCTCATGGAGTCCCAGAATGACATCGTAAGTATTTCATGAACGAAAGTAAAAGCACTTTCTAGCAAACTAGAAATTGTGGAAAAATTATGTTTATTTAACAAAAAATTAGCAGCATCTTGAAGATTGAATTTTTAATGAGCCAGCGCATTGAATAACATTAACAATTGTTAGAGTTATAATATACAAATATATTACATGAAACCGCTTTTAAACTACTTCTTTCTTGAATGAGCAGAATGACTGACCAGAGTGTGTACATCATTGAGCAACCTTGCTTTCGTATCACTGTGATTATGACCTTTGTTATTAAATAGGCAAGTAGAGAAAAAGGTAAGACCACAAAGTTATTCTACATTTCTAACCTCTGACATGCAACATTTTAGATGTGCTGGAATATGCTGCTACGAAGGGAGGGGAGGACTTTGTTCTATTAAGCTCAGCACTCCTTTGCTAAAGCTTCGGCCACGAAAAGATCTGGTTGAAACATTGCTACATGAAATGATTCATGCTTATCTCTTCATAACACAAAACAATAAGGACAGAGAAGGACATGGACCAGAGTTTCAAAAGCATATGCGCAGGATTAACGCTGAGGCTAAAACTAACATCACAGTAATTAGTCTTGATAATATTTATAACTACCACCTAAGAGAGAATTACTTTTCCATAAAGATATGCTGCCACAAATATACTCATGGCTACTGATTATTAAGGAGTGAAAATAAGTCTTAGAATAAAAATAAATTATTATTTAAAAAAATGTTCTTGTGCTGCTAGTAAATCAATAAATGTAATATCATTTAGCATAAAAACACGACAAATTATTTCAAACGCTCGACTCCTTTACTGCATGTGGTCTGTGTACACGACTGTACATTCTGTGAAACCGAAACCCCGATGTAGACAATATACATGTATATCAAAATATCTGCTCAATAGTGAATATATATGTGAACGAGTTGCATGCGCTATACAATAAGACGGTGCTGTGGAAAACAAAATCTTTTTAATTTACTACTCAAGGCGGGCGGTGCGATCGACTCGCCTTCTCTGTTGACTGACATGAGAGGATTAAAAATTATTTTTTTTTTTATTTACTGTCTGGTATGCCCAAAGACACCATTTATCAGTAATCATCTGACAAATGGTTTTATTGAAGGAATTTACATATTTGTAAACAACATTTTTCCGATTAAGAACAATCTTCAAATTGTAGCATAAATATGCACTTATACTTTCAAGGTCAAAGGGACCAAAATAGACTTAGAATAACGGTATAAGCTCTTGTGAACAGCTCAGGCTAAGAGACCTGGTCAGCATCATTTATAATTTTTACCTTGGTTTGCAATATGTAGCTCTGTAATTTTTGCTGTAGATTTATCACTCCTTCCATAATGAAGTGCGGCATTATCAAAATCATGTCTGGAAATGTAACGGACCATGTCGAAATCGAAAGCCCTTCTTTGGAATGCTTAGAAGGGCGACGAATAGAGCTCCTGGTCCTAATGACTTCTGTACGTGTTCTACTCTGTCTCACCCAATCTGGTAGCTTGACCGCTCGATCAATATTAGTGAAAATTGCATTCTTACAAAATATATAGTCTCAAATACTTCATAGAAAGTATGTTAAAGAGTGTACAGAGTTTAAGGCGTAGTTGTGCGGACTGTTTCAGGGTGGAAGGAGCATCAGTCATCTTGTGGAGGCACCTATATCAAAGTTGCAGAACCGACAGAGTTTACTGAGCGACAAAACAAAAAAAGTATGTGTCAAAAGAACACTAGCACAACTTGACCATTGTTCTTGTGACTGCCTCCTGTCCCTCAGGCCTATGTAAATATATAAATATGATAGCGAATATAGATGTACACAGTTTTAAAGGAGATGTGACATGAGCGTTTATGGAACTATACAATAATAACTTCTTGTGTTTGATTTTTCAAAAGGAATTCAGTTGTGCCTCACTTGATCTGGCTTCTGTGCGATGCTGCGTTCAAATGCATTTTGAAGTACGAAAACCATGCCTAAATGCAGAGCTATGGATACTGCGAGCAATTAAAAAATCAAAAGTAAAGTGATCCTTTTTTACAAATACTTTAAAATTGAAAAATTATTTTGAGAGGCCTCATACTTCATGGAAAGCCCACTGATATCAACCACTTTGCCAACCCATGCTTTAGAGTCTAAATGTTGAAGTTTTGTTTAAATTTTCACGTAGTCTGTATACATCTGGTTCTACAGGAACTTGGAGACTTGAAGATAATATTTTGAGTGGTTGGACACCTTCAAAATCGAGAACTAACATATTTTACTTATGTTTAAAATACTGCAGACAAGGAGCAGACTATTTTGTAGTCATTCATACCGGAAGAAACTAGGTTTCTAGTCATGCATACTGGAAGAAACTAGGTTCATGTTAGTTGAAGGATTTGTTCATCCGATTAATAATAGACTAACATAGACATCGTTTACCAGAAACCTTTTGTAAAACAATACTGCACAGCGATAATATATTAATACACTTATAGTGACAATCATTATATTTTTCGCTAACCTGCATGATGAATGAATACAAATTATTCTGTGAGGAGCTTACTCCAGATTGAATTAAGTTGCCAATAGGAGCTTACTCGAGATTAAAATTAGGTTGTCAGGAGGAGCTTACTCCAGATTGAATTAAGTTGCCAATAGGAGCTTACTCCAGATTAAAATTAGGTTGTCAGGAGGAGCTTACTCCAGATTGAATTAAGTTGCCAGAAGGAGCTTACTCCAGGTTAAAATTAGGTTGTCAGTCCTATAATTGACTCTCTCAAATGCTTAGGATATCTCACGTAACTTGAACAGAAATTTGTGCACATTTGCTGACACAACAGGGACTTACTAACTCTTGGATCAGTTCTTTTATCATTTACATGTATGTTGATCTTATCCCTCCTCTTTGAAAGACATGCATGAATGTTTCAATTAATTTCAGATGCATTATAGTGAATTAAGAGTGATTTTTAGTTGCTCTATGTTGTGTGGTAGGAGTGGAGACATAGACATGTGATGCGCTTGTACATAGATCTTACAAACTGAAACAATGTTTTTGAAGAAAAGCAAGAAGCAAAGAAAAAGAAAGAGGAATCTAAGAGTACATCTCTGATAACCAACTACTTCAAGAGCCCCAAACATACAAGTTCTCAGGTCTCATTTACATGTTGTGTCTTACTTCAGAACTTTTAAGTTAAATCAGACATTACTGTCATCACTCAAGTATAATGCTTAAAGCATAACTGTCACGTCCAACTTTTATTGTATTTCTTAAATAAATCAGACACGCGATTCCGATTTTGTATTCAAAATAAAGATTGGTCCACTAACCTTCAAGGCCATGAAGGCTTTTTTAAAGCGCTTCAGTATCCGTCTCGAAAGCAACACAATCGGCACAACAAGCTCCGTCCATAAATATGTGACGTAGCCTAGCTTTTTAGGAGCAGAAGTTAGGGATGTTTAGTCCGATTTAGAATAATAGAGGTGGGTGTCTTAAAACCCATTATTACCTAAATTCAGCCTGTACAATAATCTCAGTCTTTTATGAAAGGTAGACAAACTATTTAAAATTGCTCGTAACTTGTTACATGATGTTTAATAGGCTGAATGCCGAGAAAAATGAGCTCAAAAGAGCGCGATTTTATCACAAGCTAGCTTTGTTATCGCGCTTTTTTGAGCTCATTTCTAAATATGTAATGTTAAATAGCTTATCTACCTCTCAGAAAAGACAGATTATTTTGAAGGCTGAATTTGGATAATAATGGATAATAGAGACACCCATCTCTATCATTCTAAATTGGATTGAACATCTCTAACTTGCGTTCCTAAAAAGCTAGGCTACGGCACACATTTATGGGCGGTGCTTGTTGTGCCGATCGTGTTGTTTTCGAGACGGATATTAAAACACTGTCAAAAGCCTTCATTACTCTGAAAGTTGGTAGACCAATCTTTATTTTGAGTACAAAATCGGAATCAGCGTGTCTGATTTACCTAGTAAATACGATAAAAATTGTACTTGACATTTATGGTTTAATCTCTGTAAATCTTAATGTTTGTTGGTCTGTCATTTGTGTGACCAGTTATAGTGATAAAGTTATAGTGATAAAGTTATAGTGATAAAGTTATAGTGATAAAGTTATAGTGATAAAGTTATAGTGATAAAGTTATAGTGATAAAGTTATAGTGATAAAGTTATAGTGATAAAGTTATAGTGATAAAGTTATAGTGATAAAGTTATATGAACAAAAACTCCACTCTGCGCTGGAATTGAACTCGGAACATCCAGGTCTGTAGGCAGATGTGTTATCCACTAGGCTATGCGGCTATATTGCCATACAAAGAACAATTGTAATCATACTCATAACGCCTGTCAAAATGTGCACACTTGAAGCGCTTCCAAAAATTCTATTGATTACTACTAGCTCGCTTGAAGATCGTGGCTGATTGAGTGAGAATTCATTATGCAACAAGTACAAGCACAACGTATAAGCAGAATTATAAGCACAGTTATAGACACAGCTTTTATTGTAGTAAGTTAATTTACTAACTTAAGTTACTCAAGTTCATTCGGTAAAAAAATTAGCTATTGACAACTACAGTACCTGCCACTGTTTATAAACTGTAAGTTTTTATTACTCGCAACGCTGGACATTCATCTAGTCAAGTATAATACTCCCCCACTTTCAATTTGAAAAAACTGGTCTTTTTTTGACATGTTGAAGCATAATGCTCACTTAAGTTTTTAGATTTTGTTTGGTATGCTGGGCTAATTACGCTACTATCTACCAATGTATCGCGGATGTCTGGGCTAAGTTATCAGTCTCTAGTATCATTCGAGCTTTTACTGAACAGGTTGGTAACAATGGTAAATCTGACTCTGATAACGACAAGAGGGATCTACTCTACATCGATCTTGCATGTCGGCTGAAGATGAAGTTTGAAAGATACATGGATGAGGAATGAATAAAAAAAGAAAATGACCTTATTGATTTTTTGCGTGTGTGTTAAAACTGTGCAACGATTTCGTATTTTCGTGTTGATAGAAGGATCCATGTTGCCAAAAAGGGAGTGCAGCGCACGTATGTTGTATTTTAGTGCTCTAACCAAACAATTGTTTTGCATTTCTTTGTTAGCCTAAAACTGGTCATCGTTAAGAGTTATTATCGATTAGTCGAATAAACTTTGATTTATCCTACCCGCCTTTTGTTCACTTATTGCGTCTTGTCAGCTGAAGCGAAGCGTCTTGTAGGTGGACAATGACTGAAATTGACATATTAATTGATGCTGCACTTTATAAGCCGATGCATCTTATAGCCCGGAAAATATGGTCTGCACGCAGATTTTTTGACTGCTGCAACTTTTCTATGCAACTATTATATTCCTTAATAAAATGCCACAAACACTGCAATGAAGTTTATTCCTTACTCAACTATAATGCTCACCCCGACTGTTGATGTTGCGATTTGCTAAGAAAAAGGGTGGAATATACTTTGGTTATTGCGGTAGTGAAAATCACTCAATTACATTGACTTCTATAGGTATGTATGAAGTATTGTTATTCTGTATGTCTTTGTACTGTAGAATGACAGACCCACAACAAATGCTAGACAAAACAAGCCAAAGTTCACAGGATTCAACACTTTAGGTGGTCATAAAGACAACAACATCAGAGACGCTGGTCTAGTGAGTAGTGACTAACTATTAGAAACGTCTAGAGTTTTAGTACAGTTTGTTGACACACTTCCGAGTCTGATCTCGAGCCATCTCTTCTTCTTGTACGACAATTTAGCGCTTTCAAGTTTAACCTTGTATACACAAGCAGGCCCCCTGATCTTAGACCGCATTAACAACTTTCAATCTACTGTGAAAGTACTTAGAATAACACAATGTTTTTGAGCTGGATTTCATGTTGAAGCTCCACGCTTATAGAGCTAAAAAAAGAATATAGCAAATAACGTTTTTAATACCCTTTCAAAGATGTGATGTTTTAAAGGTAACTGAAGAAACATAATGGTTGATGCAGACTGAGCCTGAGGAATGTGTATGTTTTATGAATAGAAGAACAAATAATTTTAGTGTAAAACTCTTGTCACTGAGGAGAAGCTTTTTTGTTATCTTCGTTATTAAAGGTTGACTTGAAACAAAATTCACATTACAGTTATTTGGTATCAAAAGATTCACCATGTCATACTCTGTTGTGTTGTAGGTGCAAAATATGTGGGAATGTGATTATAAGCTCTGAAAAGCTAAAAAACGAACAGTTAATCGTAGCCACACGAGACCGTCGTAGTTTGGATTTTCTTTCCAAAACGACTCAAGTGTGACCCGGTTGTGGGAGATGGTTTCTGCTTGGGAGATTTTTTGCTTTTAAGAGCTTGTAATCACATTCCCATATATTTGTCACCTACAACACAACAGAGTAAGACATGGTGAATCTTATGATACCAAATAACTGTAATGTGAATTTTGTTGCAAGTCAACCTTTAAGATTTTCAATCAGTATGTCATTAGGAACTAATGTTCTGATGGCAGCAATTTATCATTTCTTTTTAGTTAGAAGTGTCCTCGGTATTTTGGTAATTTTTCTAATGAGAAAAATTCTAGAACTAATGAGTCACTTCATATGAAACGTGTGAATTATGCTGACAGTATATGCCCCATGAAGTCATCAAAGTTTGGTAAAGCTACGTGCACAGGAAGTACAAACAACTTATGGTCAGCCGGCAGCAAATTTCTCCTTTTTCGGTCTGTTAAAAGTGTCCCTCTTATTTTGGCGATATCTCTGGAAATGATGGTTCAATCAATTTGGTACTTTTGAATTACTTTGAAAACATATAATGCGCAAAGCCATTCAAGTTTCTAAATTTTACCTAAGCCAAAAATCCCGAATCGCAAACAGAATTTTAGTTCCGTTGTCATCCATTTTTAATTTATCGCTCATATAAAAGTGTTGTTGGTATTTTTGCTATATCTAAAAAACTAATATTCCCGTCGACTTGAAATTTTTTAATTATGCTACAATCCTATACCACATAAAGCTCTCAATATTTCATAATTTTTTCGTAAACTGAAAGTACGTGAAAGCGAAGCGAAACTACGAATCCGAGTTAACTCGGGTGTAGGATCAGGTGTAAACACATATTCCCAAGTTATCTTGGGCCCAGGATTTGAAGTATTACAAAAGTTACCTACAAAGTTCCTACACCGTGGAACTTTCTCCTTTGGAATGCACTTATCATTTATTAAGACAGTCATTAAAATTGCCGTGTTATGTAGGTAAGAAAGATTCCAGGATTTGGTAAGATCCCAGTGCGAGTGCTGATGCATTCTTCCCTAAACCAACCTTCCTCTAGCGGCACTCAGTTAGCGCTGACATCTTTGAAATGTTCTGATCCACCCGTCAATAATGTATTGGCCACAAACTCTGAGAGGTTAGAAAAAACTTTGCAAGCAAATTCTGCTACACCCTTGAAACCATCAGGCAGCAGTCAATTCCCAGCAACCCATTCAGTCACACGGCAGCCTACTGCAACCCATTCAGTTACACGGCAGCCTACTGCAACCCATTCAGTCACACGGCAGCCTACTGCAACCCATTCAGTCACACGGCAGCCTACTGCAACCCATTCAGTCACACGGCAGCCAACTGATAGTTATTCAGTTATACCTCATAGCCAGTCACCTGTAGAAGCAGCTAATCCCAAACTTGTACGAGAAGTAGGCCTTGAATCTCATGTGTCTGATAATTTTGAGAATAAGAAGACAACTCCGTTTGCTCTAACTCAGTCATGTTCAAACCCTTCACTCGAGAAACTGGAGGACTCGTCAAAAACCCCCAGAAACAAATCAAGTAGCTCTATTTTGGCATCTAGTGTGGATTCATCTATACGGAGAGGAAGTCATAGTTTGAAGAGGCCTGCAGCGAAGTCTTCCAAGGTTCCCCTCACAGCTAGCATATCTTTGAGTGACTCAGATGATGATATCCCATTACTATTGAGACCCAGAAGTGAAACAAATTCTAGTTCATCAGGCATACATCGGACATCTTTGGTCCCCTCAACTCCGAGTATGTTTCTTATTTCTTTTGTTCTCATAACTCTGCCCAGTCCTTTATAGCAGTACACACTGTTGTTAATATGATGTTCTCTTCGTACAAATGTTCTCTGTACGTATGTCTTGATACGATAACTCCGGTTCTTATTTCTGGTTGGTAGAACGAGAGCTGGTAGTCTTGTCCGACTCCGATGAGGAATTTGACTTGCTACTGCAAGAGGTGAAGACAAAGAAAAGAATGTCTACGAGTGGTGGGAGAACCCCTCGTGAGTCTGGTTAGTCTCTTCTGTTTAGAGTGGTAGGAGTAGTTTGCACCTATTCTGAATGTTTGATGGATTATTGATCTGTTTTTCTTCCAGCGATTAGATCAGTCAGTTTCTTGTGGTCGTCCTGTTGATGCGATTGATACTGTATAAGTGTCTGACCAGGTTTAGATGGATTGACAGGTGCAGTAAACAAGGCTGGACTGATGACAGAAAAGATCCATTCAAAGGAACCTGCGTGTCATGACGACTCCTCGCTGGTAGGATATCTTCAACTCTTCCTCATCACTGGCCTTTCCCATTAATCTCTTGCTTCCTTTCTCACAGTTTTTTACACCCCTGTTCGTTTTATGCCCATATCAGGCATTCTCTAGGCCACTCAATATGCTACCTCTGTTCTGTTCCTATTCATACATCTTCACTCTTCTTCTACCTTGGAATTCTCTTGTCTGTACTATTTTATTATGGTTTATATCGTTTGTGTTATTTTCCCGATCTTTTCGCGTCTGACTCAGTTTACGGGGTTACCATCCTCAGTATTATGAATAACTGTAGAATTTTCAGCTATCTATTATCTCATTCTGTGAGCAAAGGGTGCCGTCAGTTAGTGACGTCTTGCGTAAATGATTTGCCTGTCAAAAGTGTGAATGACACTGCTGTATTTCTGCCAGCTTAAACACTTTTAAACACATTAATTCCATCCTCCATCTTCACACTGCAGAATCCGTGTGTCCACTGCAACAAAGAATGTTCTTTTCACTTATTCACCAAGTTCGTATTTTAACATAAAAAATTGCTTATAAATTCAACTCACAGGAATCATGATTTACAAATGGTTAACTCTACATTTGTGTTATCAGATGGGCAACGCCGAGTTGTAGAACCTTTATAGTCTGTGTTCTCTAATATTATGATTACACAGAGACAAGCCTCCTCTGAATTTATAGTCAAGTTCTTGGAATGTAAGCGAAGCTCAAATTTTCTTTGCTTACCAATGTAAACGATCGTACATGTCATGCATTCGTCCTCCGCATCGATAATATTATAGCGATTCCTCTAGCGGATTATTGATGAACTTTTACTCCAGCCCGTAGTATAGCCTTCACTTAATCCTGATGATAGTCTATGATTCATAGCTTACTGTATGTGAGTAGAGTTTGTATCATTTTAATAGTGTCTAATTCATGGAAAGCTTTGGCAGCGACTCGGCAGCGCTTTGGTATCTCCTTTCTTTGCGTCAGCATTCACACTCATGTAAATAACTTTTACTCACTCTCCTTATAGTTGTATGAAAAGTTTATCTGTAGAGGATGACAATGGATAATCTGTTACATCTCCACTTCTCATCCCCTATACTGTTGTTTGTTCATCTATTTCAGATGAACACTGCTGATGTTTTTGATGGCTATGTAGAATGCCCGGCCTGCACCCTCACCATTGCCGCTAGAGAGATCAATGCTCACCTTGACAACTTTTGTTTGTCCTTGAGATGAATGAGGACCCTGTTCACATTTCTACTATTTATTTTTTTGTAGTTTAATATTTTTATTGTTACACAAAAATTAATAATATTTGTAGCAAATAAAGAGAGATATATACCGTAGTTGAAAGATTCCTAGTGTTTATGTTACAGGATGGACATTTTACTCTCTCTGTTCTTTCAACCCCTGCATTAAAACGTAATGACAGCAAATAACTAGTATTATAGCAGCTTTACAGAAATGAGTTTCAATCAAAAACCAGGATTAGGTTCTTGATAATTTTTAATGAAATTTGGTAATATTTTGAGCGATGTTTGCGCCATTGTTCTTGCTACAACAAAAAACTGTATTCTCTCATAGCAATGAGGTTGATCTTACATAAATCAGATACAAGCGGGTAACAATGTAGACTCATTCATATTTTGTACCTTGTTTACATATCATAAGTGTACACTGATAGACTATTTTGGAGTTGCATACACTTGAATAGCTTGAGTGGGCGGAGCTAGGTGATGGTTTCTATGTAGTATGCAGGCTCTATTGTAAGTTTTTATTCAACCGAGTAGAAATATAGTAGCAAACATACAGTTAGCTTTGCAGATCAGGTGTGGAGCGAGTCCAGTGTGTGACTTTATATTTGAGACTTTATTGCAGATGGATTTCCCTTGGGTACGTCTGTCTGATCAATAACCAGGAAACAGGTAAGTTTGCTACGATGTCTAATGCAACAATAACATAACATCGCTATCAAGGAAAAGGTTTCTGAACTTTTCTCTCAGAAGATGAACTAGCAAGAAATTTCAGGAGCTTGTACATTGCAATTCATTTTTCTAGTTGGAATGTACAGAATATTTAGTGCAATTCACAGATTTACAAGGTGAAGGTTAACATAGAACTATTGACCGCTCGCTTATCAATACCTTAATGTTGGGCTGCAGTGGTGGCTTAAAAGATATGAAAGCGATCTACTGAGTGTAATTCTACTCTAGTTTTTACACCGTGTTTTAAGAGACAGTTAAGCCAGCATAACATTGATGACTTCTTTTTAAATAATTTCTTACGTACTTAACACGATATCCGCTGACTATGACTCCGAATTATTTAGCGTCAGCAAGTTTTAGAACAACATGAGATAGCAACAAGATAATTGAATTCATAAAAGGAATTAACTGAAACTTTATTATTCAACAGTTTCCAAAAGCATTGATTTTTGACCGTGCTATATTTGAACGGAAGCAAAGATGCGTTCAGACATGCTCATGACAATGGTTTGCTCAAGAAACTACAGTAAGATTGTTGACACAAGCGGGTGTAGGCAAATCCGTGTCTTCTCTAAAGAGGAGATAGCTTGTTGACTTTGCATTGTTTAGCGTTGATGTAAGGAGCACACTTGAGAATTAAACGCTTTGTTATCGTCCAATATGTGAGTCTAATCCATGGATATATGATCCATTATTGATGAACGAATGTGTAGAACAATACAAAATTGTTCATCACTTTTCATGGATATCTGTTTTTTGGAGGAAGCTTATCAACCATGCCATCTTGTGTTGAGAGGCATTGTTATTACGAAAGATGTTTAATGGCTCTACAATGTAGATGACCACCTACGGCTCCTCGAGGACAACTTTGTAGACCAATTGTTCTTGCCTACCTCTTTAGATTATTGACAGACCTCCGCAATATTTCTGTACATAACTCGGTAATTTGGCCATAATGGCATCTTGTGTCTGTAAGCAGTCAAGAGCTGTCCACCCTAACTGCAGTCTGCAAATAAAACTTGGAATTTATTTTTTGCATGGGAATAATTTCTGGAGTCTTGCGATTATTGCTTCTAACAACATCACTGCTTGTCGCAATGAAAGCGTAACACAAGAAGATAAAAGCATTATTATGCCGTGACAGCCTGTGCCCTGGTAGCCTTCAATCGTGTGTAATGAGTGAACTGGGCTGTTAGACCTATTGTTACACCGATATTGATAGCAATAATGCTAAGTATGGAAATAGTTTAGATTAGCTTGTGATTCTATCGGTTTTGTTGTAAACATTCGACTAGATTACCACTATTTGTATTGGTGCAAGTACGCAAAAAGAATTTAAAGACAATTTATTCATCAGTCAGATTGTAGAATAATTTTTCAGATATTTAATGCTCTATATGTTGCAGGTTGACATCTCTTCTTTTTCCTCTTGTAGTCGGAAAGATCTTATGTGACTCATCCACAGCGCCTCATGAGGGAAATGTGAACTTTCTGCTACATTTATAAAAATGGAAGCGTTTTTCTCTATCGCTGTGATACTTGTGTTAGCCTTAGGTAAGGTAGAGGGGCAGTACTATTACGGAGAAAAATGTTACCTCACAGACGATCCCCTAGACGTGAGGGAAGCCATAGCTGACGTAGTATTTACTGGTCGGGTGCTCTCGCTACACAAAAACCCTTACAACTCTACCTACTACTGTTCAATATCGATATACCGAGTCATCAAAGGTAGCGGCATCGTAGCTGGTCTGCTGGAGCAGCCGAGCTCAGCTCTAAACAACAAGGCTATTGAAGTCGCTGGATTCGGCAGTGACCAGATTTGTGACAGCGATGTAGAGATCGATGACACTAGGATATTCTTGGCATCTTATCATCGACTCACCAATCTCACGCTTAACTCGAGTCTGACCCGTGTCAGCGTACGGTCTCTTCAAAAGTCTCTCGCCGGTAAGCCATAATTATGTGTGATACACCCTTCTGCAAAAAAATCACCTAACTTAATGTTTCATATTAAGGTTTGAGTATTTTTCAGTTTACAATATCTGAAAAACCCTACACCATTTCCTTTTCATTGACTAAAATTTCTGCGGAAATTTTGTAGTTTAAAACTATCAGTGAGATGCGATAAAATATCTCTGTCATCTGTCAGTTATTATATCTATCGCCCTCTCTATCTTCTCGTGAAGTCGTTACATTGTTTTCCCACTCAGCTCTTAGACATGTCAGCCCATGTTCAGTCTCGGTTCATCTCTCTCATTTGTCATGGGGACTTACCCCTAGTCCCCCTGTCTCCAAATCTACTCAAGCGTAGACCCTCATGCTAAGATACGGTTGATCTCTGATGAAATATTGATAAGAACCTGATCTTAAGGAATGAGGAAATTTATCATAAACTATATTACGATCATCACCATAATTTGTGGTTCATAACATGAGAGTTATGCATTGCCCAGCTCTCATTTTTCTTAAAAATTGATACCTGTTAAATATATCCTTGACACATTGGTAATTTCCATTGGTCATTGCCACTGCTGTCACGCTCAGTTAATTCAATTAAGCATAATCCATGTCGGAAGTGGGCGGTATCCTAAAACGCTAATATATAGACACGGTGTTCAGTTGCTCGTTCACTTGGATTAGGCGAAGACAGTGTCAAGAATACTTGATTTAATCGCTGATGACGGGCCTAATCCGATGGTATCTGCTGTCATCGGCACATGACTCCTAATAAAAACTCTTTTATTCTTGGGATAAACAAAAAAAAACATTTCAAGGTGAAAATGGTTGACCTATTTGTTACATAGCGACTCAGGGAGTTTATCGACATAACATCCTAGTCATAACTAATATCGCATATGGATTGCAAATGCATTACTTGACTGTTGAGGATTGTTAAAAAAGAAACCGTTTAAGGTCCTTTGTGTATATTTACACTGGCACAAGCCTGATCTCGTCTGGATACCCCCGAGCTATCGTAGAACTGTAGATATCAGTACAGTTATTGTAAGGATAAGTTTACGTATGAATTGATTTACACCTAGCCGTCTATTGAGGTCCGTTTGTCTATGTCATGGATCGTCTGCTAGTATCCCGTTTATGTTTGCATTTAGATATGAGCTTTGCATGCTTTGTCCATTCACAAGGCTTCAGATACAAATCTGTTCCCTAAATTCCAAAATTGGGCTTTGTGTAAAATGCTCGCTTTATAAGACCTCGATGGCTCTGTCTATCGTAGAAATGCAATCATGATGACCTGTACTATCACATCTGCTCAACAATTTATGTCTTCTGATTGCTTTCAAGATAAGCTTGTCTATTTACTGGAGTATTTTTGCCTACTCAATGCTGTTTAGCACCCAACCATGCAAAATATTTGTCACTACTCGAATCATGTATACGCTAAACAGAAAATTAGTGCTAACTGCTGCCAAGGGGTATCGCTGCTCTTAAAGATAAACAGACACAAGATTTTAGTAGATTTAATCAAAAAGTGTCGGTATTTTTCTATCATTTTCGATCGTTTTTGACATTTGAGATGGTCTGACTGTCAGGATGCTTCAAGGTTAAAATCGGCAAAGCTTGATCGCGGTTAAAGCTTTCAGAAAAAAAAAATGTTTTGTACTATTTCTTTATATAGAAAATCGCTAGTAGCTACAATTGTGATAGTTGGTATCGGTAATTGCGTTCAAGTTACTGCATGATGTGTTTGTATTCTGTCCTCCTTGCAACTATAGACGTCCTGATCGTACTTTTGCTTGATTTGAGCGTTTTAATCGCAATCAAGTTTTGTCAATTTTAATCTTGAAACATCTTGACATTCAGATCACCTCAAATACTATAAACAATCGCAAATAATAGAAAAATACCAATACTTTCTGATATAATCTACTAAAATTTTGTGTAAGATCGTCTTTAATCTCTTCGCAAATCCTTCGGAACAGGAGACTCGGCAATGAGTAACAATTTAATTCTCAGCGTGACTGTCTGTAATAGAAGACAGAATGTGTACATCACTGACCAGGAGCACCCTGTCCTTGGAATAGCGAAAATGATCTAACGATGTTGTAACTATTTCTTAATGCAACAGTAACAGAATATGTTTGTGGGTAGTCGTAGTACTTGAAATCATATGACCCTCTGCTGCGGTTTGTTTACGATCTGCTGTCGGCGGTAATGAAAAGATACTTCTAGCTTCAATGTTATGCTGCCGAGAGATTTCAGTGCGTGTGGGGAGCCAATTAAATCATAGGCTTCTTTCATGAGATGATCCGTCGCCTATGTAATATTAAACTGCAGCTCTCAACTGAAGTTATCCGCAGCCGGAAATCTCGAGAGCAAAAATCATTTATCTGTTAATAAAATAAATAGGCTAGAATTTTAAAGTTTATGACAGTATGTATTTTCAGAATTAATTTTTTCTTTAAATATGAACTTGTACAAAATTTTAGTAAATCTTACCAGAAAGTATCGGTATTTTTCTAGCATTCGCGATTGTTTTTGATGTTTGATGTGATCTTACTGCCAGGATGTTTCGCGATTAAAATTGACAAAACTTGATCCCAATTAAAACGCTCAAATCAAGCAAAGGTACGATTATGGCGTCTATAATTGCAAAGAGAGGACAGAATAGAGACGTGTATATTTCAACTTGAACGCAATAGCTGATATCAACTATTGCAACGATAACAACAAGTGGCGTATTTTTGCACATATCTTTTGCTGAACATTTTAATCCGTGATCAAGTTTTGTTGATTTTAATCTTAAAATATCCGGACAGTCAGATTAACTCAAACATAAAAAACAATTGCAAATGATAGAAAAATATCGATACATTCTGGTAAAATCTACTAAAATTTGGTGTCTGTTCATCTTTAAAAGCGGCGACCAGCCAGGGCAGACAAAGTGATTCCAAATCATCCTTACATAAAAAGGTTGTTAACTTGGCATGCGTCGATTGCTGACAAGCATTTCCGTTCAAAATGGCCGAGTGCTACTCCACGATGATCTTATTGGTTTATGTGACCACTCATAAACTTGAGATAAGCACTTGATGGTTCAAGTGAGAAACAGAAGATGTGAACTTGTGTCAACATACCTTATCTCAATGGGGCACAAAGTATCACCTAAACACGCATACATACGTCTGCGGAGAACAGAATGCAGCTAACCTACTACTTCACGGATTCCTGAACATCACTGCCTCAAGTACGACCGTTTATTATGCTTCTCCCACTCCTTCTTTTCTTCTTTGCACTAGGTATGTGTGAATGTTCTCATACCCATACCCATTTACGATGCAGCCATCTTTCACATATTTACCAGAAAACAACATTGCATATGATAACGTGATATCGTCAAGACAGTTTCTGTTCAGGTTTAGATCGACTGACCGTATACTCGACTTTCCAAACTAGTTATGACATTTCAATTTTTTAAAAAGCGTTTCTTGCAGTGATTTTATTTTTGCAAAATTTTGTTAGCTTTCACTTCATGAGTTTGTTAGAAGCCTGTCATGGTTTTATATATAGAGTTACCGACCTTTACTATCGGAATTTGTAGCTGGACATTTTGCCGCGATCAAAGTGGGTAATAGCTTAACGAACTTTGTATCAATATCTTATCACGCGTTGGGGCAGTGCAGACAAAGGCTTATCAGTATTTGAACAGAAAAAGTCAACTGGGCCCAATACACAAATCATTAGAAAATATAGACGACGGTGGACCTAATTAAACCTCAGTGTGTGCCAACTGCCAATTGTCATGCTTGTCAAGTGTATAAATAACCCTTCTCTCTCGCTCTAAAGAGCTTGTCTAGCTAAGGAGGCTATTGTTCGCGTTAGGCGTGCGTTCTTCTGTACCAAGCCTGAGCTGACCATGAATTGGGCTAGTTCCCTCTCGCTTAGCTAACTATTTCATGGGAAAAGTTGTTGTACTCCTTTATTGACAGCTTCTGCAATAATCTTTGGGTAGCTAATTTTTTGCTATAAACTAAACGTCACGTTATCTACCTTCTATCTTTACTAATACATGCCAGTTTGTCAGTGGGCGTGTCTGCATAGACGCTATGTGCGCTTCTATAATTTATGGCTGATTTCATCCATCTTACCACAAGTTGTCTCCGTGCTTTTCACCGTGTCGCTCAAAAATTGGTTTCAAAACTCCGTCTGGTTCCCGAGAACGTTTAAACGCCCACCTACAGTCTATCGGAGAAAAACCCCAGGCATCGTCGGGCTCGCCGCTAGTTACAGATATCTAATCTACTTTGGGTTCTCTCTGCTGCTGCTAGGAACATCAAGGTCAGCCTAGTTTAATCACATTTTACTTTTTGAGCAGCTAGAACGACAACCGATGTTAGGTAGAGAATTTATGCCTGGAGGCAGCTCTAAATAAGCAAATAACTGCAAGATTTATACCATGATAAGATTATAAAGAGCGGGTAACTCATATTGCAACCAGATATTTCAAACAGTTTACGACCATCAGCTAATACCGGTCCGCTAGCGAGCTGAGTCACTTTCACTTAGTTTATGCACCTTCTATCTTACCTTTAAAAGCTGTTGCCCTGTGAGAGTTTAAAATTGTGTACATACTGAGTAAATACTGGTAGGTGAGACTTGGAATATCGTTTTGATGAAGATTACCGTATTTGTCCGCTCTCCATGACTCTATTTCCTGTAAATAATCACTGAGATAGTGTTCTACAGTGATTATACAAACTCACACGGAAATCTCTACTATATGTTTCATCGAGCATCGCAAGTCGTTTCAGCCAACAGAGAGAAGGTTTTGTTAGTTTCATAGAATTTTCTAAGCGGGATAAACATCTGCAATACACCTATATACACACCATGAGCTCCAATGCAGACCACATTTTTGTTTAGTCTTTACTAAAGGACAACTTTGTTGTTCGAAGAACCAGGCACACAGTTCATCCTTTTTAAACTGAATTGGCGAGATTCAATAGCAAGAACTTTCGGCACATATCTAACTGTTTGATGCTTGGTTAGCCGAAGTACTGTGGCATTGCCTCGCATTGTGCGCCTCTATAATGATAGAGCTGGTAATTACGCCTGCATTCTTCTTTTTGAAAAATGTTTTGGTTATTATTTCTGAAACAATTGAAATCACAATCACAGTTTGCTTTCTGTTGTGGCCTTCACTTATGCGAGCTGAACGAACGGTGTGAACTCGGTGCAATTGAATGTCGCCTAATCCATTCACTAAACCTCCTCTCAGTTCCCTCCAGTCTGTTTGCAAAGTCAACAAGTGTGATTGTTTGAGGGTGGGCGCCGTCGTCTGAGAAACACTTTTTGCAAAGGTTGATTGCAAAAATACAGTTTGAGTGAAAGAGATCATTTATGTAATTGTGATGGCGGTGAGTGACAACTGTAGCATTAGACGAGCTCACCTCACCTTCTGCATGGAGAGGTGTGGGGCATTAAGCCAATTGGATATTTGACCTAATAAGTAATTATATAGGAAATGTTCCCAGCAGCCATTCTGTCTTCCCTTAGCTCCATGCTCATGTATACATAGTCTTAAAGCTTACACAAAATTTTAGTAGATTTTATCAGAAAGTATCGATATTTTTCTACTAATTGCAATTGTTTTTGATGTTTGAGGTGATCTGACTGTCAGGATGTTTTAAGATTAAAATCAACAAAACTTTATTGCGGTTAAAACTCTCAGATCAAGCGAAAGTGCGAGTTGGACGTTTAAAACTGCAAAGATTCTTCCAGAATAGAGACACGTAACGCTGCAACTTGAATGTAATAGCCGATATCAACGATAACAACGATAACAACTAGTGATGTCATTTCGGCTTGTAACTTACTTCTGAGTATTTCAACCGCAATCAAGTTACAATCATAATCTCGATCAAGATTTTAATCTTGAAACATCCTGACAGTCAGATTGTCTCAAACATTAAAAACAATCACAAATGATAAAAAATACTGATACTTTTTGATAAAATCTACTAAAATTTTGTGTGAGTTCATCTTTGAATGCCTTGCATATACTTTGTTCCTCTTTGTAAAGAATTGAATTGTTTAACGCCATTTGAGCAGCATGCATACTAGACGCTCGTACTCCGAGTGAACGTTGGTTATCTTTTCAGGAGACCGTCTTTAGACTTAAAGCACATATAAAATATTGAGCTGTATAGATAAACCATACAATATTATAATACAAAGAATCGATATGTTTTCCTATCAGTGTCATGTTGGTAATATTTCCCAGCGCTTGCTTTCATACTTACCAGGAGGTGTTAGCATTGGTCATTACCGCTGGTCATTACCACTTTCTGAATCAGTAAAATTATCTAGCATCAAGCGTGACATCTTCTCTAAAGAATTATCTATTAAAAGACACACAATTAGGCATTATTATGCTATTATGTATTGAGTATGCAGTTTCTCTAGTTGAGGCGTGTGCTGGTCGTTGGGGCGGTTATCCTACTCTACTAAAAGGACAGAAGTTGTGAATAAAATCATACTTGTTGACACGTAGCTCCCTATCAAGATAGATTACTGTGATATGCATTGTAAGCCAAGGGTATTATTATTACTATTATAGCATAACGTAATGTTTCTTTTGTGAGTCGTATCGGGCTGTGGTTACCCGGTGTTTGCTATTAGATGTATTTGTTGACATTGTTGAAACGGGGCTTCGAAAATTTTAAGAACTTTTCATCTAAGCTGAGTTATAATCGCTTTTTTGAGCTCATTTCTAAATATGTAATGTTAAATAGCTTATCTACCTCTCAGAAAAGACTGAGATTATTTTGAAGGCTGAATTTGGATAATAATGGATAATAGAGACACCCATCTCTATCATTCTAAATTGGATTAAACATCTCTAACTTGCGTTCCTAAAAAGCTAGGCTACGGCACACATTTATGGGCGGTGCTTGTTGTGCCGATCGTGTTGTTTTCGAGACGGATATTAAAACACTGTCAAAAGCCTTCATTACTCTGAAAGTTGGTAGACCAATCTTTATTTTGAGTACAAAATCGGAATCAGCGTGTCTGATTTACCTAGTAAATACGATAAAAATTGTACTCGGCATTTATGGTTTAATCTCTGTAAATCTTAATGTTTGTTGGTCTGTCATTTGTGTGACCAGTTATAGTGATAAAGTTATAGTGATAAAGTTATAGTGATAAAGTTATAGTGATAAAGTTATAGTGATAAAGTTATAGTGATAAAGTTATAGTAATAAAGTTATAGTGATAAAGTTATAGTGATAAAGTTATAGTGATAAAGTTATAGTGATAAAGTTATAGTGATAAAGTTATAGTGATAAAGTTATAGTGATAAAGTTATAGTGATAAAGTTATAGTGATAAAGTTATAGTGATAAAGTTATAGTGATAAAGTTATAGTGATAAAGTTATAGTGATAAAGTTATAGTGATAAAGTTATATGAACAAAAACTCTACTCTGCGCTGGAATTGAACTCGGAACATCCAGGTCTGTAGGCAGATGTGTTATTCACTAGGCTATGCGGCTATATTGCCATACAAAGAACAATTGTAATCATACTCATAACTCCTGTCAAAATGTGCACACTTGAAGCGCTTCCAAAAATTCTATTGATTACTACTAGCTCGCTTGAAGATCGTGGCTGATTGAGTGAGAATTCATTATGCAACAAGTACAAGCACAACGTATAAGCCGAATTATAAGCACAGTTATAGACAGCTTTTATTGTAGTAAGTTAATTTACTAACTTAAGTTACTCAAGTTCATTCGGTAAAAAAATTAGCTATTGACAACTACAGTACCTGCCACTGTTTATAAACTGTAAGTTTTTATTACTCGCAACGCTGGACATTCATCTAGTCAAGTATAATACTCCCCCACTTTCAATTTGAAAAAACTGGTCTTTTTTTGACATGCTGAAGCATAATGCTCACCTAAGTTTTTAGATTTTGTGTGGTATGCTGGGCTAATTACGCTACTATCTACCAATGTATCGCGGATGTCTAGGCTAAGTTATCAGTCTCTAGTATCATTCGAGCTTCTACTGAACAGGTCGGTAACAGTGGTAAGTCCGACTCTGATAACGACAAGAGGGATCTACTCTACATCGATCTTGCATGTCGGCTGAAGATGAAGTTTGAAAGATACATGGATGAGGAATGAATAAAAAAAGAAAATGACCTTATTGATTTTTGCGTGTGTGTTAAAACTGTGCAACGATTTCGTATTTTCGTGTTGATGGAAGGATCCATGTTGCCAAAACGGGAGTGCAGCGCACGTATGTTGTATTTTTGTGCTCTAACCAAACAATTGTTTTGCATTTCTTTGTTAGCCTAAAACTGGTCATCGTTAAGAGTTATTATCGATTAGTCGAATAAACTTTGATTTATCCTACCCGCCTTTTGTTCACTTATTGCGTCTTGTCAGCTGAAGCGAAGCGTCTTGTAGGGGGACAATGACTGAAATTGACATATTAATTGATGCTGCACTTTATAAGCCGATGCATCTTATAGCCTGGAAAATATGGTCCGCACGCAGATTTTTTGACTGCTGCAACTTTTCTATGCAACTATTATATTCCTTAATAAAATGCCACAATAGGGTTGGGTTACGGCCAGGGTTACGGCAAATAATAAATGATCTTTATTATTTGCCGTAACCCTTCAACCCTTCGCCGCCTCCCTTCACCACTAAATTGGTATGCGTTAAGTTATCAGGTGTTGAAGTTATCCTCTCTTATTGCCGCGAGCACGCAACTCTAAATTGTTTTAATTTCGTTGCCTGCACTTTCACTATACAGTATTCACTATTCAAAATCAAGATATTTTGCTCAAACTAGGTTTTCTCATAGAGGTTCTAGAAGTTTGTAAATTTGACAAAATCATCAAAACCAACAACCTTTCACCTTACTCAATTTTGAGCTACTAACAACGTTTAACGTTAAACCAAAAATATTTATCATTAGTGATGTAAGAATGCAGATGAATTTAATAAATCTAAATGTATAAATGTGTGATTGCTGCTTATAGAGTCATGCTGTTTCCTGACTACATTTGTTGAGAGTGACCTCATTTGAAAATCACTCATATGTAAACGAACTCATACTGTCAAGTTTTACTTTAATAAAACGAATAAATTTTTGTTCAAAGCTACAATATAAAAACAGCTATATGCATAAAAACCCATTAAGGCATAAAATACTTTTCCAAGTTTGTTTAGTTCACTTTATGTTTATTGCTCTAATGGTTCACTTTATGTTTATTGCTCTAATGGTTTCTACGCATTTTTGTAGAGAAGCTGAAACAAGATGAGACAATAAGTAAGTACTATCCAAATAATGTTAGCAGTTTTTCCAAGCGCAAGAGTGTGACAGTCAATATTCAAATAATGCTAACAGTCTTCACAAATTTGAGAGTATGGCAGTGAGTATCCAGATAATGTTAACAATCTACAAACTTGAGAGTATGATAGTGAGCATTCAAATAATGCTGGTGATCTTTACTAACTTGAGAGCATGTCATTAAATATCTCGATAATTCTTATGGTCTTTGCCAAGTTGCGAGTGTGACAGTAAATATCTAGATAATGCTAGCAGTCTTTACAAACGCAAAATTAGGAAAATCAATATCCAGATAATGCTAACAATCTACAAACTAGAGAGTATGAAAGTGAATATCTAGATAATGCTGGGGGTCTTTACCAACTTGAGAGCATGTCAGTTAATATCTAGATAATGCTGGGGGTCTTTACCAACTTGAGAGCATGTCAGTTAATATCCCGATAATGCTGGTGGTCTTTACCAACTAGAGAGCATGTCAGTTAATATCTAGATAATGCTGGTGGTCTTTACCAACTAGAGATCATATCAGTGAATATCCCGATAATGTCGGTGGTCTTTACCAATGTGAGAGAATGTCAGTGAATATCCCGATAATGCTGGTGGTCTTTGTCAAATTGAGTATGATAGTGTACATTCAAATAATGCTGGTGATCTTTACCAAATTTAAAGTGTAATCTACTCCGGGCAACTTTCTGACTAGGGTAGATTCACTTTTACTCTGCTTCCACTTTAGGTTTTTGTTGCTTGTTATTTACAGATAAACAATGCCTAGTAGATACTGGTGGAGATGCTTGCGTTATATTGTATATATTTATTGTAAAACCAGTTTAACAGTAACTAGGGTCAGAACTCCTAGTAAGAATATTAATATTTGAATAACTAGCTTTAAAAGCTACTCAAAAGATCACAATACCTAGTGTCACTATTATCCGTAGGTGAGTGCAAGTTCTTCTTCTGCGCTTTCTATGCTGAATGTAAGTTGGGGCCACTAACTGGAGACCCGTACTGCGAGTGCCCCAGCTGTGAAGGTGAACCAGCAAGTCAGGTATGATGATTATTATTACATATTACTGGGTGCTGCCTATACTTTGTAGCCAACAACTCTTTCTCTCTCTAAGTGCCATGGTTTGTGAGGTCATGCGGGTTCATGCTTCTCCACCACTTTCTATCCCTCGTTCTTTTCAACAATGCTTACTTTGATATTTCTTCTCTCTTTTTCGGTAGGTGCCCCTCCATCCACTTGCCTAGGTTTCCCATGTAGGTCAGCCGCTGTCTGCTCTTCTCCGTTTTCTTTCAATTTTTCCTGTTACCGTCCTTTCGCACTATGTGCCCAAAAACTCGAACTGTTTTTTCCTGATAATTTTTTAAAAGTTCCTTTGCCTTTCCGAGCCAGCAACTAGTTTTAATAAAACTTTTCAATGTTTGTATGCATATTTGGTACATACGAAAATTAGTTGCTAAATGAAAGCAACTCTTTTTGGATATTTTTGACATTTTGTTGTATCTGGAAAGAGCTTATTGATGGAACTACGATACCAAACTATATTCAAATGATGTTATCTAATACACACATTGTAGTTGATTTTATTTCCAGAACAGATAATTTTCGGCACTTCGTAAGGTTGGAGAGCAAAAATATATATTGTAAGGAACAGTTGAGATGATAGTGAAACTTTCACATTTATTAAATTTATTACTTTATGAGGTCTTCAAAACGGTTACAAAGTTCTTTACTTGTTGAAATAAACCATCCTATGTACGTAGATGCAGCATTGAAAAGCCCAACGGTGTTTACAAATTATTTTCTACAGCATATAACAACTCCTCTTACTGGCGAGTGGTTTCCAACACACATATTCACTATTTTCCTTGTTTAACAGGTTTGTGGAACAGATCGTAAGTGGTATAACAACGTTTGTGAGACGCGAAGAGAATCGTGCTTACGCAAGCGTAGAGTCAAACCTCAAAATGCTGACAGATGTCCGGCTAAAGACAGCAGAGACACCACCACCAAATCTCTTCCGGCATCCACAGAGATCAGTCAACCGTCATCAGAAACCAGTCAACCGTCAACGGAAGGTAAGCGCTTGTATAAAGATTCAGAGAGCTGAAAGATAAGAGCTGACAATTCATAATCCACGAGGAAGGCAACTTACTCAACTTTAATTAGAAAAGCTTTGCTGCAAGTGTAGCTGCTGGTAATTTAATGAGAAACAATATTTAGTAGTAAGCTAGTAGAGGAACGTAAGTGTTAAGCTCTTTAAATGTGTAAGTCAAGAAGTTCAAGGAACTGAAATATAGGAGACCGGGAGGCAAAGGATGTAGGGCTGGGTAACAGGTAGGTAGGAAATGGGAAACCAAGAATGAGAAACTAGGGAGTACATACAGTGACAAGAGATTCAAAAGATTGTGATGTGGAGGCAACGAATAACAAGGTAGAACATGATAGAGCAGGAAATGAGAATATGATGGGTGTAATGCAGAGTAACGGTGGGTGTAATGCAGAGTAACAGTGGATATAATGGGGAGTAACAGTGGGTGTAATGCAGAGTAACAGTGGATATAATGCGGAGTAACAGTGGGTGTAATGCAGAGTAACGGTGGGTGTAATGCAGAGTAACGGTGGGTGTAATGCGGAGTAACGGTGGGTGTAATGCGGAGTAACAGTGGATATAATGGAGAGTAACGGTGGGTGTAATGCAGAGTAACAGTGGATATAATGCGGAGTAACAGTGGGTGTAATGCAGAGTAACGGTGGGTGTAATGCGGAGTAACGGTGGGTGTAATGCGGAGTAACAGTGGATATAATGGGGAGTAACAGTGGGTGTAATGCGGAGTAACAGTGGATATAATGCGGAGTAGCAGTGGGTGTAATGCAAAGTAACGGTGGGTGTAATGCAGAGTAACGGTGGGTGTAATGCAGGGTAACAGTGGATATAATGGGGAGTAACAGTGGATATAATGGGGAGTAACAGTGGATATAATGGGGAGTAACAGTGGATATAATGGGGAGTAACAGTGGATATAATGGGGAGTAACAGTGGATATAATGGGGAGTAACAGTGGATATAATGGGGAGTAACAGTGGGTGTAATGCAGAGTACGAGAAGAAAAGAATTAGTAACTAGGCACTTTATTTCACAACCTGTTCTAGATGAATATATTGAGATGCGCTGATTTATACTTACGAAGCAAAACACTGACCGCAGCCGAGTTGTGCCAATTTTTAGCTAGATCAGTGAGACCTTCCTTAACACTTTGATTCCTGGGCCGAAAAAATGTGATGATTTGTTTTTCCACCTGATCCTACGCCTGACTCAAATTGGCTGCGTCATTTTGCTTTGCTTTTTTGGAATTTTGGTTTTCGTAATATTATGAAATTTTGGTCGCTTTGTGCGTAATATGTTTACAGTCTAATTTCAGTAGACAAGTCGATTGGAATATTAGTTCTAGAAATATTGCTGAAATACCGAGGGCACTTCTAACCAACTGAGAAATGAAAAATGGCTGCCAACAGAACACTAGTTTCTAGTGAAACACTGATTGATATTCTTAGGAGGATTCAAAATAGACAAGCTTCTTCTCAGCAATTAGAGCTGAAACTATTCATTTTTCTAATAACAAATATACAGAAGCTATATAGTAGCATAAAACAAGCACCTGCTATAGATATCTCTACAGCGCGCATCATGAAATAAGCATCCGTTCTGGTTTCTCTGCACAGTGTAGTTTAGAACACCTTCATGAAGTTCAATAAGCGTCTTTGTATAGTTTAGTCCATTTTCAGATTACCTCAGACTTTAAAACTAAAAAAGTATGTACAAATCTGATGGCTCTATCTGATGAGCCAGATCTGATCTGGCTCATCAGACTTGGTGTACTGCAATCATTATGCTTCTTCCGTTACCTCTGAAACATCACTTCTTTGAAAATGTGAAAGAGACTATTTACTCTGTTTGATTTTTTGTTGTTGTTTTCTACAAGCTTGGAGCTTCAAAATAATATTTAGTTCATAAGGAGTTGTGCTATCCTAAGTTCTTTCACAGGCAATGGAAAGTTCTTCATATGATCTAGGATCAGGGGGCTTCCTTGCGCATACAAGATTAGACTTCAAAGTGTTGAGCAAAACCATAAAAGATAATTAACAAGTTAACAAATGACTTATAATGCTTCTCAGTGCCTCTAGTAAACGTTTTACTGCTACAAATGGCCATTAAGAAAGTGAGTTCACAGTGCTGCATAATTTTGATCTTTGACCTTAATTTGACCAGGCAAACAAATTTTGCTTGTAGATGCATTTGCAAATGCAAACTTTGGCTAAGCATCAAAATTTGTAAAATAATTTTCTTCAATTGTTCTATTTTGATGACTGTACCAGTAGTAATATACTAACAAGACAGTTGTGCTGTGGCATGCTAAACAGGCGCAAAGTAATACACTTGCCATCAATGTTGTTGTGTGAACTTACACTGTTTATAAACAGAATTTTTTTAACCACGATTTGTGATAAAACAATATTTTTTGTCCAACAGCTTAAAACCTTGTTGTAGTTATTATGCGTACTTATAGTACTACTGATTAGCTTTGGATCTTTAATCTTTATTACGGGGTTTACTGCGAATATCCTCATTTATAAACCGTATTCTAGCTGAATAGTTGGACCAAAGATTAATGAAATTTAGGATACAAACAAAATCTGTTGTTGCATCTGCGCCTATACTGGTTACCGGTGACTGTCTCAGTCTCGTAGACATCGCCCAACATATGGCTCCTGTTTATAATCTCTAGCGACAATGAAAATTTTGTACTGCTTATGAATTGGGCTGGGTGTATTGTGTGATGAGTGTCTGACTATTGGCTACATTTTGACCAATTGTATTACTAGCGAGCTTTACATACATGTGAGATACAACTTCACAAACCATGTTCCAAAATGGAGGCTATTGCGGACTCAATGCACTATCGACCTGATCAGACGGAATGACTTGATTGCATCCCCTGGGTTTATCTTATTAGATTAGCAGAGCATTAGTTCTCTCTTATCACTTTTCTCTTACCATATAAGGATTAATCTCTTGTTTATCAGGCAGAAGACGCTGTCTTGTTTCCACAAATATTTGACACCTACGAATAGCAGCTGAGAACTATGGCAAATTATTTTTCATATAATGAAATATCATTGATATAAGTGGATTGTTAGAAGACAATTAAAAAACTTCAGCTAGGAATTTAATCTTAGTTTTTATGCTGAATTGCTTATTTTTGATTAACACCCAAAAAATATTTAAATCTTTGTTATATTTACTTATAAATACAGCCTGCAATAGTTTATTTACCTACTATGTTATTTCAGTCTAAAACTGTTCAAAGAATTAGCCGTGAGCTAATATTCATAAATAACATGCCCTAAAATTAAATTTTAATATAGAGCATCATAAACAACCGCTTCACAGAGCAAGGAAATCAGAAAAGAAACAGATGTCTAACTCGTTGATGATTGATCAAAACCGTCATTTAATTCAATTTGCAATCAAGAGTATAGCATTGCAAACAACTGATTGCATGGTAAACACTTGTGTCAAAGACCCTAATACCTTCTAAGTCACATTCTCTCGTCATAATTGCTTCCTCTTCTGTTAATCAAATCACTGAGACGATTTAAATTCAGAACCTGAACACGAATACTCTTGCTAGAGAGATTAAGAATAGAGCACTTGAAGCTGGACTATATTAGCGCTGTATCTCTGGTTATTAGATATGCCCGGCTTAATTGTATCGATTTCTGCTCTGATAATCAGCTTTCTGAACACATGCTGTTCTTAGCTTAGACTCTTCACGTCTGCTGACTCCAGCCATGCTGTTGGCTTTTATATATCTTTTTGCTAGTCCAGCTCTAGCGTGCTACCAGTTCCCTGATGGTAGGTGTATTTTCTCTCATCTGCTGCTTTTGTATTGTCTGAGTTGGATTGTGACATGCAGTTGACATAACCGCTTTCTTCAGATTTGAACCTTACCTTTATGTGTGCTCTATTTACACATTCAATTTCTGGTTGTGTTCATAGATGTTTGCATTGATAGAAACTAGGCAAAGGCTAGGCTTCAGGTAGCTTATTATTGTAAATATGAGAATGAATACTGTATGCTCATGTGTATCAATTATACCATACCACAGTTTCATCCTTTTGTGTCACACTGACAGTTCTATAAGCAGAGCATCTGCATTGATTTGTGTATAGAACATTTTCCTGCTGTGGATGTCTCTGTATAATACAGTATAAGACAAGCACCTGCTATAAATGTCTCTGTATAACACAGTATAGGACAAGCACCTGCTATAAATGTTTCTATATAATCCAGTATAAGACAAACATCTGCTATAGATACCTTTGTATTATTTAGTATCCAACCAGCACCAGACATAGATAACTACATTATACAGTATCGGACAAGCACCTGCTATAAATGTCTCAGTATAATACAGCATGAGACAAGCATCTGCTTTAGATGTCTCTGTAAATGCAGCATGAGACAAGCACCTGCTGTAGATGTCTCTGTATAATACAGTATCGGACAAGCATTAAATGTTTCTGTATTATGTAGTATCAACAAGCAACTGACATAGCTACCTCCATATATAATACAGTGGGAAACCCGAACCTGTTGTAGATATTTGTACAATTTAATATGGAACCAACTCTTCCTATCATGAATGGATCATAATGGATGTCTACATATTATGTAGCATAAAACAAGCACCTGCTATAGATATCTCTACAGCGCGCATCATGAAATAAGCACCCGTTCTGGTTTCTCTGCATAGTGTAGTTTAGAACACTTTCATGAAGTTCAATAAGTGTCTCTGCATAGTTTAGTCCATTTTCAGATTACCTCAGACTTTAAAACTAAAAAAGTATGTACAAATCTGATGTGGTATTATTTTAGGAAAAGAGAACCCGTGTCTAAAGGAAAACTGCAAGTACGGGGCAATTTGTCAAGTCTCAATAGATGGCCAAACAGCCCAGTGTATATGCCCTACCACGTGCGATACCTATGGTGATGCAGACAGCGATCAACCAGTGTGTGGCACTGATGGACGTGACTATGCCAACGAATGTGAGTTAAGGAAGGAGTCATGTGAAACCTTCTCTGACACGACAGTCGCCTACACAGGAAGCTGCGGTAAGTTGGAGACTAAACACGCTTAATTTGGTTGACAAATTTGACTAGAGACAACAAGTTTCATTCCAAATAATTAGGTGCTGCAGCACATCTTTGATGCACACTGATGATGAACATAGCTATATTATTGGCCAGTTGTTTCTAATGTTTGCTGCCCGCTGCGAATAACATCACATAACTCATATGGCTATCTGTACTGTCACATAACTCATATGGCTATCTGTAGTGTCACATAACTCATATGGCTATCTGTAGTATCACATAACTCGTATGGCTATCTGTAGTGACACCTAACTCATGTGGCTATCTGTAGTATCACATTACTCGTATGGCTATCTGTAGTGTCACATAACTCATATGGCTATCTGTAGTGTCACATAACTCATACGGCTATCTGTAGTATCGCATTACTCCTGTGGCTATCTGCGGTATCACATTACTCATATGGCTATCTGTAGTGTCACACAACTCATATGGTTATCTGTAGTATCACATTACTCCTGTGGCTATTTGCGGTATCACATTACTCATATGGCTATCTGTAGTGTCACATAACTCATATGGCTATCTGGAGTGTCACATATCTCATATGGCTATCTGTAATACCGCATAACTCATATGGCTATCTGTAGTATCACATAACTCATATGGCTATCTGTAATGTCACATAACTCATATGGCTATCTGTAGTATCACATTACTCATGTGACTATCTGTAGTATCACATAACACATAAGGCTATCTGTAGTATCACATAACTCATATGGCTATCTGTAGTGTCACATAACTCATATGGCTATCTGTAGTATCACATAACTCATATGGCTATCTGTAGTATCACATTACTCATGTGACTATCTGTAGTATCACATAATACATAAGGCTATCTGTAGTATCACATAACTCATATGGCTATCTGTAATGTCACATAACTCACACGGCTATTTGATTTTCAGATCCGTGTGCCGACGTGATTTGTGGCTTAGGACAGACATGCAAAGTGGAGGAGTCTAATGCCCCAGAATGTCACTGTATTGACCAGTGTCCAACGGCAACAGATTACGTGTGTGGTACAGATGGCAGCACATATGACAACGAGTGTATGCTACAATACGCCGCGTGTCAGCTTCCAGAGTCACCTATTTCAGTTGCTTACAAAGGGAAATGTAACCCGAGTGAGTCTTATTTGAATGAGAATTAAAAAACCTTTATAGCAAACTTTTAATATTCTATGTGGCGTGCTTACGGTAGAGATGCTTTAGGCTGACCACCATAATCAATAAAGGTACACATTAACCTAGCCCTGTCTCTATGTTGATATTGCTAGAGTTCATATGTTTAGTGTCTAGAATGATCTCTAATTCTTCACACTACACACTCAAGCGTGTCTGGATCAAAGTCTAGGAAATGTCTAGCAATGCTCGCTTATAGTAACAACCATAACATCAGTGAGTCTAAAATGCGAACATCCTGAAATTTATGTGTCTGCCAATGGGAAGACGTTATTTTGAATGTTTCGCATTTATCAAGGTTGTAAAACTATTAGCCAACCAGGTTTTAGTGAAACAGAAAGCAGAAGTTATTTCCAACCTTTTTCAGTGGACAACCCATGTGAGAATGTGAAATGTGAGAACTACGCTACTTGCCGAGTTGATACGGATGGGTTGGCGACCTGTCGCTGCCCCGATGTCTGCACTTTTGAGGTTGCCAAGGTCTGTGGCTCTAACAGGAAGGAATATATTAATCTGTGCCGACTACAGCAAGATGCATGCGCTGAAGGGATCAATGTCACGGTGGCCTCAGTAGGACCTTGTCGTAAGTCTGCAGCATCGATCTCTAGTTTTCTACTAGTTAGCCTATACTAAACACGAGAGATGAGCGAGTTAAAAATGTTTAGGAGGGCCTGATAAATAGCAACAACTAGTTGTACTACCCGGCGTTGCCCGGGTAATAAAACAGTCTTTGGACAGAAAATTGATTGGTATTTAACATACAACAACATTTGCCATTCTAACTTTCCAACTACATATCATGAGAGAAGTGTTTTGTGGCCTTTGTATAGTTGGAATAAATTAAGAGAGAAAATAAAAAGAACTGTAAAGGTTTTCAAACTTTGTCAAACAACTGCAACTTTCAAACTTCATATCACGAGGAAAAGGTTTTGTGCAGGTCAACTAAATTAAAAATAAATAAAATAGCTGTAAAGGTTTTCAAACAACTGTACATGTAAAATTTCATTACTTGAAAGAAGTGTTTCGTTGAAATAAATTTAAAGGAAAAATAAAACTGTAAAGGTGTTTAAATGTGAATGTAAAATAATTAGTAAGTAATGACTAAATCTAGTCTATTTCGCTACGATTACAATCAAGAATTATTTGGTATACAGTTATATGATTTTAGTTCGTTTCAGTGTTGGCATGCAAAATTTGGCATGTAGGCTAATATCGTAGGCTATAGATGTACATAGAGTGGTATAGAAACTCATAGCCATTAATAGTCATTAGTCTAATGATATCACCTCTTGGTAAAAACCATCATCATTAAAAATAGTACCAACCTTAGTAACTATAGGTACCTACAATGACTTTAGTGCATTTGGTGGTTATGATCTGCAAGATAATATAACATTACGATGTACTACATTGAGAATTTTTACCTTCGAGACAGACGTGTAACATGAATACTGAATCTAACTTAAATGAATTTAGTTTACTAAACACATACTTGAAAGAAGTTTTAGTATGTATTTCAGTAAACCTTAAACTTTAAACATTAATTTTATCCTTGCAAAACATTTTAATTTTAACCGATACCGCATACACCGTATAAAAGATAGGGATAACTCGCTATGGCAAGTTCAGCGACGTATATCTTTTAATAGCGCATATAATCAGTACAAAAATCGCCAAAATTAAGTTTGAGATAAATTATTGTCGATATCGTGGGGCGGAATAAATTAGGCCTAACGAAAAAAAATGAAGAAGCATCGTGTCGCATAAACTTAGGTCCCAACAGTAAAATCGGAGCGCGCAAGGTTAAAATAATTAGCATGAGCATGGGATATGGGGTATATGAAAATTATTTTGATCTATATGCCGTTCTAGCTCAGTGGTAGAGCGCCCGGATAGGAAACTTGGTGGTGCATTTATCATGAGTTCAAATCCATTAACATGCGGAGTTTTAATATCAAGATTCTAATATCTATAGTTGGACATACAGAAAACAGACTTTGAGAAATATATGTATAGATTGGGTTGTTGAGCTTTATTGGGTGAAGCTGCATTTTTGTATTAGTTTTCGGTATTACTCAAACTTGCTTAGACGAGGTGGTGTGCTCATGCGCATTACTCAGTTGTTTTCTTGTTTTGCTCTGTATACATCAATCATGAACATTCTGAAATTAGTAATAATGAAGAAGAGAAACAGATACATAAATAAATATCTTACATTTTTCATCACTTTGCGAATTAAAATATGACTCTTGTGATAAGGCCTGATGATCTATGATTGGTCAATAAATAGATCTATCATTTCTCTAGTATTCTATAGCCACTAATCATAAGTTTTGTTTAATTCACACTAATTATGAACAATCTGTAATTAATAATAATGAATGAAAGAAACAAATACATATGTAAATATATAATCATTATTAGCCATGAAAGTAGTGATGCAGGTCCCAAGGCGCAATAGCATGGCTAATCAAAGTGCTGGCCTGAGAGACATCAAGCGAGTAAGCCCTAGGGTGGGCTATCCCAGATTATCCAGAGTTGTTATATTATGGTAGAAGTTCTGTGGCTTCCATAAGAGAGATCATAAGAAAACTAAGAATTCCTCCCAACATTCTCTGATAGCGACCAATAGACAGTAGACAAGGTGTAGACTGTCCGGTGAACGGCTTTTTTTGTAAATATTATCACTAAACTTATGTTCTTTATTCTATGAACTTATAAATATAAAATGATTTGAAAAATAGTTCTATGCCGAACAGATTATAGCAGTGAAAGACAGTTTAAATTTGTTTATAAAATTTAATTGATCATTTCACACGCTTCAAGGCCTGTAACCTTTACCTCGGAGTCTCTCAAGGTCATGAGCTCAGGTTTAGAGTGGTCGCAACTTTTTCCTGATTATATAAGTGTTTAATATACAAACACACATAGCACTATAATTATACACATGCAAACTAGTGTTTTTATTAATTATTTTAATACGAGTTCAGGAATCAGGTGGGACAGAAGTGAAAACCCAGCGACTACCTTTTACAATGTTGAAAGGTCCAGATTTAGGAATCTTCGATGCTGTTTGCCGATACCGATACCCTTTAGGGAGGACAATTATTTATTCTACTGTTTCAGCTACAGATGCGTGTGCAGATGTCAACTGCCCATATGACGGGGTGTGTACGATTAAGTTTAATCCAGCTCCACTAGGATCAGTGATGGTTGTGAGCTGTGAATGCCCCGTATGCTCGGCTGCCATGCAACCCGTGAGTAGGTCAAGGCTGAACTGTTTGTGCTCTCCACTCATCGCCTCTATTTCTCATAGTTGTTTACTACCTGCTGCCATCTAAAGATAAACTTACACAAAGCTTCAGTAGATTCTATCAGAAAGTATCCGTATTTTTCTATCATTTGTCATTGTTTTTGATATTTGAGATGATCTGAATGTTTCAAGATTAAAATTGACAAAAATTGATCACGTTAAAGCACTCAGAAGAAAAATATGCGCTGCAATGATGTCATTAGTTGTGAGACTCACTGTCGCTCTCGATATTGATATCAGCTATTGGGTTCGCTGGGTCACTTTGCTTAAGCGCAATTATAGATGTCATGATCATAATTTTGCTTGAATCTGAGGGTATTAACTGCCGATCAGATTTTGTCCATTTTAATCTTGAAATCGTCTCAGATTATCTCAAACGTCAAAAACAATCCGCGGGTGACAGAGAAATATCGATACTGAGAAATTTTGTGTAACTTCATGTTTAAGGATAGTGGAGGTAATACTAACAGGTGAGGTATACGGTATTATAGCAACTTTGCTGCCTTGCTTTGCTGGTTGCCGCCCTTTTATGAGACTATGAGCATGTGTTACAGGTGTGTGGTGATGATGGCATGACATATGCCAGTGAGTGCTACCTCAAACAGACCAATTGTGAGGAGAAGCAAACTGTGAAACTTGCTAATCTTGGTGCCTGCAGTAAGTTCAGTCAATAACTAGATACTTTGCATGTTAGCCATTGTCAATGGTTCTTATCAGACGCTGTGTTGTGTACCCATACACCAACTTTGTAAAACATGAATGCTTTTATGCTAAGATAACTGAACACCCGCCTTATAACTTGTTATAGCAAATGCATTGGGTGTACTCTTAGAACCGTTTGTGGGTCATTGATGGAGTAATTATTGTCCGGTCACATTTGGCTGAAAGCCGCAAGTAGAAGATAGCTCTCTAGTATTTAGTCTGTATGAATAAACGAATGCTTATCGAATAGCTCATTACATGATAAATATTTTTTGATATTTTGTCATCCATGCTTCCTTAGAGAGTATGGGTAACGAATATGAAAGTGGTATAAGCGCAAGGCAGCAAAACATTCTTAAATCATCTCTGTCCAAGCAGCCATTAAATGATTCATGCTGAGCTGGGGTGCCCATACAATGAGGCTTACACCGGGCAGGGTGCCCAGACAATAAGGTTTACACCGAGCAGGGTGCCCATACAATAAGGTTTACACAGGGCAGGGTGCCCATACAATAAGGTTTACATCGGGCAGGGTGTCCATACAATAAGGTTTACACCGGGCAGGGTGCCCATACAATATGGTTTACACCGAGCAGGGTGCCTATACAATCAGGTTGACATCGGGCAGGGTACCCATACAATAAGGTTTACACCGAATAGAGTGCCTATACAATAAGGTTTACACCGGGCAGGGTGCCCATACAATAAGGTTTACACTGGGCAGGGTGCCTATACAATAAGGTTTACACCGGGCAGGGTGCCCATACAATAAGGTTTACACCAGATAAGGTGCCCATAAAATAAGGTTTACACCGGGCAGGGTGCCCATACAATAAGGTTTACACAGGGCAGGGTGCCCATACAATAAGGTTTACACCGGGCAGGATTCCCATACAATAAGGTTCACACCGGGCAAGGTGCCCATACAATAAGGTTTACACCAGGCAGGGTGCCCATACAATAAGGTTTACATCGGGCAGGGTGCCCATACAATAAGGTTTACACCGGGCAGGGTGCCCATACAATATGACTCTCAAGAACCTGAATTTAATTCTCATATGCTGACATCTTCTTTCTCATAAAAATGCAGTTGCAGAACAAAATAGCAGACGAACTTGCGAATAAAAACTGTCAATATACTTTCTTGTTCTCTTAACACCTGAAGTTGCTGGATCAATGGGAACAATTACCGTATACTGCAGCATAAATCATTTCCCTAATATGAAGATTCTTTATGAACGTTCACTGCCTACGAAGTACATAGTACCACCTACTAACTAAAGAACACAACTCTGTCTTTTGCAGATAGTTGTGAAGACTTTTATTGTGAGTTTGGCTACTGTCAAAGTGTTAATGGAACACCGTCGTGCGTCTGTGCTGCCAAGGAGGCGTGTGTTGATGCCAATACCCCGATCTGCGCAGATGATGGAGTAACTTACAACAATGTTTGTGAAATGACAGTTGAGGTATGCATGTCGGTGTGATGGCCTCCCCATTCTTACAGCTGTATAAGAGTTCATGCACAATAAATATAGCGTGAGGTATTATGATATATTACAGTATATTATAGTATATTCTGATATAGTATAATGTGTCCTTTTATAATTAGGGGACTTTCTATAAATGTACCATATCAAGCTTTTATGCTAAAATTTAAATGCATGACCAGAGTAATTTTGCGACATACTGTGTCATGCTATAACAAACTTGGAAGTCATGTTCTCATATCCTACAAAAGGTACATTCAGTTCCCTAAACATAAAGAGTGTGACATTCAGATTCTAAGCCTGCACTCTTCAAAATTGTAGAATTATAGTAGCTTTGCTATGATTGAGGTACACTTTGGTATATGTTAAATGAGTTGGTCAGACCTTGGCAGAGGGTAAATGAAACCTTCTTGATGCATGTTTAAAAACTGTAGCTTGAGATCTTTGTAAATACTACAACTGACAACTTGCAATTTAACAGATGTGTTAACTGTACACAAACATTTATTAATTTGGTTCATCCATGAGTCATTCTCTAATCAACTGAGCAGTTACCTGGCCTATCGCATATCATTGAAAGTGATGTGGGGAGAATAACTCCAAGCCTATAGATAAATGTAGGCGTCCACAGTTTCTCTTCGCTGGCTTCACACTTCAATGATAGATATGTTTTATGCTTACCCTAGTTTTTAATTTAGAATGAAAGCAGTTTTGCGTCAGGTATTAATCCTGAATCCCTAATACATCAATAATGACTGCATTTATTTATTATTATTTACTAGTACCAAGGCAGTCCAGTGCACTGTGAGAGATGATTACATGTAATAAGTTTTCACCGTGTTATGAAGACGGAGTGGTAAAGATGGTAGCGAGCTTGATTAGGAGGCAGAATGCCCGGGTTCAATTCCAGTGCGGTGCAATCTATTTTTCTTAGTGCTCTTAGCGTGGTTTCGGACAGACGAATAAACAAACAAACAGGCATGGCTCTTACATAATAGTAAGGAAGATAATAGTAATGATTGACCATAAAGTAATAAAGGATTATGTATTGCAGTCATGCATACAGAAGAAGAAGATCGTCAGAGTGTCTGATGGCAGATGTGATGGAAAGCAGTGTGACCGCGCTACACCATGTTTGTACGGAGGCACATGCATCGGTATGCTCCTATTTATAGCCCTCTACCACTACTAGAGCATCGCTATTATTGATAACATAGAATACTGACTCGGAGTTATGACTGATGCAGAGCCATAACTTCACATCAGACTGTCATGAGTTGTTATCTACATTTTAGCTTGGCATTTAGATAAATGAGATATTAATGTCAGATATGCATGTAAGTAACATTGTTTTTCTTTGGTATTTTATATGTAGTTTTAACAGTTGTTCTGTCGAGTTGATATCGTAAACCGTAGAACTTGCCTATAAACACATAAACCTGTGATTTTGAGGTGACATCACAACAAACAACAACTGCTTGGCGAGTTGATTAGACAGACCAATAGAATGCTCTTATCATGCATACACAGTACAGCCCACGAGCCTTTTTATATCTCATATCGCAGCTGTTCACTATCGTAGCCTTTGTTCCCATTAACAGGAGCGAGTTGCATATGTGATTGGACATGTGACACAGAAGATTATGTATGTGGCACAGATAGGAAGACCTACAGGAGTGAGTGTGCGCTGCAGAAGATGTCTTGTAATCTAGATACCCTTATTACTGTCGCTAAGACAGGTCAATGCAGTGAGTTCCAGTCGGGCTCTAAAGATGGTGAGTTAGTAAAGACGACTCCAAACAGTCGAGTTGAATTCTATCAAGTCATGCCCACTACAATACACATATGCAATGAAAATTAGTGGCGCAACAGTAGTTTAGCTGTACTCATTTGCAACATTGTAAGTTATGTGAATAAGATTCCAATTTTATGATGTATGAAATGATGAATTATATGATTTATGATGTTTTGCAGAAAATGTGACCTCCGACAGTTTTGAAACACGGAATACTGATCCTCCAATGGTAATTATCTTCCTTGTCATGTAAATTAACGAATGACTTATGGTTTTGCAATGCTGTACACCCTGAGGTGCGAGTCCACCACAGCTAGACAAACGAGAGAACTAATGATTATTACTGACTAACTACAGTTTTAGTTAGCTAGTAGCGGTTGACTTTATGTCATATACTAAAAATACATAAAAACTTGCATTTTTTAGGTAGAGACAACTCCTGCACTAGTAAGCTGCGATATGGACACAAATTGCAAGTTTGAAGGGATCTGTGATTTTAAGGAAGGTGCTCCTGGTATCTGCAGATGTGATGAAATATTAGTACATTGTGAGGGCAGGTAATGTTAATAAGGGATATATTTGGACTTACCTGTAGGCTGGTCGATTTTAAAACGTAATTATAGTAATATGAATAGCTATACTGTAAGTTTGGAGTTTTTTTAGAGACAGCAGCTTTTCAATAAGCTTCATGTCAGCTGCTACTGAGAGCTAAAAATTTGTAGGTTTACTTTCAGCTGCCAGCTCCTTATTGGCCAGTGACCTTGAAACAGATTTCAGCTTAAGGATTTATCAACAAACATTAATGCTTGACCTTGACCTCACCGCTGTTTAAATCATAACAAGAGAGCATGTTTTGGGCTGACCTCCTGCAATGGTTTCAGTTAGGTTTACCATTAATAATATATATAATATAATCATTTACCATTAAGAAATTTAAATTATATAATCATTCATCTTCTATAAAAGCAACAGCTAAGTTTTCTAATTTCGTGTTCATTAATTTAATTTTTAGATTCTGAGTGAAAACAATGATTAATTCGGATATAAATTTTCATATGTATGAACACGCCATGTGTAGTTGTCTCCTCAACAGAGTAGCTCAATTGAATCGATACAATAAACTAGCTTTTGTCAACGAAGCAAATCTATCAAAAAACTTCCACAAGCGATATGAACTGATTGAGAAAATGACTGAGCAAATCTATATGTGCCATCATCATAGTTAAACATACGATGGTGATATAACATTGTACACTGAATAACTGCTATGAACCAGAGATAATCAATGAGCCATGATCAATGTAGAATCGTTACAACTCATCAGTTAAACACTGATATCGGTGCTGATACCACCTGCAGTATTGTATCAGCACATCAGTTTCCCACCATTGTTTTGTAGATGGAGGTCACTGGCCTGTCATGCCACCCAGTCAGTTTCTCTTTTGTCTTCATCCTCACCTTAAAGATTAACACAAAATTGTAGTAGATTTTACCAAAAAGTATTAGTCTTTTTTATAATGTGTCATTGTTTTTAATGTTTGAGGTGTTCTGACTGCCAGGATGTTTCAAGATTAAAATCGACAAAACTTGATCGCGGTTAAAACGCACAGATCAAGCTAAAGTGCGATTATGATGTCTATTGTTGCAAAAGACCGTATGAATAGAGACGCGTAACACTGCAAAGTTCTTGAAAGCAATAGCTGATATTAACTATAGCAATGATAGCAACTAGTGACATCATTTCGTACATACTTTTCTGGAGTGGTTTAACAGCGATCAGGTTTTTTGGATTTTAATCTTGAACTTTTAATCTAGTACTAAAATTGACAAAATTTATCTTGATTAAAACGCGCCAAAGGAAATTACGTGCGAAAAGATGTTACTAGTTGGTATCGTTGCGATTGGTAGTCGATTTCGAGTATTGTGTTCAAGTCGAAGCGTTACGTGTCTCTATTTTGTCAGTCTCTTTGCAACTATAGACGTCATAATCGCACTTTCGCTTGATCTGAGCGTTTCGTAATTACGATCAAGTTTTGAACAATCGCAAATGATAGGAAAATACTTATAGTTTCTGATAAAATCTACTAAAATTTTGTACAAGTTGCTTTTTAAGACTAAAACAGATAATATTCAGCATGAATTCATAGTTTATAATGAATTTGAGCTTTTGCAAAAGTATGTTCATATATATTACTTTATTGGCAATAATTTAGTTTTAAACAGAAAATGTTTTCCAAATCACGCCATACAAAAATCAAAAAACAAAAAGGGCAACAGTTAGCTAGTCAGTGTTTAAACAATTTCTCTACTAAAAGAACAGATATTAGGTGTAAGATAGTTAAAGAAGCTAGCAATAATATCTTCAAAATAGTTGTTATTGGCAGTATGCAGTTTGTTCATATCGCGTAAGGTGAAAAGCGTTGAAAACATGTAACTGCCATGTAAAAATGAGGCCACAAACCATGAAATATCTTGAAACCTATAATTGACATAAAATAAACATTCAGCATCGCTGATGGTAATATAACAATAATAGCTTGATCCTGTCTCATCTAATCTTTTTTATAAATTTTATTTTGTGAAAACTTCACATTTTAGATAGTGAACTAAAGTTGCTTGTTTATAAAAATAACAGAAGTTTTTCACGGAAATTGACATGTTTTACATAAAATAATTGTAATAATGAATCTAGCAGATTGACCTACAAAGGACAAAGTGTACTGCCAATTTACAGTAACTATATAATACCATTTATCTGTGTTTGCATCACTTCCTAATGTATTATGTAGTGAGGACAGAGCCGTATGCGGAGGCGACGGAGTTACCTACAAAAACTACTGCGAAGTTCGGCAGGCTCAGTGTCTCACTCAAAGAAATATATTTGAAAAGCCACTTGCTTTCTGCCAAGGTAAAACGACTCTAAATTTGCTTGTCATTTGATAATATAACCACTTGTTGTCACCGTGAAAGTTCTATTTATCAAAATATTTTACTATATTTATTATTTACTTTTTATTTATTTCTGTTTTATTATCTATCATATTTGACCGACTGCTTGTCTAGACGAGGAGACTACAGAGAATACAACCGATGCCCTGTGTAATGATGAACAACTGCCTCTAATGGTTGATGGGATATACCTGAGCTGCTCGAGCTGCTTAGAGAAAGATGAAGGCAAATGCGAGATCTGTGGATCAGATGCAAACTACTGCAGTTTTGATGGTGTTTGCTGCGCTAAAGGTAAAACTACACTTTTGACATGTGAAATAGAGCTGACAGCTCCTAGGCCTGTCATGACTCAAAGTTCTCATGTTATATCAAGCCGCTGTGAAATCAGACTCACCATTAAAATTTGTGGCAGCGTTAATAATTGATTTCAAGGTAAAGTTTATACAGAATTAAAAAAAGAGTGTATCTAATCATCGTCTGATACGAATTTACTGTTATACAATGCAAACTTGCTGATTGGTTGACTGTTTGGTCATGTCGTCAATACTCTAACAAAATTACAAAGTACCAGAATATATTCACTCTGGGTTAGCTCTCATTGATGTACAATTATGGCACACTTCACACAGAATATTTCTACCTTCTGACTAATATACATGTAAATAATAATAGCACCTCTATTTATGTTAATTCACAAATTAACTTCAACTCAGAAAAGCATTTGTTGGAGTTTTCTACTCAGCACTATAATGAAACAATCAAACATGAATGTAAATACAAACTTGATACCGTTCAAGCTTTATTGTTAGAACTTTATACGTTACATATAAATCATAAAATAATATAATATATATTTGCTATAATATCATAAAACACTAAAACTTCTACTTATACTGTTAACATGATTATGTTGTCGCTGATATCATATTATATGTTCACAAGAGTTTGTGTCAGGTTTAGACAACATCTAATATGATATTTATAAAGTGTGAGCTTTAGGGGAACACACTATTTGTTAGCTACATACAAAAACTTTTGATTTATTCAATTGTTAATTTCATGTTCATAAATCTCTGCTATCATTTGTGTCAGTTGTCAAACTTCAAGTATCACTTAGAGTTCATCACCTACACCGCTAGCAATCCTGGTATCCTATTGCAGATCCTGCCCTCCCCGCCTGTACATACTCCAGGTTTGGTTGCTGCCCGTACAACAGCACTTTGGCATCACCCGGGCCCGAGAAAAGGGGCTGTCCATGTAAGTGCAAGTACACGCCAATTCTGATCCGGTTGTGAAAGGTATTTTGAGAGACACATATGCGTATACTAGCTCGGCTTACTTGCCATTTACAAGGCTTGCTTTTCACACTCTTGACAAGCTGCTGTTCGCGGCAGCAAGTTTAACGATGAACTTACACAACATTTTAGTTAATTTTGTCAGAAAGTATCGATATATTTCTATCATTTGTGAATGTCTTTGATGTTTGAGATGATCCGACTGCCAGGATGCTTCAAGATTAAATTCAACAAAACTTTATCACGATTAGAACACTCTGAAGAAGATTACATGCTACAATAATGTCACTAGTATTGCGGCTGCATGTCTTCCTGGTTATTGATATCAGTTATTGCATTCAAATTGTAGTGTTATGGGTCTCTACCCTGTCAGTCTCTTTGCCTAAGTGCAACTATAAACGTCATAATCACACTTTCCCTTAAATCTGAGTGTTCCAAGAATGTATCTCATTCAAACGATTGTATCTCTGGACTGGGTTGGGCTACAAAAACAACAATTACATCAAATTTAAACTTGCTGATTCAGCTTTATATTGATATTATGTTCATTTGCATCACTTCAATGGTGTGAATTCACCTTTACGAAACATCATGTAAGTCATTCAGCAGTTGAAATTTAAAAACATAGAGTTTTAATCTGCGTGACCTTGAAGGTAACTGTCTAGTAAAAATAGAGACGAGCCTTCGCTGCTGGATGTAATATAAATAGGAAAAGTTTTTTCACTCTACGCCAAGAAAGTTTAAATCTGTTTTAAAACTGTCTTTAGAAATGCTTGAAACTATTTGTGTTCTGATGTTGCTGTGCTGATATTCTAGACTTGCGCTAAGCCAGGTCTGTTAGCATTTCATGACCTTTACATGACCTTTACAGCGAGTGATTCATTTGAAACAACGACAAGTGAGTCTGCAGAACGTTTTTTAGTGTGACAATTTGCATTATGGCTTGTTTTCTGTTGGCTAGAGCACCAAATTTCCTAAGTTATCCTTTTAAACCACCATCCTCACCCGCTCACCTTGATTCCTGCAAAATTCTTCCGTGACCCTGTGACCCCGTGACCCCTTACATCACTGCTTGTATCTTTTGTACCAATATTTTAAGTTCTTTACTTGTGGAGAAATAAGCTGTTGTTCTGCAACCAATACATTAGTATCACCCGTATGATAATTTGTTCTCGCATGAAGTATAAGGTCTGGGCCCTAAAAGTGATGAAATAGCTTGTGCTCCCTCAAACACCTGCTGGCATCATTGGTGCTTGAGAACTGCTTTCTGTAATCTTAAATTGCTTTAGAGGTCAATTTGCTTATGCAATTCGTTTTATAGAGCTTTTTTCATTATGTTGATGTACGGCTAACCAGCTATTCACGCCATATTTGGTTGCTATGGTTTCCTGGCAACGCCCGTGTGTCCTTTATAGATACATGCCAGTGCCACAGCATAGGGTCAAATGGACAGCTCTGTGATCCAACTAACTTCCAGTGTGACTGTAAGCCGGGCGTGTATGGTAAAACCTGTGACCAATGTAAGACTGGCTGGTGGGGCCTGAGGCTTGTTGAGACTCAAAGTAATGAAGGCTGCATTCGTAAGTACTGGCAGCTGTCAAAGTTCACGTCGCTGTCTTTAGAAGAGACAGCTTTTAGTACCAAAATTAAGCTCACATCACTCCTCAGTTGTGCTGTTTCTGCATAGCCGCTAACCCCATCTCATAAGATAGATTTATAAAGTTATAACAAGGGCTGCTGTTGTTTTTCTGACAACAGTTATTACATACTATCATCACTTTAAAAGAGCATTGTAGGAAACTGATGCTATTGTGAAAAGGCTAACTTGAAACCCGCTGAATGACAGGTGCCTGTTAGGTATTGATTGGGCGTCGAGTTGATTGAAGCAGAGGCTAACAGTTGTGTGGATTTTGCGTAGTATTAAGCACTACATGTAGATCAAAGTTCTGAAATGTTCAGCAGGCGAAAAAATTGCTCTTTTGCTGATGTATTGAAGAGAATACCCATGATTCTCTGCTTATTGCTGTGTCAGTAAATCAGCACATTCCCTCATACAATGATACATGAATGATACATGTAACTGATTTGTTGAATGAACTCAGGCTACGGTAAATAGCTGACCAATGCTTTCACTCTCTTCCATCGAAGTGTGTTCAAGAGCCACACTGATAAATAGAATTCTCTACTTTTGTATTCACCACATTTCAAAAATTTTATAAAATCTCATGAACTGGAGGTATGCAATTAGCACACAAAAAGCGTTAAAAGAAGTGAAACCGCTAGTATAAGTTTTTTTTGGTGGTTGAGCTCCCCAGCGTGTCCTTGACAGCTCCCCAGCGTGTCCTTGACAGCTCCCCTGCATGTCCTTGACAGCTCCCCTGCATGTCCTTGACAGCTCCCCTGCGTGTCCTTGACAGCTCCCCAGCGTGTCCTTGACAGCTCCCCAGCATGTCCTTGACAGCTCCCCAGGGTGTCCTTGACAGCTCCTCAGCGTGTCCTTGACAGCTCCCCAGCGTGTCCTTGACAGCTCCCCAGCGTGTCCTTGACAGCTCCCCAGCGTGTCCTTGACAGCTCCCCAGCGTGTCCTTGACAGCTCCCCAGCGTGTCTTTGACAGCTCCCCAGCGTGTCCTTGACAGCTCCCCAGCGTGTCCTTGACAGCGAAGTCGCCTTTCAAGAACCAATCATAATGCTTCATCTAAATCTCGACTAACTTAGAAAGTAAAATTGTAAGATAGCCGTTCACACACTATTTCATGAACTTCTCATTAATGTAAATAAGACGGCTATGAGAAAACATGCTAGTTTCATATGCAGATCTAAAAGAGCGTATTATATACTACATATGCAGACGCTAGATAGGTGACTGAAATTATCTGCAGCTTATCTAATGAGGTCGTAGAAATTTTACTGCTGTTGATTGACTTTGTGCTAATCTGCAGCTTGTCAATGCAACACTTTCGGTTCTGTGCGGACAGACTGTGACCAGAACACCGGCCGCTGCCAGTGCATAGAAAAGGTCGAAGGTAAGAAAGAGAAAATGTAAACATAAATATTAAATAATCATTTCATAGAAATCAGTATTTAAATTCCAACCACTCAGCTAAATTTCTACTGTATCTGTCAGGGCTTAAGTGTGATAAATGTGTGGAGCCAGGAATGATACTTACATCACAAGGCTGCCAGAAAATTAGTGAGCTTCCATTTAGTGAGCAGGAAACATGCGACACTAAGAATTGTGGGAATGGACAATGCGTGGTGGACGAAAACTCAAAGCCTCTGTGCACCTGCGACTACACTTGCCCTGACGATCTCGTAAGATTGCTAATTTTTTTTTCGACATCAATGTTGAGACATCAATGTTTAGACATCACATTTAGGCATCAATGTTTAGACATCAACATTTAGACATCAACATTTAGACATCAATGTTTAGACATCAATGTTTAGACATCAATGTTTAGACATCAACATTTAGACATCAAAATTTTGACATCAATCTTTAGACATCAATGTTTAGACATCATTATTTAGACATAAATGTTTAGACATCAATGTTTAGACATCAATATTTAGACATCAATGTGTAGTCGTCAATGTTTTGAATATTTTTTTCAATATGACAGGATAAAGAGATGTTTTTTTAGGACTACGTCTGCGCATCTGATGGACAAACGTATCCAAACCCTTGTAATCTTAGACGGCAAGCTTGCATAGACGGTGGATTAATGGCCATTCGTAAAGGGCCATGTGAGGAGACAACTACCAAAATGGAAACTTCAACATCAACGGCAATGACCACAACAGCAAAAACAAAGGCATCTACAGCTGCTGGCTGGGGTGGTCAGTTGCAACCATAGTTGTCCGATCTTGTCCAATAATAATAATTAGGAATTCTTTAATAGTGAGCAAGTTTGCTGAGGTCAACATTCTGAGTTTGGAATAAGGCTGAGTTTAATAAATTAGTCAAAATATTATACAGAAAGTATGGTACAAAAGTGTATACATATGCAGGTAGATCTGTTTATAGGGTCGAATCTCAGCAAAGTGGCAGCATGACTGTAGTTTCCTGACTGACTGATTGTTTGGTAGCATGAATACGTAGCAGTGTGGCTGACTTACTTTTGTGGTTATTAACAGCCTCCTTGCTGACATCTAGTCAAAGGTCTTACCCAGCTGCTTGCGCCTTGCACGTGTAATTATGTTCGTTACGCCTTTACGGCTGTATTTGTTGTTGAACCAGCATGTCGCAACTCCCATTTAGTTATCTACTTCCAGTAACTGTCTTTTGAAAATGGGAAAAACCTGGAGTGTTTTCACTCTACTGTTGCTTTGCTGCATGCCAATGATCTGCAGAAACTGTCTGGCATGCTGTATTTTCTTCCACAGGGTTCTGGTGGGGAGGAGGCGCTGGAATGGCTTTTGGTAGGCTGTTTACCTTCCTCATTTGCGACTCACCAGCTTTACTTAACAATTATTTGCTGCTAGTAGCCATTTAGTTTGATTTATTCAGCTACTCATAGCTGAGTGTGTGAAATTAAATGCCTAGTAGTAGGACTCGTCTTCTCATGCATCTCGTTGTACTACCTTGTCATTTTAAACAGTTGGCATCTAGCGAGCATTGTCTTCTTTCTGAATAGTTATACTTTTGGTGTGGCTGTCAGCTGAATTTGCCAAAATTGATGTACATGTAGGTTGCTAAACTGTATTTGAAGTTTTAATCATTTCTGTTAACTCCATTTGAACTTTTAGCTTATAAATATAACATCTGCTATGCTGTAGATGCCATACACTTTATAATTTTTATAATGTTTGCAAATTAAGTGTGAATGAAGCTTTAAAACAAATAGTTTGTTACTAAATGGAGGGAATCAGGGTAAATGTTATTGATTATGGTGCACACAAGCTGTAGTAAGTACAACAGCTTCGGAAATCAATGACAACGGCTTATTGCGTAATGATAATATTGTAGCTGATGAGGGAGCAGATGATGAAGAGGAGATAATTTCTCCCTATGTGAATGGTAAGTGCGTGATTCAGTGAATGAGTTGACCTGATAAATGAATGACGTATGACCTAATGAGTGGTTGTGGCCTGGTAAGCATGGTCTATTTGATTAGTGGGCATGATTACTTGATTACTTGACGAATCTATGGGTGGGTGTGGCATAGTAAGCATTTTTTACTTGATGAGTGGATGTGGCTGTATGAGTCCATGGGTAGGTGTGGCCTAGTAAGCAGGATCTACTTGATGAGTGGGCGTGGCTTAGTGACGGCAGGATAGAACAGATGTTGGACAGATATTGAGACACGCGAGCTTGCAAAAGATCTACCTTGTATTAACTATATTTATATAAAGATCTAGAGCATCTTTTTGTATGCATGTTTATCTTATCTACCCGCTTAACAGATAGAGTGACGTGTGAAGACGACCCGTGTGCAAATGGAGGAACTTGTTCTAATGATGCTAATCTAGGCTTCCACTGTCTCTGCACGGTACATTGGAAAGGAAGCAAGTGTCAGACAGGTACACATAATATATTTCTCCATGTATACAAATCCTTGCATTTGTTCCTTCTTCGACTGTCATGGCGCAGCGGATTAGTCCTAGCGTACCTACTAGCATCAGCAATGTGTCTTTACTGCTCAGCTGTGGTGCAACGGTGTAGCGGAGGTCTTGCTAGTGTAACGCTTCTTCTTCGAGGTCTATACCACTTTATAAAATACGCTGTCGACATACAGTCTCTTCTTCATCATGAAATGCTATTTCAAGTTGTCCTCTAAAATTCTGAATATGGCAGTTAAACCATCAACTTACTCTGTTTTATTAAAAGCTAATGACCAGATGATTAAATTGACATCACGTTTAACATGAAGTCAGCTCCTGTACGCATAAATGTATCAATTACATTCAGTGTGTAGTTTCATTCAATATGTAGGTAAGACGATTTCTTATACTTAGATCTTTAGCTTACAGTTCCTTATTAATGCTAGCATGCTTTAATCTAGTAGTACTGGATGGTACAACAGAACACCCTTGCTCTGTAGCACCTTTATGCCTCACTGTCTTTTGCAGCTAATGACTTCACAGTACCGAGGTTCGACGGAAACAGTTTTTTGGCTTACCTTTGGGACAGACAAAAAGAATTTTTTGACATCCACCTTACTATTATTCCAACACACGCATCTGGAATCCTGCTTTACTCTGGCTCAGATCGGTGGTCTGGTGACTTTATGTCTCTCGTTCTCAATGATGGATTCCTACAGTATAGGTGAGCGACTCACACGTTAGCCATACATCGGGTTATCATTTTAACACAGTGCTCTTTTGCGATTGGAGCATCGCTGGTACTGAATATTATATGTAGTAGGTTTTTGGTACGGCGAAGTTATTGTTCTTTGCATTCTCACATTGCTCACATTCTCACCCTCGTTATTCTTCATGACATGCTCATGTTTTCGCATGTCGCTCTCATTTTTTTGATTCTCTTCCCTTGAACATTCATCGAGGTCTGCCTCTATCATCATTCTACGTTCATTTATATCATAATAAAATCATATCTGTTGAGGCAATAGAATAGTATCTGTTGCCTTGCCTCCTAAATGCAGCTCCTACACCTTTTATCTGTGCATCACGTCTGCCAACTCCGTTACCAGTTACCAATTCTACATTTAGTGTCTCTATCTTTACTAGTTTGCATTCCAACTTATTCTTTTTGACGTTTTATCACAAGCATTCTCTTTCTTTGAGTAGTAGCGTATCTTTCTTTGCAATGGCAGTCGTTGTCAAACCGAGCCTCAACTGATCTGAAATAAAGTTCTTTTTTATTTTCACTCTCATGAATTTGTTCAGTTTATCTTGCCAGATGTCCTTCGTATCACAAACCTTTCACTCACATCTTACACTCTCTGCGACCTATCTGTGTTGTGAAGCTGCTAAATCTTAAAGTTCTACCCGCAGACCACACCTACTAAGAGCATAACTAATTATACATATTCTGGTGTGCAGAACCAGTAAGTTCCGGCATACACGTATTCTTATAGATTTAATCTCGGAGAAGGGAGCACTCTTTTGCAATCAGAAGAACGGTTAGTAACCAACAGAAAGTATTTTGTGAGGATAAAGCAAGTGAAGAATAAAGGTCATCTCATGGTAACTGGACAACCTACGGTGGCCAGAAAAGGCCCCAAGAAGGCCTATGACCTTAACTCAGACCCCATACTTTATATAGGACATGTGATGCCAGACCTCCATCTCTTTATGCCTAAAAGGTATTTAATGAACTGTTCTTCAAATTGATTGAATGATGTTAAACTGTGTGCTGAGGAAATATGACTGGTATTCTCTTTTAAAATGTCTATAGAGGATGTTGCTTTATCATTGCCAGCTCCTTTAACAATCTTCCACCTAATATTCATTCTCTTAACAGAGAAAAGTATTTTAAACACCTTGTCAAACCGTTTATTGGCTAACTGTTGCCCTTTTTTATTTTTGACATTTGTTTTGGCATAATTATGGCATAATTTGTAAACATTCCTGTTTGCAAGGAAATTATTGCCAATAAAATAATGTACATGTATGTGGCTGTTTCAGATTACTGCAAAACCTTGGCCAAGTTTCGAATGGGTTCCGTGGATGTATATCAGAAATCCATGATTCGACTGCCAAGTTTTTGCTGCAAAATACTCGAGAGGCTCAAATCTTTGACGGCCAAAATATCGGTAGGTATAGCAGCGGTTAGCTTTTACCTTCAGAGCCAAAGTCAACAACCTTTTTGTTTTTATGTCCTCCATTATAGCCGGAGGGTTTATCCCCTTGCTCTTGCTCTGTTCATAGCCAAAAGCTTTTAACGGAATTTTAAGTTCTTTAGCATTCGTAGCATTTACATCATTATCCTTCACTCTCTGTTCTTTCTACAGCATTTACCGTAAAACCTCTTATTGAACGCCATGGCGCTCTATTTTTCAACCCTTCCTCTATAGGGGCGGTCAATTAGAGGCGGTGTTCAAATAGAGGCTGACCGTGTATTTTTCAAATGACTCGTCACAATTTTCGGAAGATAAATTTAGCCCTCTTACAGGCGAAGCGAATGTCGCCTATATTCTGCTCTCTTTTTCTAGTGAAGCGATATTAACCCTTTTGGATGCAATACATCTGCTAACTTACCTCTAAGTCGTCAAAGATCTCTTAATAAACATGCATCGAGAAACTGAAAAAATATCTCGACTAGTTGATATCTATTGCTTGCAATTGACCTGCAATGATATTATAGCCTGTGTCCTTTTTTGCAGTTTGTTGGCATTCTTTATTTCATTCTAAATTTGAAGACATATTTTTATTTTATATCTATATTTAACAATATTGCATAAAAGCTCATTGTGCTCATTGATATGTTTGCTACAGATTGCAGTGAAAAATAGCTTTTTATGTGCAATAGAAGTAGAGTTATGAGCATCGATTCATTGTAAGCTGTGTTAAAATAGCCGCTCGGATGCTATTAAGTAATACACTTTAAATCTATCAAATAATACAAATATATATTCATGAACAAGTGCCATAAATGAACCATACTTATATTACATGCAGAAACAAAAATTAACATTTTTAAAATAAAAATATTTCCATCCTTTTCTCGGATAGCGGTGTTCTGATTGTTGCTTTCAATAGAACGAACATCTTCTAGTTGTTCAATATCTTCCACAATATCTTCTGGCCTCAACTCTTCTTTTGCACTGCTGAACTAGTCGAAATTAGCGTACAAACATTTTTTTAGCAGATTAAAACTTTTACGCGCTGCATTTAGCACTAATGCAATGCATAAAAGTTTGCTGAGTAAACGTAACCTATGGTCCAAAATTTGTGAACAGGTTTTATATACATGTCCTTCGAAGTATTAGGACCGCGTTAAAAAGGAACTACTATTAGCCTAAGACAGTTAGTAATTGTTTCTATGGCGTTGCTTTTAAAGTTCATCTACCATTGTAAATTTAAACCGCTTTTTTATGTATATAGGCTACTTCGAAATAGAAAGACCGCGTTAAACAAGGAACTATTATTAGCCTGAAACTGTTCCTGATTAGTTCTATGGTGTTGCTTTCAAAGTTTTAATGAAAATAAAGCGAAAAGCTTTGAAATTGGACAATGAGAGGATTGATTGTTGATAATGTAAACGATTTATTATTAATACGATTTTGTAGACACTTTTCTACTGATCATTTAATATTATGGATTTATAAAGATCAAAAGTAGTCAAAGTGGCAGTCAAATAGAGGTGGCGTTTGAATAGAGGTGGCGTTTAATTAGAGGTTTTATGGTATACTCTCTTGCGGCTTTTAGCACTTCTATAAACTCCATACTGTCTTTATATTTATAAAATTGTGGCACATTTGTTGGAGAAGGTAGAGGTAACCGCAGTTCCCTTAATGTTAGAGGGACTGTAGTACCTTTGATGATATAGGTAGATGTAGTACCCTTGTTGGTAGAGGTAGATGTAGTACCGTTGATGGTAGAGGTAGATGTAGTACCCTTGATGGTAGAAGTAGCTGTAGTACTCTTGACGGTAGAGGTAGATGTAGTACCCTTAATGGTAGAGGTAGATGTAGTACCCTTGATGATAGAGGTAGATGTAGTACCCTTGACAGTAGAGGTAACTGTAGTACCTTTGATGCTGTGTATCTTGCAGGGCAGTGCTCAAGCGATCCTTGCCTGATGAAACCCTGCCTAAATAATGGCACCTGCAGCATGCTAAATGCAGCAAACTTCAAATGCACTTGCAAAGCCTCATTTGGGGGTGAGTTTGGCACAGATTCAACAAAACCTGAGTACAAAAACTACTGGTTCCTTTTAGCACACAATGAAATGTAGCCAGAATTACATGTAAAGTTTTGTATTGTATAAAGTTGTAGGAGCCCAATTTTTCAATCTTGACAAGCTGTTGCTTTGGTCGGGAGAACACTATTTTAAAATGAATAAATTCCACTACTTCAAATACACTGATTGGTACCCAACTGCTCATCCTATAGCGTGGAAACCTAAAAGGAAAACTTATTCAATGTATCGAACTTAGAGTACATGTTGAAAGTAGCAGCATAAACACAAAAAAACTTCCGATTTCATGTGAACCAGTTAATGACAACTTTAAAAACTAACAACGATTTCAAACCTTCTGATTTGAAGCAATTTGTGGAGCTGCATCACATTGATGGTAGCTTGAAATCTATAAATATGCTTTCTGATGTTACCTTCAGCTTTTTATCAGAAGAGACATTTTGTCAGGTGAGAGGTGTGAGAAACAATTGAAACGAGCTCGTGACATTCTACGACCAACAGGAAGTAGTGTATTGGATGTGCCAAGATTTACAGGCAACAGTTACCTGCAGTATAGAATTCCCAAGCTATCGAGTTATAGACTGTCCATAGGCCTAGTCATCTACACTACGCACGCAGATGGTCAGTATTAAAGTATTATTGTTGAACCAATTGTGCAGACAATGTTTAGCTTCACTCACTGCATACTGTATATGTAATTGATAAGTATTAACAAATGTTTAGGAGTTTTCCTACCAATCTTTTATTAATGAAATCATTGATTTTGCTGCATAAACATATAGTAGATATGTGATTATATCTTTTGTGGCAAAAACAAAAAATTATAAAATTTAAATTTTAAAATTGATTGAAATTTAAATTTATAACTTATTAAATCCCTCAATTGTTTGAGTTTTATCTCCGATTTCAGGATTACTTTTCTTTGCGAGCCAGCATGCCGATGGTACAGGAGATTTCCTTTTGCTCTCTCTCGAAGATCTGGTTCCAGTTCTTAGGTTTGACCTTGGTTCAGGAGTGACAACTTTAAGGTAAACCTCATTATGCGCCTAAATTATACAGGCTGCTTTAAGTGTCAAATTGTATAATGGGTTGTTCTATAATATTTGCGTGTTTTTCTAGGCTTAATAAGAAAGTCTCTATAACTCAATGGACGATGCTGTCACTGAACCGAACAGGAAAAACAGCTTCATTGTCCATAAATGGAGAAACATCTCAGACTATCAATAGTATGGTAAGTGCTGAGAGAACGCATTTTATATTTCTTTGACTCCTATTTGTCTTCTGCAACTATCTCCTTGCGTGTCTGTTTTGTTTTAGAGTCTCTCTGGTTACATACGTAGATACTTACGTGTAAATTACATTCGTTTTATCCGGAAATACTAAATCCTCGAAACGTCTAGTTACTCTGTACTTGAAGTGTTCTAAACAATTTCTAATCTTTTTTAATTACAAATCATGCTTCAACATATATCCATTGTTGAAAATATATATATCCAGCAAATGCTCAGTTCATATTCACATGCAAATAGAAATTATGAAAGCAATCAGAAGGAGAATGACAATGGGTATTTGTTAAACCTACTAGTAACAGCATAAGGTTATAACTGGTTTTTGCTGACTATAAGAGAATCTGAACAGATGGCATTTCCTTACTACTACTGTTGTTACTACTATTACTATTGTTGCTAGTGTTACAATAGTAATAGTAGCAACAACAGTAGTAGTAAGGAAATGCCATCTGTTCAGATTCTCTTATAGTCAGCAAAAACCAGTTATAACCTTATGCTGTTACTAGTAGGTTTAACAAATACCCATTGTCATTCTCCTTCTGATTGCTTTCTGATACAGTGTTACTTTCTGATACAGATCCTTCTGATATAGTGTTACTATTGTAATACTATATAACCAACGAGTATAAAGTTAAAGCCTGTAAATTTGGTGTAGCGAAATTGGAGTTATTTATTGAAGAAGTTGTGTGCTCGTGAAATGCAAAGCAACGATTCTGGTTGTCCAACATGGAATGACAACTTCCATGAAAATTTTGCATATTCAACAGAAAGCTTGCTATTTGGACACCTTTTACTTGATTCATTCATGTTTGTGTTCAAAGTCTGCATGAACCTACCATCTTTGTCTTCCCCTATGTAATAATGCATAGCCAAATTATCTTGCGCTTTTCTTAGCATTTGTTACTGGTATGCCGGAATAATTGTAGGGGGACATGACCCACCTCAACATAAAGGATGAGGTAACTCTAGGAGCATTGCCTCCCAAAGTAGCGCATGACAAAGATTTCTTGCATAACCCTGGTTTTCAAGGAGTTATTCAATGGGTGAGCGCTTTGAGGCTGTTCTTCTCAGTTTGTTCTATAAAGAAACATGATTCTTAGCTTTTATGTTTAGAGGTAGATGCTTTGTAAGAGTTTAGTATGCTACCCTGTCACCTTTACCCGCTGTTGGCTCACTTATTAAGTTGATAAGACCTCAGTCTAACTGATGACTATTTAATATTTTAGGCGTCTTTTAACGGAGAAGAAATAACTGATCTGTACTATAGCGCCAGCAACAAGCACGGCGTGAGAGTGTATAGCGGACCTCCTTGCCACCCAAACCCATGCGATGAAAACTTCCTCTGTATACCCGTGTTTGACAGCTACAGGTGTGACATAAGGTTGTAGAGTCTGGGGAAGTCAGGCTATTTCACAAATGCTCTAACTATAATCATCATTATTAAAAGCTACTGGCAGAGATTCCTCGATGCACTCTTTAAAATCCGCTCCACCGAATCTTTGAAGTATTAATAGGCTATGAGAATGCATTTGCTTTTAGCAAGTGACCCAATTTTTAAATTTCACTAGTATTTATTACCATCCAATGTTGTACATATGTGGGTGACTAACACGAGCTGATAACTCTTTAAAAAATTTTAAAGTCTTTCCATAATTCCACAAACCTACATAGATTCTGCTTTATTTGTAATGTACTGAGTTTTAGCTAACCCATGACACAGAATTACATTCGAAAAGCTCATCTGAGTTTTTATAGCCGCTGTTTATAATTATTTTTATATTTTTGGGTGCCTTTTTGTTTTCGTAATGTCTTTAATTTTTGGCATCGAAATAACATGCAACTTAATTTTGATTTTTTATATATTGTTGGTTATCTATCATTTATTGTTTCTTCTGAAAGTTTTTAGCACGCCAAAATATATAATTATACTCGTGTGAAAGAAAGAAATTCATGTCTATTACCTTTTCTTTGTGAATGATTTGATGACAGTATCAGTTACTTTCTTAATAACTACTACTATTACCTACTACTATACCTACTGCTATTACCTACTACTATACCCACTACTATACCCACTACTATACCCACTACTATACCCACTACTATACCTACTACTATACCCACTACTATACCTACTACTATACCTACTACTATACCTACTACTATACCTACTGCTATACCTACTACTATACCCACTACTAAACCTACTACTATACCTACTACTATACCCACTACTATACCCACTACTATACCCACTACTATACCTACTACTATACTCACTACTATACCCATTACTATACCTACCGCTATACCCACTACTATACCTACTACTATACTCACTACTATACCTACTACTATACCTACCGCTATACCCACTACTATACCTACTACTATACCTACTGCTATTACCTACTACTATACCTACTACTCTGCCCACTACTATACCTACTACTATACTCACTACTATACCCAATACTATACCCACTACTATACCCACTACTATGTATACCTACCGCTATACCTACTGCTATACCTACTACTATACTCACTGCTATACCCAATATTTTGCACTGATAAACAGTTGTAGATACTGCAATGTAAAAGGTGTAAGATCCATGGAAGACTAAAGAGAGTTTTCTCTCCAGTATTTTCACTCCTTTACTTCTTGTTTAGTGCGATGAACTAGGCTAATAATAATAATTTTATCACTAGTGTCACTTATTTGTGACAGAACTACATTTTTATAACTTCTCATGATAATCTGCTGAGGAAGTCGCAAAATCTTCACAACGATTTTAATGAATACACGTAACAACTAACTATCCTTCATAATTTGAAACCATTAACAACATTTATCATATAATCTTCAGATCTGTAGTGGAATCAATATATAATTATTGGATTGGCAGAGATCTTACATTACAGTGGAAGCCCGAACAGCCATCTATTGGAAAACCTTCAGATAACCAGTGCATTTAGATTTAGGTCAGATATTGATAGCGAGTGGTTAACAGGACAAACAGTTGAGTCAACGCGCAGCGACCTTGAACTATGACTTCACGCAGCGCAGCAGCTAAATATAACAACCATAGAATCTGAGCTACATTTGTACTTAAAATATTAACGTTTGTCACCGCATATAATGCCATTAACAATATGTTAGCTCAGTTACTCACGGCGTTCTAGCTATCAGAGACCACAAAAGGAAATAAGCTATGTGTATTTTTAATATTCTCACACATTTTCATGCTTTCAAACTTGCTATCAATAATAGTTTACAACTTGCTGTATAAACACATTTTAGAAGCTCTAAAACACCAAACGGTGCCAAAATGGTTGAAACGGGTGTGAAAGAAAGTTGCTCCAAATTGAGCAGTTTAATTGACAAGACTAGTGAATTGGTGTGCAACTAGGGAGAATCTTGTTCTATTGCGAGGAAACCACCAGATGACTTGCATGGTTTCCTTGCTGGCATATAATAAATCACCCACAACCAACTAGGGGTTTCATATTTTGCCACCAATCTCAAATGAGTTTAATTATACAAGAAGGTTTTAAACATCAAAAGTATCTTTGACCATATTTTTGTGGCAAGAAATACAGCTTAAAATTCATACAGAAACCAAGAAATATCCCTCATGGTTATGTATGAATACATAAAACATAGCAAATTATGTAGTTCTATTTGTATCCGCTCCAGCAATATCCTAAACACCACCAAAGGAATGTCAACGTTGACAACAGTACCCAAATATTGCATGAGGCAGTTGTTATCTATGATTGTGGTCCGGCAAACTACATTTGGGGTAATTGAAAACTTCCTCTCCTTTAATGAACCAACTTTGGTCTGTGGCTAAATGGTAAAGGTTTGAAAACAGATCTATAAGGCTTGCCTAGCAATAATCTGTTACTACTTTGTTAGATTCGTGGCAAAGACAGTTATTTTCACGACTGGCTTAAACAATTAAGCCAGCGCTTCCCCATTCGTGTTCATCGCTGCATCCCTTACGACTGAGGAGGGGGTTCTTGCACCCCTTGTTTTGAAAGAAACAAAAATGGCTCAGAACATAGTGGAAAACAGACATATACGGAAAATATGAAAACAGTATGTTATTGAAAGGGGGTTCTGAGAAGAGCAATGTTTTTACTCAGCTACATCTAAACAAAAAATCTCACTTTATAATCTCTGACATTTGTCCTGCCTCTTCTCTGCTTTTATTTAGTCGAAACCTGGGTCTTTGCGGCTAAGTGAAATGAGCAGGTCAATTTCAGGATGGATAGCGTTATATTTATTTTTGATATATAGAAGAGATAAAAATCCGCATTTATATAGGCAAGTTGTGATAACAAATATATTTTCTCCTTTCTCCCGATTGGTTATTGAACTCCCTTGAACAACAGTTTGCACCCCTTAGGGGTGCTCGCACCCCTAATCATTTTACAACTGAATCCAGGAGAATCCCTAAATTTAAGGCTGAACAACTTAGCCAAAACATATAGCTGATATATGATTCATTCATTAATGCATGCTCACAAATTTTCAAAGTTGGGAGTTTGAAAATTTTGAAAAAGTTTTAAAAGTTTTCAAATTTCAAGATCACAGACTACCAAAACATATAAACTGACATTCCAATATTTTTTCAAACTCTGACCTACTGTTGCTAAATGATTCGTGCAGGTATGAAAAAATGCTCCAGCCATATCGAGCAATGATTCATCAAATAACTTAGAAGGCGTGAACCTAATCCGTGCACAAAAAATACATTAACGGCTATGAGGTGTTAGGGGTATCGAGTGAGCTGCCTATCAGCCTCGGTAAACTGACAGCCTTGAACTCTGGTTGCTCTGGGAATACGAGGAGTCGGGAGAAAGCAAACATTTGTAAAAACAAGACTGAGTAGGGTTATAGTCTCGTGAAAAAGAACAATGGCCAAAGGAAGCTTATTAATTGAATAGTGGCGAGGCTAGCGGTCGGAGAGAGATGAATATGGAGAGGTGTTGGTTGGGGGCTGGTTAAAAGAGTTACTATTTTTAGTGCAGTTGTTGGTTTACCTTCTCTACTTCATATCTAGCAATTATAAGTACCAAAATAATAAAAACAAAAACAACAGAAAGTTTCACGGAAGCCAATTATTTGGGTAAAGAACTTGTTTGTAAGCTTAAGAGAGAAACCACAGACTAAAAATGGTGTCTGAACGAAACGCAATATGAAAGTAATTTGATACCATAAATATCTATCTGATAGCAAGAGTTGTCTTTTAACAATTACACACAATAATGCTACACACCTCGCTACCGAGTGCCAGAAAACAGAAAGAGAAACTTCACTTCATCTCAAAGAAAGAACAAATGACAAAGTTAACTTTTGTTTTGTTTTATTCACATTGATCATAATCTGTAATTAATAATATTGAAGAAAATAAAACTACATATATAAATATTTTATCAATTATTAGCCGTGAAAGTAGTGATGCAGGTCCCAATGCACAATAGCATGTGTATTCAAGGTGCTGAGCCTGAAAGTCAGCAGTTCGGGGTCGTCCTCTTTTATACATTAATATTATTTTTGGTATTTGCCACAGCGCGTTGATGAATCATGTATTAAACACCTTGTAATTTCATGTACTGATAGTTTCCCTTGCATCAGTTACAACCGCCCCTTTAGTTTGTACAATCAAATTCTTGCCGTTACGAACGAAGTCTATAACACTAATTTGCATCTTCTCTGAAGCCGACCAATCTCAACTCTCTATATTCATTTTAGCTTGTTTCGTGCAAAAGATTTAATTTGCGGCTGAAATGTAATTTTTTCTAAATCAATCTTACAATATTTCATTTTTTGCAGGCTATTATTTAACATTACATAACAGCTTATTACGGGGATTATGGAAAATACATCCCGTAATTTGTTTCAGCCCTAATTTGCTGAGCTAAAAACAAAACTGTTCGCAGTAAAAACAATCGAAGGAAAGAGTATTTCTTATTTATTTATCGTATTATCTATTTATCGTATTATCTGGTAAAGGAAGTAGATTAGCTTATAAGAGCCAGATCATGTGGTACCCCAAAGTATAATCATCATTGGTGATTATGGCTGCCGTTGAGTTGTTAGAGTTGTTACTACCACCTTGCCTCTGTCCTCAGCCTACGCAATTACTCAGAGACTTAGTGAACTCAAACAGAATCAAGTCGGATAGGATGGTGAGAATCTTTGGTAAATTAATTCAACATTTTTCCTAATGCACACTTCACATTATTTGACCAAGAATATGTGAGGTATGTTTATGCAATAGTGACGCGATTGGCTCATCACAGAAACCAATAGATCTTCTGATCTCATTGAAAAGTCATGATAATGGAAACAAAGATCTGAACAGCTTCTAGACTGTTCCGCAAATTGAAATGTTCACTATAATAGGAGCCGTGATTGTCCGGCTGTCCAAAGCCATGCTAAGAAACGTTAGGAAAAAGATTGCACTGCCCAGGAATCAAACACAGATCTTTGGGTCCCAACCAATGGTGCTACCATATGCACCACTCCACCACATTTCCAAAGCAAATAATAGTTGTGCATACACTTATTACACTCTTGGCGCACGCCAGCATACTAGGGTAGAATACATATAGTATTCAGCATACTAGGGTTGAATACATATAGTATTCAGCATACTAGGGTTGAATACATATAGTATTCAGCATACTAGGGTAGAATACATATAGTATTCAGCATACTAGGGTAGAATACATATAGTATCCAGCATACTAGGGTAGAATACATATAGTATTCAGCATACTAGGGTAGAATACATATAGTATTCAAGCAACCAAGAAACAATTTTTGCATTTTTGGTAAAGTTTACAATCGTGGACAAGCCTTAGGGCTCCATTCCTAAGAAGAGCCACATTCCTTCGCCAGACACTGAGCAATGCTGTTACAACACAGAGGCAGTTCGTTGTCAAGATTGCAGCAGAATATTACGATGTACTGACTTTGAAAACAACAACAGCCTTCACAATACCGAAGCCACCGCATCATAAACAGAATGCAGTCTCAGCATCAGGCTATGGGAGAGGCTAAAGTTAATCTCTTTTACATAATTTTGTTTGACTCACACTTTTGAGAAGTTGAAGGCTGCGGGATGCTTGAGAACAGATAATCACCATCTTTCTTCATAGGGCGGTTGACGCAACTGAAAGACAAAGATGCTAAAGTCAAGCTGAGTCAAGCATATTCTAGCCATTAAAAATATTCATTCGCCGTTTGGTCATTCTTATATAGACAGAATCCAACAAGAGGCATTACCTATTTATGTTAGAGAATCCGGCAGCCGCTGCCAGAGAAAGACTTTGCAATGATAAACATGTTTAGTAGACAGGCTGATATTTTAGAGCAACTAGCGAAGGCTTTGTGTCAAAGCTAAACTTGCAAACCGATATTTTATTCATGGCGTTTTGTTATTTTTTTTAATACCCGTGTTGCTAGTTTCATTACAAAGGCAAACATAACTTTCTGGTAGTTTTCTAAAAAGTCCAAAGTGCTTTTATTGCAACCATAATTAGCTAAGTGATGTAACAATGTTCCAATCAAGCGCCAATATGGTGCGATGAGGGTCAAGGTTATCTGTAGTCTGGGCTGAGTGCAACAGGGCCTACCATCGACCTGTTTAGTTATTCCATAAATGATACAAGTTTTTGCATCATTAGGGCTTCAATATTATTCATCAATAATAGGACTTTTGTAAGTACTATTATTGAAGAATAATAGTACTTGTAATAATAGTACTAGTAATAATAGTACTTGTAATAATAGTACTAGTAATAGCAGTACTAGTAATAGCAGTAATTGTAAGCTGAAAAGTCTGTATAACTTTAAACTTGTTCTCTTATACAGACTTTTCAGCTTACAATTTCAGTTGATTAGCTAATCATATACATAAATTACTGAAGAACACCCAAGTTATCGATGTGACGTCATTAGGATCTATCGTTTAAGCAGAAAGCGTCATTTTCAACAGCATCTTGCACGGTTTCAAAAGTAGTATTACACGAGCTGGGAGGAGTTTGGGTGGAGGTGGTGGGTGGAAAGGATAGAGTGACGAGGGTGTGTGTGGGTGGTGTAACTAGCATCTCTGTATTGTTCCCAATGTGAAGAATGCAATGGTAAAACATTCTGTGTTAGCAAAAGCTTTTTTTTGATCCAAGGAATGCTGGCAATGTTGAATGAATAAAAAGCACAGACACAGACAACTCCACATAGACATACAGGTTTTTACACATGAGGAACAACTTGTGCCTCTAAAATGCTTCTAAGCCAGTGAAATAGAAAGAAGCATGAGTGATGAAAAGCACAACACAGCAGCCAGTGTGGCAGCAGTGTGGCGGCAGTGTGACGGCAGTGTGGCAGCAGTATGGCAGCAGTGTGGCAGCAGTGTGGCAGAAGAAGTTTGAAACAGAGTTTAAGCAGAGCGACAAAGAAGAAAGATTCTCCAGATGTTTGAAACAAGAATAGTAGACAATCGTGACAGATAAAATTTTGATGTACTCAAGGCAGCGGCCTCAACGCCTGGGGGAGATGAGATTAACCAAACGGCAGATGATTCATGCGATATGGTGAGTAGAAACAGAGAGATCAGGTTGAATGAGTTAGCTCCAATGGTGGAAACATACCATCCAGAGTCTATAACATATTTCTATGTCCCACAGACACGCCCATGTTTATGGGACATACTTATGTCTCATAGTCATGCTTGTGTCTATGAGATATGGACACGAAGACTGACATAAGAATGAAAATGGGCAATGACAAAGACATAGCCATAGACAAGGATATTAGCATAGACGTAAACATAGATGTTGGCATAGAAATAGAAATTAACATAGACATTACCATGCACATGATGATGTACATGTGTCTGTTGATGTGCACTGACCTAGAATTGGATACGAACACAGATATTTTAATAGACATTGATATAAAAATTTAGTATAAAAACGCTGCTTGCGTCAAAATACTGAGAACCAGAGGTCCCAGCTGACAGCCTTGACTCTCAAAGGTCAAGGCTATTTTTGTAAAGGCTCTTCAAGAGACAATGCTAGCCCAACATATGAACTGTCTAAGGCAGTTTAAAAAAGTTGCAGAAAACTCATGAGTAAGATGTCATTCAATTCAGGTTCACATGAGTTGTCTGTGCAAATATAACATTACAGAGAGATTTTGGGTCAGTTTAATAGTGTTAAGGGTTCCCTCCCACTAGTATACATCAAAAAACCATTAGTATAGCTGTTTTTATGGCACAGCTGTTGTAACGCAGTGTAATTAGTGTAATACAGTGTAGTTACTATAACATAGTGTAGTTACTATAACATAGTGTAGTTGGTATAACATAATGTAGTTGGTGTCACACAGTGTAGTTAGTATTACACAGTGTAATTAGTAAAATGCAGTGTAGTTAATACTGTACAGTATAGTTAGTATAGTACAGTATAGTTAGTATAATACAGTATAGTTACTATAATACAGTATAGTTAGTATAATACAGTATAGTTATTATAATACAGTATAGTTAGTATAATACAGTATAGTTAGTATAATACAGTATAGTTAACATAATACAGTGTAGTTAGTATAATACAGTATAGTTAGTATAATACAGTATAGTTAGTATAATGCAGTATAGTTAGTATAATACAGTATAGTTAGTATAATACAGTATTGCTAGTATAATACAGTATAGTTAGTATAATACAGTATAGTTAGTATAATACAGTATAGTTAGTATATTACAGTGTAGTTAGTATAATACAGTGTAGTTAGTATAATACAGTATAGCTAGTATAGTACAGTATAATTAGTATAATACAGCATAATTAGTATATTACAGTGTAGTTGGAACTCACACCTAGTTTTAAAGGAAATGGCATTAAATATTTTCCCTTTGACACTGTTCTTTTCATAAAATGATAAATTATATTACACAACTGTAAACAACATTTGAATTCTGACCAAACAGCAGGGCCGATGTTTATATTCTTCGCGTTATTAAACCAATTTGTAATTCTCACTTGATGGGATCATTTTCCTTCATTCATAAAGCACTTTACAATCTTGCCTTGCATGACATTCCTGTTGATTGGTGATTATAAGTAGCAGACACATCATAGCTGCCAGGTTTTACCTGCTGATAGATATTTCATGGCCTCATTTTACCTTTCAAACTTTCTTTAGTAAGTTTTTGAGATGCCTAAGTTTTCTTAGACATTGGGTGTTTTGTGTTAATTGAACTAGATAAGTCAATGCTACTAATCCTATAACATGTCTCACCATATTAACAACCTGAGGATTTTTATAGAAAAGCCGAGGCCGAAGGCATCGCTATAAAAGAAAGAAAAATGAACGACTTCACTGCTAGAAACAAAGGAGAGAAATACGTCCGAAATGACGTCACTAGTTGCTACCATCGCAATAGTCGATATCAGCTTCTGCATTTGAGTTGCAGCGTTACGCATCTTCTTTCTGTCGGTCACTTTGCAACTATAGGTGTCATAATCGCACATTTGCTCCATTTGATTGTTTTCCCACGATCAATTTTGGTCGATTTTATTCTTTAAACGACCCGGCAGGCAAATCGCCTCAAACATCACAAACAATTGCAAACGATAGTAAAATATTGATACTTTCTGATAAAATTTATTAAAGGTTTGTGCGACTTCATTGTCAAACAGGAAAATAAAATCAATGTCTTTTCCGCTAGAGAAAAGATAGTTTGTTATTTTTAATTTGTGCACAACTAAAGCATTTACACTGCCAGTATATGTTGGATTTGATGTTGAATATATTAGATGCTTAAGGTGACGATTTTACGCGTATCTGTAAGACTGTATCTAAGTGGACCTACAATGTATATCACATATGTTTCTTACCACTCACATCGTGACAGGCGATGGAAGAAGCACACAAGTTCCTTGACATGATTAGAAACGCATGAAATATTTGTATTAACTTCTGCCCAATCTGCACGACGCATTAGCTTTCATATCGCTACTTAGAGCTAACAGCTGATCTACATTTTCAAACCAAAATACTTATTCAGGAAGTCATGTGAACGTGGAGAGTTACAGTGGATAATCACAGAAGACATGTAATCGTAGAACAAAAATGAAAACTGAGATTATTTTGGACACAAAGTCTATAACAAGCTAGCATACATATAGCTGCAGTTCTGGTAAACCATTAACATAGAAGAAATGTAATTAAAATGCATAACTCATAATAAATGTGGTAATAGCAAATAAAATGTTTTTAGATTAAATATATGGGGTAAGAGACTGGAAGCTAACTGAAAATTTGCATATTAATTGCAATTTGTGAAGTAAAATACCCTATTTTTACTAATAATTAAACTCTAGTCAGTTATTGTTCAGAGGTTAGAAATTTTTTTGCTCATGATAATTGTCAAATGTTAATGAGTGCTTCAAAGTGATGTGCTACGGGCCAGAAATATTTCTACTCAGCGGCTATATATGGCTTCAAAATCCATTAAATGGCTGACACCAAGATGACTGGATAAACAAGTATCTGAATAGACAAGAACTATGCTGACAGTCTGGCGTAAGGCGTTACCTTCAGGAAGCTTTGTTACAGTACTTGCCTTCTAATGTAGAGTTACAAGTCGCACGCTTTCATATAACTTGTACAAGGTGATCCTTTCACTTCTCATTGTTAGCTGGTGCTCCATGAAAGCATACTCTTAACCAGGACAAGGAGCCAGTGTTATATATATATTAGTGTATTGTGGGGTTTACGGTATATTTAGAATATTGGCTAAATAAAATAAAATTGATATAAATTTTAAAACTAGTTAACTTTTAGTGTACAGAAAAGCTGTCTTCTGAAATACATAGTTTAATGGTTAGAACTTGTATACGCTATTATGTTTCGCTACAGAAGTCTTTCTGGCTTTTATTTATTTAGCGTATGGATATGAATGACCAATTTTTACAATATATAGTAGCTACAAGGGTAAGGAGGCTAACTAGTTATTAAATATACGATTACATGTTATTTTTCCATACACTACTTTGTGCTCCAAGCACTATTGGGAGAATGTTCATTAGCAAAAGAAAAAACACCAAAACTTTAAAAACAAAACCAGCTCTTTCCTATATTTAGGCAATGATATTTGAAATTAAATGCCACACAGCCAGTATAGAATTTTTCATTTTCCAAGTTCATACTTTCAACTTCAAAATACTCCCTTAAAATATTTTTTTAAAGCACCAAGGTACTTTATTGTATTATAAATTCTAATGGTAGCTGAAGCCTTGCCACTCTGACCTGTTGCTTGAAGGAAACTTGTTTGTGTCTATCATGTACGGAGCATCTCAATGTTTAGCCATGGCTTCCTCTCACCTCTACTCAATCTCAGCACTGGTCATGTCAATGCATAACGGATGAGCCATTAGCAGGGCAGTATGTTGCTGTGGTATAGAGCTGAGGCTAGGCTCTGCAAAGCTTCTAATACTTGTGGTCAAAGTGTTTTCATGAGCTTAGATTGTGTGGTGAGGAGTCCACTGGCTCTTATCAACGCTTGTGCATTACACAGGACAACGTCTTCTAGTTTCTCTCGCTACTGCGACTGGCTGCAGCAAGTCTTATTGCATACATGACAAGTTCTCTCTGGATTAACTGCCTGCTGACTTTTTCAGATTGAGGTAAGCTGTTTTAACAAGTTTTTATAACCAGTATTTCTTTGCTTCTTGATAGTATTTATATTTACAAACTGTATAAGGGCCTAAATTTAATATCAGTTTTTATAGCTTTTGATGTTTTTGCTTTCATTTGGTAAAAGAAACTAGCAACTCAGAAATAAAAGAAGATGTTTTTAAAAAGCTCATATGTATGAAAATATTCCTGAAAATTAAAATATTAAATGCTAATATATTTTCTGCGTGTAAATGTTCTGTGCCAAAACCAAGTTTTAAACTAGAAGTTTAGGAGCAATGGAGTTGTAAGTAATAGGTCAAAAACATATTATGACCTCAGTCAGCAGTGGTGAGTGGATCCAAGCTAGTTTTCACACATGAACACATGTTGACTGCTGAGCTGAACAGGGCGTGTTTTCATGCCCCTCCGACAGTAGGGCACATGTCTGTCATTTCATGTCCGTGTCAGACCACAGCCAGACTTGTTTATCGAAACTCAGATCTGTATTAAATTGGAGGGAAGAAGAGCAAATTATATTATGACTGTCACTTGCCAGCTATAAATTATTATTATCCTTCAAGTCCTAAACAATTTAGGTTTTTTTTATAAATTAGCATAACACGGTTACATAACAACAACATAAGAACGACTTGAATGAGCTCTTCTATAATTCTAACTCACTTTCTTTACCACAGCTAAAGGAAAACCACCAGACGAGCTGGAAGTTGGAGTTGTAATCGTCTTACCGGTTTAAGGATAGTAAAAACACAATAAGAATGTTATAAAACAGACGCCCGGATATACCCACTTACAACTAGAACAAACATACGCAGAATGTTATCTGCATACTCGTCTCAAAATGAGAGTGTCGTACCACCACGCTATTCCAACCAGCACTCTAGTCACGAGATCCAGTCTACCGGTAACCTTCCCATCAGCGGATGCGGCGCGCAGAGTCTACGACAAACCTCTCACCATCATCACCAATCTCCACCTGCTCACCACGGTAAGTTACATGTTGACATTTAGTAAGTTATTTTGTTTATCACAACAGTAAGTCATGGTTTATCACTGTAGGAGCCTTCAAATAGTTCCCTTCACTACCCCCTTCTTTCACGACATAATAAATATTGTGAAAATTCTAACAGGCGCTTGGATATCTGCCAAAAGCTAAGAGTTGTTTACCGAAGCTCCAACTTTTTCCCTTGGAAGCCTTTTGATAGGAGCAGTTAGCTCTCGTGACAGTTAGTATCATGCATGCAACCGGCATTATCTATTAAATCTAGTGATGGTTTACCTAACTAGTGGAACTTGTTTAGTTGTTCTTGTTGTTCCTTTCTCTATCAATGGCAACCAGGAAATTTAGTAAGTGATGGATTATTCCAATTGTGAGTTGTGTATGTACTTAGAAATGTCATGCGATTGAAAAATAGAAAAATAGTAATAGTTATTTGTAGTTATATCGAAAAGCAGTAAAGCATGGTTTCTGAGAACAAGGCAAAGAACCATTAAAAACCCATTCCTTGTTTTTCTTTGCCGAAACGGATGACAGTGACAGAAATATCTAGCTCAATAAACTTACTAAAACCGATAGGTTAAGACGAGATAGTTTCTCAACTTCTTTGGTAAAGTTAGGCTACAGTTGGTTTATAGAATTTAACATAATTCTGTGAAAATGTTACCTCGTTGTACCGCTTACTGGCTGCCCAGGGTACTACACTTCTCTATAATTTTTGACTGGTCTTGTCGTTGTATATCATTTGTGGCTCTCTAAAGTTTCCATGGTGAATGGTATATTTGCACTAAATAAACCCTGCTTCAATCCAATGATGGTCAAGAAGTAAGAGAATGCGTAATGCTACGTAATGTAAGCATCTCTAAAAAAGATTAACAAATAATTATCATAATAAAATAATAAATTCCAGCTGTCATAACTCAATATCAGAGATAAGCGTGAGCGGCCCATGTACTTTCTGTCTCGAGCTGCCAATACTAAGACAATGACTAGACCCTGAGGACATTCCTTTGAGTTCTTCTTTTTTCCTTGTAATTTGAACTTCTAAAGCAGAAGATTACTGATAGTCTGGCTTCTGGATACATGCATACCCCATAAACTAGTAAACCAGTAATGAAACAGCAAACAACTTGGTCAGATCAGCTAATATCAACTAATTAAGCAGCTAGAACTGATGAGAGCTCCTGTATGACTGGCTGAACAAATAAGGAGAGTTTACACCGTGACAATATATCAGAGTTGCCTCCATGTCGACAAAGTCTGTTTGGTATCAACCGAAAAACTGCTGTAACAACGGCTGTGCCTCAGTCGCCTAAACAAGATCGGTAAAATGCTACATACCGTTGGTCTATTTTTGACGGCCATCATGAGAACAACATGGAATTGACCAATCATATCTCGCAATGTTAATGTCGATGAGAATACAAACAAATGGAATGGATACCGATGGTGTATTTCATAGGCTAAAAATAGTGACCCATTTTTATAGTAGGAATTTGAGTTAGTTTAGTGTAAGTTTTTGCAAAAATGTATTTCAAATCATAAACAGACAAGAAGCTGTTTCAATTCCAACTGTTTCGGTGAAAACACAGCTCCAATATCGTTCTGGTGTAAATGCACCTTTAGAGTCTAAAATAAGCATGAAGAAAAATATCTCTCAAAAAATAATTTTTATAGTTTACCGTAAATTGTATACAGTTTTTGTTATGTTTTAGGTGGTGGAAGTGGACAGCAGCAAGGAGTATTTGAGCACCACTCCGAGTTAATTCGCTCAGATTCGCTAGCCTTCCTTGTCTCCCCGCTCCCTACACACTGGAGGAGCAACAAAACATTACCATTTGCTTTCAAGGTCAGGTCAAGGTCACGCTTGTGTGCAGTATTGGGGCAACATTACTGTGAAAATATTTTTAATGGCAATGTTTATGTCCGTGTGATAAACAGAGGTTTTTACTGACAACAGATCTAAGGGAGGTAGTAACTTACCTAGTTTTAGGTAAGCGTTTGCTTTCCTATAGATATTTTAGAACTGTTTATAAAGTTTAAGGAATCATGTGTCAGAACACAGCAAAAATCAACATTGAGGTGCTACCACTGTAGAAAAATCCTTTAAAAACGGCATTTTTCCACAATGAAAGCTTGCTTCTAACGCTTGCAATCTACTAATAAAATTTTGCAAACAATATATTTAAAGACGTCAAACGGGGCATCCTCTAAAATAGCTTTAATCAAATCACATAAGCAAAAATTCTTTAGCTATTTAAAACTATACAAAAGGCAAGCATTAAATGTAGGGAATTTTTATATATTCTTCAGGAAAAAGCTGTAGTTAAACAATGTAAACAATTTTTTATATATTCTTTAGGAAAAAGCTGTAGTTAAACAATGTAAAACATGTTTGACATGATATACGCTTGAGGTATTACACGCTCCCCATGTGTCACTTCTGATGGGCAAGTTGTTCACCTTAAGATTTGACGGTTCTGCCGTTCGCCTTCTGGACTTCTACCTTTGTTGTTGTTTTCTTTTTAGTGAATCATCTATAATATATAGAAGTTAGCTTCAACACAATGGAGGGTCTTTGTCCGCCACAAAGGCCGGCTGTATAATGCTTGAACTTGATTTGAAAGATACAGTTTCAATATTAACCTCAGACTCACGGGTCAAGATGTGACTGACCACGAGACTTTTATCTCCTTTATTCTACAGAGTTGAATACTTGCTCCTCGAGGGTAGCGCAACATTTATAATATACATCCAATAATGGCTGCCTAAATTACCAGCGGATAGCGGAATAACAAAAGGATCTCTAAAGCAAGAATAAATTTTTCTGCCACCCTACAACGAACTATAAAACTTTTTTGCATAAAAAACAGATTTAATTTTTTAATTATACTCAAGTTAGCGATGCTGTTCAATATAATTGACGAATCAGATCTGAGTGAGCAGATTTGGCAGTAGAAACGAGTGGCTAACACTTATCCTGTGGTAACATCTATTGTCTCTTCATTATATAACCCTCCCGTATTATTAGACAAACAACCTAATCCCTTATTGTAATTCAGAGTTGGTGGTCTGCTGCAGGTCGTCGCTTTGACTGAGATAAAAGATGGAACGAAGGTCATTGTGCAGGCCGGAAACTCGGAAAATAACAACGCGGAGCTGCGTAACAGTGTTGCTATTATGAAAGGAGGAGTTGCCAAGTTTACGGACTTGAGATTTATTGGAAAAAGTGGAAGAGGTTCGTATATTTACATGTACATAAAGAGCATTATTTTGTTTAATGAGAATAAGTTAATAATGTATCTTTTTATTACAAATTTAGTGTTGTTTAAAGTCAAGGAATCATAGAGTTATATACTAATCATAGAGTTATATTCTAATCATAGAGTTATATACTAATCTAAGGGCTAGCTTAGTCTTCATCTCTGTATATATGCATAAGCAGATTTTGCCAACTTTCTGCCTAAGGGAAATGTGTATGTCTACGCCTATGCATATACGTATGTCTATACATTTGCTTACAGTTAGCGATTATTTGTGTGTTGACCGGCTTAAAGATGAAGTTGGACCAAATTTTAGTCGATTTCATCAGAAATTATGGATATTTTTCTATAATTTGCGATTGTTTTTGATGTTTGAGGTAGTCTGGCTGGTCTGATAGCATCTACTAAAATTTTGTGTCAGTCCATCTTTAGGAACATGAAAATATTAAAGGTCTACAAAAGCTGAGAAGAGTCTAGTCCTGATATCTATGAGAAGTAAATCAAGCTTGTTTACTGATATCAAAGCCTATAAAATAACATTTATATGTTTTCATCTTAAATGAATTTCAGGCGATAGTACAATTTCATCGAAATATGTTCGATATTCTAGACACAATGCAAATGCATCTGCTTTTTATCTAGCATTCAGTGACATGTTTACTTTATACTATATGGTATGCTAATATATATCTTTTATTTCAAGTTTCATAAAAATATTCTTTCTGAACCAACTATTCAGATTAGGTTCAGCTTTTGCTTGATTGTTTGTGATTTTGCTGCAAGCGTTTATTCCCAGTTACACAATGGACAGTTTTCACTTAGAACGCAATGTAAAGTTCAATGGAAGTTTTTAGTTTTATGGTAACGGTGAGAATAAGGAATTAATTCTAAAAACTAATGAATGCGGCGCATTGTCGGCTGCACGTGGCCATGCTTGACAGAGCTGTTTGCTGATAAACCTCGTCAACAGCTCAAGTATTTCTCAACCTTTGGTCATACATAATCATTTTGAGGTTTTAACTATTTAAAGTACGGAGTTGACTAGAGGGATGCTTTAATACGCGTCCCAGAATTCCATAGGACAGATCCCGCTCCCTGCGCACGAGATGTAGCATCTTTATGGCTTACGTGGGCTATCATGGTGAATCAACATAAACACTTTCTCTCTGTGGTTTCTAATGATTTGTTCAGTCGTGCTGATTCTCTCACTGGTGCTTATTTCAAAGGAAAAGTTTCCGGAAGTTGAGTACAGATATATGCTGATTGTTGCCTCGAATGATTGGCTGAAATAAGAACTTTTATAATTCACACACTCTACCTCTATTATAAATTAGTTTTTATTATTTGACTGTTTCATCGTTCATCAAGCTCGCTGGACTCAACAACAAAATAAAATTTTGTAATCTGCCATTTAAATCATGCTGTCATTTCGCCGTTGCACATTCCATTAGTTTAAACACAAGTGAAAAGTACTTTCGAAACACCAACTTTTTAAAGCGCTGGGACAATGACACAAAGCTTTATAGCAAACACTCAGTTGGGTGCTAGGATAGCAGCTAGGATCTTTATGTACCATAAGTGTGTAAGATAATCTTTCATTTAAGCTGTACCCGCAGTCTGTCTGAACTTATGCACAAGAGCTCACAGTTGAGAGAGGTTCATTTGAAATGCCCAAAGTAAATAAACTACAAAAATTTCCAAAATACAGAGCTCAGTGTAATTTAATGGCTTGTTGACTACGTCTTATAATTTTTAGTTTTTATGAAGTTGAGGACTTTTGAATTTTGCTTTCTGGCTTGATATAAGCTTCGAAAAGACATTTGAAGCCCGGTATAGCAATTACAGTTGTTTTTCCTGTTTGCAGTTCCAATACTTATACAAACATACACTTACATGTATATATAAATAGTGCCCTTACAGGGCTTAACCAAAAATGCGTTAAAATTATATCACGACTTCAGAGCACATTAAATGCTGGCAGAACAGCAGAGGTTTATTGTTGTGTATTCTACAAGTCATGTGACCTAGTTCTCCGGCAGCGGCTCGCAAATGTGCACTTGTTAGAGAGTGACAGTGTTTATATCATAAACTGTGTGTTGGCTTCATGTACCACTAAGTTCTTCTGTTCCACAGTTTTACCATGTACTTGTTACTCAGCTTGCTGGAGCTTCAGGATCATAAACACTCTTACTGGTCAGATAATGGCCAGCAGGAGTGCCGTTAGTTCTCTCTGGTCAACAGCCTCCCTACCAATCTTCTCACATTATTGTTCTCTATATAACTCACTAACACTGTTACTGACTTCAGTTTTATGTGCTGTTAACTGATTGACTAAATACTTGCTTTACCGTGTATAAATTTTGTGAATAATTTCAAGTTAGGCTACTTGTGCTGTTTGTTAGCCAATGAATTTGCTGTTTGGCCAAAGCGTGAAGTGTTGTTCCTATATTCGCCCCAAGAGCTGACAAGTCTGTAGCTGTAGCTTGCAATTGCTGTGAGAACCATTTTTATGGAAAACCGCCTCAACTAACTCCCCTACAATGTTATTCAGTAACATCCCCTGTATAGTCTGCCATAGTTACATTTTTTGTTAATATGTAATTAGGATTTGTGAATTAGTTTTCTCACAATAGCTAAGATCAACAAGGCTTTGCAGACAACAAATTTTTACTAAGTATTTTTGCATGGCCATTAACTGAAGGCTGGCATTACGCCAATCAAGCTCTTGACATGAAGAAGCAGGTGGTTAGTCAATAACAGTTTACACGCATTTTGTTTGCCTTGAAAAAAAAACAAAAAATCTTCTGAAAAGCAATTTTCTCTGATACAAATGAAAGCAAGTATGATTTTACGATCTATTCACCATATTTATATAAAAAAGTTTTTTCATGTAAAGCATTGGATATGAACTAGTTCTAGCTAATCCTGCCAAACCTAAAGTTTCTATCTATATATATATTTCTCAAACACCATCCGTGTGTTCGTCGGAAATCCGGCTATTGATCTTAAAATCTTGGAATAAATATTCCGTACATAAGAGGATTCAATCTCGGACCAAGCCATTCACAAGTCTTACACCTAGAACACTGGACTATAGAAGTCGAATTGCTAGCCTGCCAATATAAATCATTATATCAGAACAATACCTATCTGCTTTACGTATGACGCGGGTCATAGCATAACGTCACGAGAAGCTGTTCCTCACATTATTAAACTGCTTAATAGCAAAACTCTCACTACTTCTTATTGTTTATAAGACAAAAAACTTTTCTCATGGTATGTAGTTTGAAAGTTAGAATGGCAAATGTTGTAATATGTTAAATACAAATCAATTTTCTGTCCAAATACTCTTCTATTACACAGGCAACGCCGCCGGGTGGCACAGCTAGTACATGTATATATAATCTGTTGTGCCCATAAAATAATATTGATTATTGTGTTTTGAAGGCCTGTCCTATAATGGCATGCTACAATCACACCAAATGTAAATTTTATATCGATTTCACAATCTTATGAGTAATTAAAAAAAAGTATAACTCTTTCAATGTAGCTCATGTGGAAGGGCAGAAGTTGGAGAGAGAGATTGCCATGTGAGTAAGAAGTGGCTATTTTTTGCTATCAGGTTCCCAAGCTAGTACATAGCATTACGATTAAATTTGGTTAGTTAAATAGTTTTCATTTAGTAAATATTCAACAAATGAATTATCATATATACTATTGTTTGATAAAAACAAAAAGTTCACAGAATGCATTTATTTGGACAACACTGCTATCGTATCGTATAAATATTTGGAAGAGCTTTTTGACTCTGTCAGTGATATGATATTCGAAATAAATTTTGAAGTTTAAAGTCAGACGTTAAAAGACCTATGTACATAAAATAGTCATCTGAATGATGGGTTATATATCAACCCTTAAACTGAAGCAGTAAAATTTATTTAAAAGCATTGTTCTGATGAATATGCTATATTTCTAAGGAAGCTGCTAACAAATACCCAAACCTGATTGGCTAGCTAGCTGATTAAAATTAAGGGTGTAGATTATATATTAAACAATTATTGTGGATTTTTATCTCAAATGTAATGCATTACTCATGTAAAACATCAACATAATAAAGTGCAATTATCAAACCATATGTATTTAAATATCCTAACGTTCACATTTTCTTTGACCTAAAGAGACTTTTGTAAAGTAGTTTAGGTTTCCCAGTGTGGTCAGCCTTACCAAAATAAATAAATAAATATAAGGAATTGAAAATTTTGCCAAATCTGTGGATCTAATTGAAGATTAATGATCTGTTAAATACTAAAATTAATAAACCTTTTTTTAAAATTCCCATAAAAAATGTCTAGTGCAAACAGAGTGACCTCCACCAGGCTATTAGCTGTTTTCAACAACTCATTTGGAATCAAATACTACTCTGAAAGTTTTATTTTGAGTAGCTAAATCCACGAACAGTGACTATCCTTCCTTCGGTTGAAATGTGTTAAGTTTATCACAGATAAATTTTAGATTGGATTACACTTGTTACTCAGGAACATAAACTTAAAGGTTGCTGATTGCATCATCATGTTGGGATAAACTGTAATTAATATCTGAAGATTAGGAGTAGTTGAACTAGTGAAAGGGTAAAATTTGATAAACGAGTTTCTCATTTAGAGAGTTGACTAAGAACTCTATGCCTCTGCCTGTCACAAGAAAACATGCCAGACTCAATGTCGCAGTAGTGACTAGCAAACTCATTGGACTGTAGAGTGGTGTATAAATAACTACCGGAGTAAGACGAGCCATTAAGATACGGCAGCTGACCTGCTGCCGGTGTAGAAGAGTCACGAGATCACGACAAATAATACCCAATCAGTTGCGCAAACACTGTTTAGTTTTTGTTTGTGACAGCAGCAGGCACAAGGCTGCAAGTCACTATAAAATTAGAGCTTTATGTTAATTTCTATTATGCTAACAAAGGCACTAGTCTGAAAAGTTATTTGTTGCATACGTAAGAAACAATAGTTTTAGGACTAGAGTGACTCATTTCCAACCCCTGCGAGATAGCAAAACTTCTCCCGAATGAAAGGCCACTCAAGGACCCATCCAAAGGAACTAGTCATACATCCTATATAATCAGTTCACTACTGCAGAACTATTGCTTATGGTCACAGACTGACAAGTGTCACTGAGTGCACAAAGTTCTTTTGGCATTTTTCATTGAAGAGTAGGTTAAGGAAGAAACATGGGTGGTATCTTATAACCGCTTTAATAACACAACCCAGAAAGCTGGCGGCGGCCTCTGCTCACTTCTCATTAATATTGTCCACAATGTGGTATTTCATCTTTTTAATTACATACATTTTACCATGAACCTTTTTAATGTTGGTTATTTTTGATTTCATGGCAAAAATTTAATCTATTGCAACGGTATTCAATAAAAAGGCTTTTAAAATTTGGTGAAAAATCTACAGAATTTGATTTGTGGACCAGACCGATTAGACTAGATGTTCAACCTAACCACCGCTATTTCCTATAACACGTTTGGTGCATTCTGTGTCTACGGGAACTACTTATTTGAAACCAAAAACAAACCAGGAACAGGCCTTGCTAGCTCATCTACAATAAATCTTAATTTGAAGCTGTTAACAAAACAACTGCATTCTGACTTCATAGATTTTTTAAGCCAGAAAGTTCTGAGAGGAGATAACTCTTGGAAAACCACAGAATGCTATTTGGAAGCCACGAATGCTATAAAAATCTATTTACTATGTATATGCTAAGTATAATACACTGTATTTGTTTACAAGGTTTTGGCAAACTTCTATCTGAAAAGAACAGTTGTTGGCATTTATAGATGTTTTAGGTGCATCAGAATATTCTAATTAACTTTGCATACATCTCGTAGGTTATGTGTCCCATACAAGCTTACTGTAGTTGTCTCTCACCGACCTTTGTAAACAAAACCAACTGGTTGATCTTAATGCAAATGAAATATACATAGTTGCTCAATTGAAATACTGTGATTAAATTTATGAATAACTACTAATGATTATCATGCATCCACATCTGTTCTAGGTAGTTTATAGAGCGATTCTCCAAAAGTCTGAAGGGATAGGTTTGCACCATTTGGAAATATTGTCTAACACAGTATATTATATCTATATTACATATATATTACAAATCTAAATATTAGTTGGTCTGTCGTATGTTCAGTTTATACGATTGGTTAGGATCGCGTTTGCAGCGCTTGAACTGCTTGAAGCAAACTCCTAGAAGCACGCTTAAACCACTAAAAGAAAAATACTTTTCCCAAAACCAACGCTTGCAGTCCGATGCGCCAAGAGAGATCATGATGTGTGGCGATTATAAGCACAATTATTCTGAAGTGTGGCAAGGTGGCTGCATGGTTTAGTGGTAGTGCGTGTGGCTTAACATATGTCCATCCAAAAGTATGGGGCTGTTTCCCATGAGGTACAATCTTTTTTTATAAGCCCAACCGAAAGAAAGAACACGACTATTATTATAGTAAAAGTTTAGACTGGCTCAAGTCTCTTAAATTCATGGAATTCATGAGTTCATACAAATTCGTGTTACTGAAAAACCTTTTCTAATGCCGGTGCCACGCTGGGCATTTAGCTAGTACATGTACAAAAACCAGTTTGATTGTGATGATTGCACATATAAAGTACTCGACTAAAATAAAAAGCCAAAATAAAGCAGGTATAGAGTGACTATAATTTATTTGCACTAAAAGTTTGTTTCGTGTGGTTTCTATGTTTAGTATGGAAACCAAACAATTGAACTTTAAGCGCTCTATACCTTGTTTTATACAAGTATATGTTTTGTTTGGGCAAAATTTTTGAATCAAGAAAAGCCCAATATTGTTGTTAGAATTTGTCATGTTTATCAGCTGGTTGGTCTATTGATTGACCTATCTGGCAAAGCCTTGCATTGCTAAAAAATGTAAAATATGAGAAATGTCGCAAAACCAGAAGTATTGTGCAAAATTATGATTTGCATCTTTTAGAATTTCTCAAAAGCTTATTCTCGCATGAGCATTCTTGCTCAACTGTGTCGAAAGTTGTGTTTTCTGATTGATAAGATTGCAGCTTGCATAGTCAGATCGTGAGTTTGAAAAAAATGCAAAAATTTTATGCTCACATCATTTCCATGATTTGTTTATAGGGCCCACGAATATTTTCTGTAGTTATGATATTTAACCTTACTGCTGACTTTGGTGTCAATTGACTTTTCAGATCAATTAAGAAGTAATTGATCACCTATACAAAGTTAATAAATGTAAAAAGCTCATTTACAGGCTGTAAGTGAGATTAAGTAAGCGTATAAGGCTGTAAGTGCATTAAAGCTGCTTGTAAAAGAGAAATTAGGCAAAGGTGGGTTTGGAAAAGTTCATTTAGATGTAAAACAGTGACCTTGCGGAAACTTCTATTGTCCATGTAAGGTTATCCAACACTAAAGACTGACAGCATGATATGAAACGCTTTGATCTATATATAACATTGACTTATATAACATATCAAACTGAAGTTGTGATGTTCATGAAGTTATATAAACAAATTTTTGAACAAAACTTTAAAAAAAATGAACTGCAAAAATTAGATTCTACATGAACTTCATTCTGATCTAAGGGTTGTGAGACCCTAGAGGTGAGACGACTCTAGAGGTTGTATAGCAAAGCTAAAGAAATGAGGCAAGAGGGCCTTTATCAGTCCAACTAAATTGTAAAAAAGCTTATTCATTACTCTTTGCAAAATACAATTATCTACATTTATTTTTTCAGCTAAATTAAGTTCAAAATATTTCCCACCACAATTACAAATCTTGATGAACCTTCTTAATGAACTATTATTGATTTACTTATTATTGATTATCGATTCAGGTGAAAAATTTTGCCATTTTGAGAGCTCTGAAAGGGTTTTAGATATGCTCTATCAAATGACAAGCTACACCAATTCAAATATCAAGTGTTTGCAAAATACACTTAAATAGAATGTACAGCATTTCTATAAGTTCGTATCGCTACTGTACAATTTACATTTGAGTAAAATTTCAGTATTGTTGCTACAGTAGTGACAAAGTGTAATCTCTCCGAACCAGCAATACATATAACATTTATATAATACGTTTAATATAATGACCTTAAATATTGTATTATTTTGGCGTGTACGCATGTAACTGGCCGATGTGACACTCACTGTTAAACATGAGAACATGTAACATAAAAAGGGGCAGGTCTTAAAATTGTCAGATTAGAACAAATAGTTTGGCTGCCTAAAAAATGGGTTGGTGGTCTATGAGTCGGTGGTCTATGAGTCGTGGTCTATGAGTTGGTGGTCTATGAGTCGCATAGACATGTCACTTTGTCACTTTGTCTTTGTTTGAATAAGTGACTTTTTGCATTGTTTTTATGTATATAGTTGATTCTTATCTGGTCTACAATAATTAATTGCTGAATAAAATATGCAAACGAACTGTAATTTGTTGAAGAAGCACATATCACAAACTATGTTGTAATTCTCCTTACCACAGTTTATAGATTTCCCAAGTCAGCCAATGAGTCAACTCCTCACTTTTATTCCTGGGATCAGTGAACGAAGAGCGAATGAGGATTTATTTACTTGTTGCGCCATTACGTATTTTCCTAATTGTTTGACCTTGCGCAAGTGTAAAACCAGCTCCTGAAATAACTTCCTACAGGTCACTTGTCAGCAGTCTGTGTCGTAGCTGCTGTAATGTAACTATAGACGAATTGTTTAGGTGAGGTTTGGAAACTGCATGGTAAAATATAAATGACTCAAATTTGGTTCTAAAAGCAGGTTTTCATATTTTAGTTGCTAAAAGTCTAACAATACTTCTAATAACTTTTTCTAAATGTTAGAAAAACCTGAATTTCTGACATATTTTCGATTATTTAAAAATGGTTCGTTTTGCTATGTTTACTTTTTTTGCATTAGTTATTTATAAATTTATTTGGCATCTTAAATAAAACCTTTGCTTTGTTGTTAGTAACAAATTTAAACAGTAATGTTTTCAGCTCGAATTTAGCAAGTAAACTATAGTAGAACCAATGAACCATCAGACTAAAAAACCAATTTTCTGACAGCTGAAAGAAAATTGCTTTTTTTAGTAAAAACAAACGATGCTACATTATTAGAATATAAAACGGCGTCTAGCATTCACAGTAACAATAGCTGTCAGTCACGCAAATACCTCTTTTTCAGAGCTATTATCGACCCATATCTTATAAGATGTTCTATATTGGTGGCGTGTCTAAGTATTTGATAATTCAGAGATCTGAGTGCTGGCATGTATTGCCATCCGATTGCCTGTAATGTATTGTAATACTAGATGAATGCCCGGTTTTGCACGGGTAGTAAACAAATCTTTTTTACCTAATGAATTAGAGTAACTCAAGCTAGTCTAAATCTTTACTACAATATGAGGTTTTATTATAGCTTAAGCCAGCGTTACGCAAAAATATTGCATCACGATCTCTCATGCAATCATGATTTTCAAGCATGCTAGCTTAAGCGTGAAGCATGAGCATTGTAACCATTTGGCATTAAAAGTTGGCATTAAAATTTGTAACAAGTATGATATGCACAAGTATTCCATTGTATAACAATATAGGTGCATAGCCTAAAGTACAGCCCGCCTGTCTGCAGACCTGGAGGTTGCAAGTTCAAATCCAGTACGGAGCGAATTTTTCCTTCCTAAAACATTATCGCGAACGAAAAATGACAAACACTGAGATTTATATAAATAGATAAATGCTTATGGCAGTTTCAGTTTATGTATCAATTTAGTTGAGCGAAGTAAACATGCCAGATCTTGTCACAGGACTGCATTTCCATTGTTGCGAGTTCTCTCAGGCTATCTTGCTTAAGGTTACAGCAACCAGTGGTAACAATAGAGTGTTTTTACGATATTCGTTATAAGTACAGCAGCAAAAGGGTCTCCTTGACACGTTGTAGATAAAAGTAGTCTATTCATTTAAGTATACTAATCAGAAGAAGCTGGTTTATTCTGGTATCTTGTTGAACGGGCGCTACTCAGTAGTGAATGAGCATCTGAAGTAGATAACATTATTTTACCACTTTTGATCATGCATGCTTGTCAAAATTTTGTCTTTTGCACTGAGTTTGTTGTGAAGCCTCCTCCTGTGAGTTTCCATGATGATGGCACTATCGAAATTATTGCCACTCAAGTATGTAATGTTGGTCTACATTACCAAGAGAAATTCTTATATTCTAATACATATCGATAATGATTGATTGTTTGTAGGTGTGGTCTCTGAAGGTCACACGAGTGTCTCTGCAAATACACTACATAATATATATTATTTATTATTACATATATGATATATTATTCATTATTACATTTATAATATATATTATTATATAGAAATTTTTTTCATACAAAATTACCTGAATAATCTGGAGTAAACACTGAACCTATATTAAGAAACACCAAACATCCCCATGAACCTGTTATTGATAATTATTTCATAAAAGTTGCATGACCAAACCCTGAAAGTAACTAAGGATGCACGACTGTTTACAGGCAAAAGCTTTGATGTTACTATAACGATTGCTACGTGCCCTCCTCAAGTCTGCACCTACCTCAACGCCATAAAAGTTACGGTGGACGGACCAAGAGAGCCAAGAAGTAAAGCTAGTTAGTGCATCTCTTCATCTGTTTTTTTAAAACTTTATCAGCTTTTTATAATACTTAATCTCGACAGAGTAATACTGCTATAAAAAAATTAGAAAAGCCGGGAGATTTGTTGAAAACAAAACTCTGATTACAGTAAACTCATAAACTCAGTCTCATTATCTTTGTATTATAAAAAAGGTCTTGATAAAAGTACATTGACTTTTGCCACTATGGTAAAAAACCACAATCTGGTTTGCTAATATAAGCAATCGGTTTCTTGTACAACCGACTTACTACTAAATTCAGTCTATCAGTTAGTCACGAGACATCTGGGAGTTTGAAAGACTTTCCTTGGTCTACAGACCTCCTAAATATTTGACTCACTGGCACTAAACTGCTTATAGCTCACCTAAACAAAATATTATTTGATAAAAACATTTTATTTAAGCTTGCTCGATTGGGGTCAAGAATTCTAAGCAAAGAAAATACATCTCTGAGTTTGATTTACATGTCAAGCTTTTTTTTAATTTGAGTTTTGACATGCTTTCACAAACTAAAAAGTGTGTTTGGTGCAATCACATTTAACCAATAAGATATTAGCAGCACAAATTTTTTCTTCCAAACAAATACGAGTATATTAGACTTATTGTTTGACATTGATGTCAAACAATAGCTGTTTTTTATCGGTTAGTAGGCAAAATTTTTTTCATCTTACAATAGTTTGTTGTCAGAGTCATTGTACAACAGTTGCTGTCAAAGTTATTTTACTCTCAAAGTCATACTGCATAAAATTTCGTGTAAACTAGAAAACCTGGACATTTATTTCAATATGTTCTCTGCTTGCATTTATAAACGACATACTTGTAATACAAACTTTATAGTTGGTGAATGATAATGCCTGAGATATGAACAAACTAATTTTTAAGTTTCCAGCATTTATAAATAAGTTGCAGGTAAAAAGACGTACTAGTACCAGAGTGGCTCACGTAACCTGTGCATTATTCAGATAGCGTTGTAGCGCCTAGCAAGGTAGAGTAAACAAGTAAGGATTAACTTCAATGCAATGAATCCATCGTTTTTTTTTATGTCATCACCCTGTTTGCACATGTAATGAAAAGTGCCTTTTAGTAAGATTGGTAAACCAAGTGGAAGAGCCTACACCAGACAAATATTTTAGCTCACGAAGTCTTACTGAGCATCATGGAATCCTAGTTTGTGTGAATCCAATAATTAAAAATAAAAAAGAGAGACTTGTTGCATAATAAAACATACTAACGACAGTTTTTGCTGGTTGCAAGCCAATCTTTGACCATATCGACAGTATGCAATCTGTTGTGTAACAAGTGTACCCAGTCATTATATACTAAAACTTAGTTGACAATGTAATTGATACACAATTTTGATGGCAGCTCATACCAATGCCCTTTATTCTCACAGGGTTTATGAGACAGCATCTGGTTGCTCACCCGTACCACCTCAGCCCGCACCTTCAAAGGCAGCATGGTCGTGGGGTCATTCATGATCCAGCAAGCCTCCACCCAAACGGTCACCCTCCGTACCACCAGAACCAACTGAACACAGAATTCGAGAATCTCAGAAAGTCCCATGACTCACCCCTACCAGCATCATTTCCAGTTCCACCAGGTACTGAGGCTATGCTGTCTGTTAGTTCCAGTTCCACCAGGTACTAAGGCTATGATGTCTGTTTATTCCAGATCTTTCAGGTACTAAGGCTGTGCTGTCTGTTACTTTCAGCTATGTCAAGTACATTGGAGCCTCCCCATATGATTTTAATTCATTTCAGTGTTGGCATCGTAAGGCGAAAATGTGGTATAGAGTTGTATAGAAACCCATAGTAATTATCTAATGCAAACACCCCCTAAAAATCATTAAAATTTTAAAAATTAGTAACAAAGTAATATATGTTAACCTTGGGCACTATAGTTACCTACAGTAACTTTAGTGTATTTAGTGATTATGATTTGCAAGAAATGTAACATTGCAATGTACTACATGTAGTACGTACGGTGGGGAGTTCTTACCTTCGAGACAGACGTATAACATATACGTTGAATTTAACTTAAATGAATTTAGCTTACTAAACACATACTTGAAGTTAAGTTTTAGTATGTATGTTTAACTATTTTACTGAACTTTTATCTGAAACTAAAATTTTATCACCTAATTGTTTCCGGTTTTCGTTTTCACAAAAACTAATAACGAGTAATGCGAATAATAACGAATAATAACGAGTCTTTCATTCGTTGTTAGAAGGATTTCGGCGAAGAGCATATTGGGGTATTTGTTATTCCGACGTATTCCGTATACCCACTGCGAAATTTGAACTTCGAGCGAAATTTTGGTTGATATCGAATGGCGAAAAATGTTTCATATGGAGAGGGCAAAAAGTCATCATGTTCTACATCATAGGGCGAAGTAAATGTATAACAGGGTCATCCTACGGGAAGGGCGCAATGTACCAAGGCTGTGTTGTCTTGCTGCTGTGTTGATAGTGTTGATTTCATAGTGTATGTATAGCATGGCATTAAAAATAAATGGCTTAATGTTCTAGGAGGATGTTCTAAGTCTTACTTAGGTGTATGGGTAGCTCACCAATTATTACTAGTAACTAATACTACCAGTGTGTAAGGAGTGGTTTAGAGTAGATAAAATATGAAAAGGAGGCTGTGACGACACACGTGTTGGCTGTTTTAGCATCGACTCTCCGAACAGTAACAGCCCTTGAACTTTATCATTTTAAAAGCTTACTCTTTCATGTTTGGATAACTAGATCTGTCGACAAATTTTTGTGGTTCGATTTTTCCATAAATGAGTCACATTAGTGCTGATGCATCATTTCAAAATATTTCATTGTCTTTTGCTTTCGACAATGAAATATGAGAGCTGCCAAGAGCTAATGCTGCCAAGCTCTTATCTGAGGCAAAGCTAAAGTCATTTGAGTGAAGTATACCGCATTGCTTCCTTGCATAATTTCTGTTTTTGTTAAAAAAATTCTACTGAATTAAAAGAGTTTAGTTTAATGCATGAGTGAGAATACTCTCCGTTAGAAATAGAAACCAAATATTTTGTAGTTGATAGAAAATTTTCTTGTGAATTTTTTCCGGTTGTCCATATAACAGCACACTATGTCCATATAGCAGCATACTATGTCCATATAGCAGCATACTATGTCCATATAGCAGCATACTGTGTCCATATAGCAGCATACTATGTCCATATAGCAGCATACTATGTCCATATAGCAGCATGCTATGTCCATATAGCAGCATACTGTGTCCATATAGCAGCATACCATGTCCATATAGCAGCATACTGTGTCCATATAGCAGCATACTATGTCCATATAGCAGCATACTGTGTCCATATAGCAGCATACTATGTCCATATTGCAGCATACTATGACCATATAGCAGCATACTATGCCCATATAGCAGCATACTATGTCCATATAGCAGCATACTATGTCCATATAGCAGCATACTATGTCCATATAGCAGCATACTATGTCCATATAGCAGCATACTGTGTCCATATAGCAGCATACTATGTCTATATTGCAGCATACTATGACCATATAGCAGCATACTATGCCCATATAGCAGCATACTATGTCCATATAGCAGCATACTATGTCCATATAGCAGCATACTATGTCCATATAGCAGCATACTATGTCCATATAGCAGCATACTATGTCCATATAGCAGCATACTGTGTCCATATAGCAGCATACTATGTCCATATTGCAGCATACTATGACCATATAGCAGCATACTATGCCCATATAGCAGCATACTATGTCCATATAGCAGCATACTATGTCCATATAGCAGCATACTATGTCCATATAGCAGCATACTATGTCCATATAGCAGCATACTATGCCCATATAGCAGCATACTATGTCCATATATCAGCTTACCAAACCAACTGTGATGTTAATTCAGTGACAATGATTCTAGTAATGGCAAAGTTTTGCCCCTTTATGTTTGTCTACACCAATTTACATGTTGTAGACAAACATAAAGGGATGCCTTTATGGAGGCATCAATGCAGATGCCTCCATAAAGGGATGCCTTTATGGAGGCATCAATGCAGATGCCTCCATAAACTTTCTGGATCTTGTTGAAAATGACTAATACGAGCAATTACTATGGAGCAATTACTATGACTAATACAAGCAAGTGATAATGACTAATACGAGCAGGTGACAATGACTACTGCTTGCTTAATGCAGTTGCTCAGTATAAAACAGTGACAAGCAGATGGTGATCTCTAAAGTCTAAGCAAGTATTAAGAATGTATTTGTGCCAAGCTCCGACAGTGTAACTAACCTAGGGTGCCTATTGATAAGGAGAAAAACTGCCATTTGACAACCCTTACCCTTGTTCTAACAGCTCTCCCACAAATGTTGACAATGCTTGCTATAACAATAGAATTAGACATGTGATTATTTTCTTATATATTAGGCATACACGTTGGATAGCTCTTTGTTTATAAATATATCACAACAATGCATCATGGCATTAGTGGCTTAGACACCAGTAAGATGCGTGTAAGTCACTTGTAAACTGATTGAACTCTCAAAAGCAATCTGGCTCCAAAGCAAAACACTATTTTATATTTTCTCACTCAGGGATTCGATGGGAGTCCTATTAACCACACAAAATTCTATTTTCATGTCCTCCACTTTTAATACTGATGAAAAATGTTACAGCTAGGGTTCACTGTCATGATGCATCACGCCTAATGTCAATGTAACCAGATGACATGCAAGTCTGGATAAGTTATCTAAAAGTTATCTCGTATATTGTTCATTTTCACAAAAGTTAAAAATGGTGTGGAGTTTTTTTAATGCGTTAACTTGACAAAAGCATGTTAGGATTCATTTGTTTATTGGAGAACAGTTCAGCTCTTGTTGTAGGTGAAATGTGGCAAAAGAAAATGGGAAAACATTTTAGATATTATATTTAGTTTGAAGAATACAAATTTGGCATTTGTATTATTCATTTTTATAGAAATTATATTAGATAGAAAGCCATTCCAGACACAGCAGTGGCCAGCTGCCTATTCTCCCATATACCATCCACGGGTGACTTGCCCCAATCAGACTAACTTCCTGTCCAGCAGCAGCAATGGCAGCGCAATCAATAGCTCAGACCAGCCCTCAAGTAAGTACATATGTATATATATTTTGGTTATCCTATTAACAACCTATCATCTTGCAGCAGGTTCATCAGTAGAAGCTGGGTGTCCATCAAACCCGTGTCTGACACCTTTTCACAGGTTTATTTGCTGGCACATGGTACCAGCTTTAGTCTGACACCTTCTAGCAGGTCTATCTCAAAAAACTAGGTGCCCACTTGGTTTTGAACTTAGCATTTCCAAAACGAAAAAAGCTATAGTTGAATGTCCAATAGGAGAAACACCTCCGTCCTGTAGCTCAGTGCAAAATAATAAATCAAAAAGCATCAATATCTGGGCAGGTCTTTCGCTGGTGAACATCAATAAAATATTAAAAAAATATTCCCAGGGCAGAGGCCACAAAATAAATGTTTCAAAGTGAATGGCATGGTACAAAACTATTTCATTTTGTTGCAAGCTGTTACGTCAACTGGTGTGAACATGCCACTCAGCACAATTAATGGAAGCTATAAAAAATTTTTATTGCTTAGAAATTTTCTTTCAAATATTTATCTTGCTAAACGTGATAGCGACTGTAGGCCAACATGTTGAGCTACTATAGCTTCTGCTGGTGTACATGGTTGCTTGGTGACCACTTCAAAGCTCTCTTAGGATACATTTCAAATGGTACCGAGATTGACAAACAACAGGGATTGGTGGCACACCCTGTTCATCGCACAGGTTGCTGGCAGTAAGATTCCATCCAACATATAAGCGAGACATGAGTTATTTAGTCGCGTTTTCAAACATCCAAAACATTTGCAATAATAATTCTTGTATATTTTAATCAAATAAGTAAACTGGTAACTCTTATAAACCAGTTAGCCGCATTCATACATAACGTAATAGCGCAATGGGATTGTCATCCAGTCCTTGTATTTATCTGATTCCTGAGCTGCTGAAGGTGGGCTGGGTTTGACCTTCAGATTATGTGCACCATATGCACCATAATATGAATGCACCATAATGCATTCATAGAGTGACCATGTGCACCATATACTATGTTTTCATAGAGTGGCCAATCCACAAGTTTGTTTCATCCGCAAGATGGAAACTGCAAAAACCCGCTAGTCAAGCGAGTTTTGTTACATACAAAATTTTATCGAATATTTCTCTTGCGAAAGATGAAAACACTGCTTACGAATGATGCACTAAAAACATCGTTCAAGCGAGACAGCGATGTTCGGCAATGACCTCTGACGTAGAATTATTCATTTTTGTAAAAAAATGGCCTGCGCTAATCCGCAACACGTGAATGTCCATTGAATCATTTATAGCACGGTAACTCCATGAGTGCACAACTCCAAATCTATGTAAACTGTGTCATAGAAACAGTGATTGCCTCAGTCATTGTAAGGCTGGTCATTGAACTCCCTTCAGTCTAACGCCTCACCTCTCAGTAGCATGTGGCCAGCGGTACAAGGTTACTAACCAGTATGCAAAAAATTGGAAATCATCTCCCTAGTCCTGAACATCGGGTGGTGAGTATTAAATGAACCAAAGGCATGTGTGTTTACACTAATGATAGTGAGTCAGCAGATTGCCGATTCCGATTTATGTGACAATCCTTGTCAAGTTGGTGTGACTGGTTCGGGGCAAATTAAAAACTATATACTCTATTCACAGTTGGTCGACTAAATTCTCAAATCTTCTGATAAACAACAGATAAGGATTTGTAAATAAAACCTTTACTATAATAAGAACGTAAGAAAAATTTTTTTATCGCATGAGAAATGAACCCGGGGAGGTAGATTACTAAGCAAGCGCACTACCATCTGCACCACCCTACCACCTTTTTATAAAAATAACATAGATACATGTATATCCTACATATGTTATCACACATGATGATCTCTAACAGCGCACTGAACCGATAGTCTGCTAGGAAAATATATAATACGCTCGCTACTAGTTAAAGATGAACTTGCACAGAATTTTACTAGATTTTATTAGAAATTATCAGCATTTTTCTATCAACTGCAATTGTTTTTGATGGCTACGGTGATCTGACTGCCAGGATGTTTCAAGATTAAAATTGATAAAACTTGATCGCGATTAAAATGCTCAGATCAAACGACCGTGTGATTATGACTTCTATAGTTGAAAGAGATCGACAGAATAGAGACACTCAGCGCTGCAGCTTCAACACAACAGCCGATATCGACTATAGCAACTATAGCAACTAGTGATGTCATTTGACATGTGCTTTTCATCTGATTTTCCTTCTAAGCGCTTTAACCACGATCAAATTTTGTCGATTTTAATTTTGAAACATATTTGCAGTCAGATCACCTCAAACATCAAGAGCATTCGTAAATGATAGAAAATACTTATACTTTTGCGTCATGTGTAAGTTCATTCTTAAGCTGCGCAGTGATCGGATCTCATCAGCGATTCTTCTGCTCCAACTGATCAGCCGTGAGTTCTTGCTGACTCTTGACAAAATCAGTGGTTGTTTAAAATTTTATCATTTCTATCAGATGATTATTACGGCATTTTATACAAACGGGTTTGATGTAATCTTTTTCTTAACCTCCAACCCTATCTTCGGACAAACAAACAGACAGACAAATGGACAGACAAACGGACACAGTTCTTGTTATAGTAAATAATCTAGGTACATTCGAACAAATGATGACAATATATGTATTAAGGTCATCAAGGACTAACCTAGCACTAACTGCACATCTAAATATAGCTAATGCCATGAAGGAAACTGCAGGTTTGGCTAAGTTCTCCCTAAGCCGCAAGGAGAATACTCCTGCACTGAAATTTGGCATTTTGCCATGCCATGTCACTAACTAATAACATATTATCATCATCTATAGTTAGTATGGGGATCTTAGAGGTTTACTTGCAACAAAATACACATTACAATTATTTGGTATCAAAAGGTTCACCATGTCTCACTCTGCTGTGTAGTAAGTGAAAAACATGTGAAAATGTGATTACAAGCTCTTAAAAGCTCAAAAACGAACATTTAAAAGCAGCCATCACGAAAACGCCGTAGGCCTAGTTTGGAATCTAACGTGCTTAAGATTTTATCATTTGTATCAGATGATTATTCCAATAATATCATATCAGTATCTTATAAGCTATTCAAATCATAAGTGTCTGGCCTTAATCATAAGTATCTGGTCTTAATCATAAGTATCTGGTCTTAATCATGGGTATCTGGCCTTAATCATGGGTATCTGGCCTTGGTATGAGACCAGATCTTTTATGAGACCAGATATTTTAAATATTCATATTTAAAATATGAATATTTTAAATTAAGACCAGATACCCATGATTAAGGCCAGATACCTATGATTAAGACCAGATACCCATGATTAAGGCCAGATACACATGATTTAGGGCAGGCACTTATGATTTTGAATAACTTACAATTAAATATTTTAATATTTGTAAAAATTTTAAATACCTCTTCATTGCTTTTGAACACCTGGCTTTTATAAGTCATGAACTTTTATCATACTTGATTGGCCAATCAGCTTCAAGTGCTCGCAATCAGCTATGAGAACACATAATCTCCTACTCAAATCAAATCGCAATAAAGACGCAACAGTGAACAATTGGGCTATGACATTTTGAAATTGTATTACTCATAGCAACCATCTTAAAAATGATAAATGGCTTTATGGTGTTGCCAATCTGATAAGTGGGCTATCAAAGGAAATAGGCAATATCGAATGAAAAACTCTAGACACATAAATCCACAAACTAGCATCCAATCAGAGACAATGGTACATCAGAGTGCATGCCGCCGTGCCACCAGCTGAATAAATTTGTGTCCATGGAAATCATGAAAAACCAAGTTTCTGACAGTAATTTTCAAATCTAATGCGTTTTTGACAGGGAGCTATTTCAGGGTCATTATTGATAAATAACACCATGATTATTGTAATTATTTTTACTGAGCATTAGCTCGCTTGTCACTGGGATACTTTTCTTGTCTCGTCATTGGGAGCGTAGCGTTTTTGAGCTACAAATTACAATAGTTCGACTTTCTGCCTAATTCAATGTTACCAACTCAAAGTTTACCACCTTTTGATTTTATTTCCTAATATCTATGCAGTATGTAAGCGTGTCCCAAAGTATTGTACAACGGAGTAGCATGCAGTTGAAGTGTGAGCAAGTGATATACTCATCACCCTACATACAACAAGCCTGCCATCAGCGTGTTTGTGGTTAAGTAACCAAGCATATCGCATATTTGCTGAACTATTCCTATATGCAATTTTCACTTTATACCTAATGCAGCCGAGCAAACTTAGTTTCGGGAAAAGTCTAAACAGAGAGAAATTATTTTTATGTAATATGAGCTTAATAAATAGCCTACGTACCATGATGTCTGTTACCATCTTATAGTAAGGCTGTGCTGCAGGTACCAAATCGAGTCCTTTGGGGGAAGTCACTTGGCCGACAGACTTAGTCTTGCCACACAGGACCATACCCTCTTCTATATCACAACACCTTCATCATACTAACACTATGTCAAGGCTTTCTTTGATGATCCCCGGTAGACATAACCTAGATTCCAACCTTCCACCAACTCTTCAAAATGGGTAGGTTTGCTTATTTTTTTCTGTTATTCACAAACAAAAACTGTATTTCTGTTGTGAATAACAGGTTATTTCTGTTTCTTGCCTCTTTTTAAAAAAAACTTTAGAAATCCATTTCTGCTCACTTCATAGTGAAATCCAGCCAGGATATTTCTGTGAAAACGGGAAATTCAAGGATGTGAATAGGTTTACCAAAATAGCTATTAGGAAGCCATTTCCATGTCAACAGTGCCTGCCAATCATGACATTATTTTCCTACACAATTTGGTATTCAAATTACTATAATTTGGCTCTTTGCTCTTTTAAGTTCTAATGACTGTTTTATACATCAGGATTATAATCACTCCACCAACTCGATCAGTCAGCCTGCGTGTAGCTAGAGGTATTCATGGAAATCTCAGTGCTGAGGAGCTCAGTGAAATGCATGGCACAAATCATAACTTGGTAAAACAAATAAAAAAAAGCCTGTGTTTTCATGAAGCTTGAACAGGCCTGCTGCAAATAAAATAAACTGTTTACATTTTCCTTTTGCTTCAAATGCTGCTGGCGAAACTTTGCAGAAATTAGATTGAAGCATTTTACAATTTTTACAGACAAGAGAACATTCCGGCATTGCCTCCGCCACCGTTGGTGAATAACAAGCAAGACACTCTTCCATACAGTCTAGCCTCAGCGCAGCATCAGTACCATCCAGGGCACGCCTACTCCCTCTCACCAGCCTATCACAATAGTGCAGGAGCCAGGGTCCGTGTAGACGCAGATGGACACAGCACACCAAGCCATGGGTAGGTAAGTAACATGGGCTCTGTAAGTACCTAACAAAATTTTTGTAATAATAAAGCGTTTTTTTAGCCGGATGCCAAACCATATTTAAAAACCATTCGGTGTCTTCCTCTGACATAATCTAAATTTCCACACCACTTCTGCTAAGCATCACAAGGAGTTGTCATTTAATAACTTCAAAAAGAGCCCCCAGCTCATTGCATGAAAAACTCATTTGTGTGCTTTAATCCGCCATTCGTGTACGAGCAGGATTTAAGAAAATAAATTTAATCAAGAAACTTGTAGGATGTATATATGAGTAATAAGTAAACTAGACAATTAATATGTTGGTTATTGTGCAGACTCAGACCGCACATACGACTCAACATGCTGCGAGGTTCCTAAACTGGAATAGTCTGAGAAAAAGGTAGTAAGTGATGACTATTTCCTACAGTGACTCATTACAAGGCTAAGAGTAAAACAAAATCAGCACTTTAGTAAATGAACCTATTTTTTATTACGCTTCAATCATTGGACAGAGAGGGTGAACCATGGGAGCCCAAATGGATCCAAGATTGGGCTCATATACTTCCTGTAGCATTACATTCTCCGTAACTCTCTGTATTCCAGTCTGACATACATAATGTATGTATAAAAACATGGAATCAAATTTGCTGCTCAAAGTGGACCTGTTAGTAATTATCAAAAAAGTCTTTAAAACATATTTTGTATCATGATTTATTGAAGCTCGATATTTTGTTGTTACAATTAACGGGAACTTTACAGAGCTATGTATGAAAGGAGTGAAGACATTGTAGGTATAGAACTGGTCAACTTGGCCCACTCACTCTCCCTCCCTGGCATAACTCTCTCTATCCCTCTACACATTGTTCAGACTTCAATTGGTTAAAAAAGTAGTTCAATAGAAATAACTGATTCATAACACTCTACACTGTAACCAGTAACTAACAGTAAACACTCTACACTGTAACCAGTAACTAACAGTAAACACACTACACTGTAACCAGTAACTAACAGTAAACACACTACACTGTAACCAGTAACTAACAGTAAACACACTACACTGTAACCAGTAACTAACAGCAAACACACTACACTGTAACCAGTAACTAACAGTAAACACACTACACTGTAACCAGTAACTAACAGTGAACAAACTACACTTTAACAAGTAACTAACAGTAAACACTCTACACTGTAAACAGTAACTAACAGTAAACACACTACACTGTAAAGAGTAACTAACAGTAAGCACTCTACACTGTAACCAGTAACTAACAGTAAACACTCTACACTGTAAACAGTATCTAACAGTAAACACTTTACACTGTAAACCGTGACTAACAGTAAACACTCTACACTATAACCAGTAACTAACAGTAAACACTCTACACTGTAACCAGTAACTAACAGTAAACACTCTACACTGTAAACAGTAACTAACAGTAAACACTCTACTGTAACCGGTTACCAAGAGGAAACATTCTCTGCTGTGGAAACACTCAGAAGCATGATCCAAACAAAATAGACAAATTGTCCACATGTTGTTTGGATTAAACTATTTAAAGGTATCTCTCCACTGACAAATAGGAATAACAATATTTACATTTAATTACTACTTGTAGTGTTTATCAGCTGCTGCTGTTCCATCAGTTGCAACAATTTATTCAATATTTTGTAGCGACGAACTGAGTACATCACCAGCAAAACTGACAGCCCAGTGGCCAGCGAGTTATTCCGCCATTGCAGCGGGGGCAGCTGCAGAAATTCTAGCGGGAGTTTGGAGACCTTACTGAGAAGGCCAGTACCAGATATGAAAGCGAAAGCCTCGATGACCTGACAAGATCGCCAGGAAAAAGGAATGAACTGCTAGTAGGGAAATGTGCAAATATAAGATAGTAATAATTAAGCCACATAAGCGAATAAGAACTGCTGCCATTGTCACTCGACAGCACACTTTGTAAGTAGCGGCAGCACACTTTGTAAGTAGCGTTTTAAATAATATTGCTGCCTTGACACGAAATTGATCACGAAACTGTGTCATACAGGCACTATTCATGTTATAACATACAAGCTGTATTTAACATAGACTGTAATATTTATGAAAATATATGCAATGTTCACCGTTGACATACGGTGTCATTCTACATTTGAAAAAAAAACTGTTTGTTATTATTGACTTAGTCCTTGAAGCAAACTATTTACAGTTTGTTTCTAGAGTCACTAGAGGCTGAGTGTTAGCCACTCACAAGTCCCACAAATTCAGATTTGAACTGGCAGACCTTTACCAGCTTAGATGTTATCGAGCCTACAGCTATCAGGGTAGCAGTGGCCACAAATGGGCTGCCTATAAAGCAAATAACCTGGTATGGTTGCAAGTTGTTAAGTTTACTAAAATTTTACTAGCTCAGATTCTAGCGAGAGTTGTTAATGTTTAACATGGATGCGTACAATAAAGGGACAGTGGCAATGATGTCATCACGAAGTCATACACTATTATTTATAGCGTGGTGTGAAATAAACTGGACCTGTTTGAAAATTGAAATTCTCATTTACAACATCGTCACTTATTGTGAATTTAGTCAATAACCATAATATATTTAATATATTCCATTATATATAATAGAATATATTTAATATATTCATATATTAAATTAATTCTGATTTTGTCCTGATTTCAAATATGTCAATTAAATATGTTTGACTTGAAATAAGAAAATAGAAATGTATGTGGTGTGATCATATCTGTACAGATTAGTATATTCGGCCATAAAAAATGAAATGCTCGGAATTTAGTCTGCATATTCATTCAAAAACAATTTTATAGATGTTTGGTTTATAGATTTGAAATCAGGACACAATGAGAATTAATTTAATATATAATTTAACATTGTAACAGAGTAACATTGTTGTAATTGAAAAATTATGTTTTCCAACAAATAGGTCCAGTTTATTTCATACACAACACTGTACATGTAAAAGAACAATAAATTGAAGCCCGTGACAAGCTAATCTGAAACTGAAAGTTGTGTTATTTATATAATTTATTATTATTAAGTTGAGACAAACAACAACCAAGCTATATGACGAAGACAAATGAAGCAGTTATCGGCAGTAGGTAAGAAAATATTTCATTGTCACAAACCAACAATAATAACAGCTCTCTGGCCCATACAGGTGATTTGTTTCGAGTAACTTAAAATGGCCAACTAATGCCAGTATAACAGTGTCTAGATATTGAAATGGTATACTGTTTTTAATTAACAATGATGAGGTACATAAAAGGCGGCTGATAAAGCTGCATAACAAAGAGAATTAAATACTGAAACCATAATGGAAAGTAAGTTAACATTAGTGAGTCCTTTAAATAGTCAGCATCCCATATAGTGTGGCCAAGTTGTAGCGCGCTGGTTAGATCTGCAACAGACGAGCACAGGATAAAGTTCTATACATCAATAATACATCAATATTATATCAAGGTAGGAGGCAGCAATAAGACGAGAAAGTGTGGTGAATAAAGAACCCGCGATGCATGTAGCTTATCATTAAATGTCATTTTACGATTCTTTAAAGGTTGACTTGCAACAAAATTCACATTACAGTTATTTGGTATCAAAAGATTCTGAACCAGGCGGAGTTGAGTACGTCGTCGAAATAAAGAGATTACAATCTACGACGTTTTCAAGATGGCTGCGATTAACTGTTCATTTTTGAGCTTTTAAGAGCTTGTAACCACATTTCCACATATTTTGCACCTACAACACAGCAGAGTAAGACATGGTGAATTTTTTGATACCAAATAACTGTAATGTGAACTTTGTTGCAAATCGACCATCAACCCTTTCGCAGGCGAGTTTTTTGGGCTATTTTTGGCCCCCTGGGCAAATAAATTTTTTACAAATCGGTTTAGAAAAAAATCATTGATACACTTATTTATGATATTGTATACGTGTATTATGTTTTTATGAAACATGTTTCAAGCCAATTCTTCATATAACTGCTTCTCTAGCTATGTTACTTTTGGAAGCATTTGCCCTTCCAGAGGTCTACACCACAGTCTTGACACCATGTGCTTGTTCTGCTATAACCTTGCCTTTGCCTATAGCCTTTGGAGGACGCCATGATAGTAAAACAAAGTTTTTTGCAATCTGGGAAAACGTTCAGAAAGCAGAAACAAGCTACAAACAAAATTTCCAATTTTATTTGAAGACCTTTTTATTTTGGATTTTTTATTCGTTTAGTTATGCAAAAACGATCTTTTTCTCTCAAAACGGGTTTTTGTCGCTAGCAGTGACCAATTTATTGTAGTTTACTATTGTTGAAAAAATTATACAAAAAAGTCATTAAGCCAGCCGGAAATCAATTTATAAAAACAGTGTTTGTGTGACGACATATAATAATCGCTCAGCCCATTGGCATCAGTATCGCAAAGCGACAATAATGTTGCTATGCCTGCAAAAGGGTTAACAAAGAATGACCCATCATGCACAAACTATCTTTGATGCAACCTCATATTCAGAGTTGTCCACACCTGAATCTAAGATACACTGAGAAGACAATCCTTGCGTAGCTAGTAAAACTGCTCCCTAAAACTTCTACACCAACAATTAAACAGAAGGTTGTATGTCAGTTCTATACGGTGTTTGGAGGTGGAAACATGGACTTCCAAACACCATTTAAAAGTAAAGGGCCATTTTAATAAAAACTAAAACCAAACCAAATACAGACGCTTCCCAACTTACGAACGAGTTACGTTCCGAACGATCGTTCGTAAGGTGAATTCGTTCGTAAGTTGCTTCAGTGCTATATTTTGTATTATAATTTATGTTTAAGGCCTATATAAGTATATTGAAGGTTTATATAAGTATGTTTAAGGCTTGTATAAGTAACCTGTATTGGTTTGTACTGAAAAAAAAATTTAATAAAATGGAGAGAATACTGAGGTGGACGCCGGGCCATGACACTGCATTTCTTATTTATTGTATGTGTTGTCCTTTTATTATATCGTTGTTTTAATCGTTATGCTATCACTTATCGTTGTTGTCTTTTTTGTATGTGTTGTCCTTTTATTATTTTGTTGTTTCACTCGTTATGCTATTGTTATATCTGATATCCCGTCATAACACTATCACCTATCGTCACTTATATTGTTGTCATACCAACGCGCTAGCTGTCCTATTTATTCACTTTGTTAGCCGGTGTTCTTACCGTTTGCCGGAACGGTTGATATTATTGTATATAAAGGAGCGCGCTCATTCAGTTGAGCAGAGCAGATAGCCGTACGCTCCTCGGCTAGTGAAATTTGCTTCGTTAATAAAAAGCTGAATGAAATTACACGCACTCTTTATTTATTAGTCTAGATTGTGTCAAGTAAAGGCCGGCAAAATCCTTTCCAATACGCACAGTAAAAATAAAAAGTTCTTTGCGAACTGGAGATACGTTCACGCACTTATGCACTGCAATGAACTGGGCAGAGGAAGGTGGATGCTGGGTGGTGCTTCTGAGTAGTGCCTCAATCCGCCGCTAATACCTCGGTAATACCGTCACTAATAGTGTCGGACATACGCGCAGACATGTTCGTATGTACCGTTGTTCGTAACTCGAGTGTTCGTAAGTAGAGGAGCGTCTGTACTTTATGCTGCGACCTTCCTAGCACTACCTGAAGGGTACCTGGGGACACATGTCAGATACAACCCATTGTGTGGGTGAATATACAATGTACAATGAAAGACTAGCTTCAAACCAGATGAGTAATTAAGAGTGTCAGAGGGTGACAGCTATGATGTCATGGTCTAAAGGCAATCAACCTGAGTGCTGGAGAGATAATAACTATGAAAGATGACTCAGCACTATTGTCTATCTAATCTTAGCCGCATAGAAACGGTCAAATAAGCGAAGTGAAAAGAGGAAGTGGACTGACACACTAGACCACGTAGTTCATCATATCTAGTTCTACAAGAACTGTATGTAAATTCCATGCGCGAGTAACCTCTTCAAATTGGTGCAAGTCAAATGAGTACCGAGTAATATTTTAGATAACAGGGTACATGAACAAAACTATGGCTACTAACAAAAGAAAAATGCCTTTTCCAAACTTGTGCTAGAATGGCGGTAGGATTTTTTAGTTTACAAGTGGTTCACGCGCAATGAGACCATGTATAATATGCAACCACATGTTTACTCTGGTTATCATAGAATTGCAGTCATACTCGCTATTAAATATGTCATGTTAAAGGATGAGTCTGTATTTAATAGTGTAAACCATCAGCTAGCTCATCAGCGCAATGAAAGCCATATGAATAGAAAATGTTGATTGAAAATCATAATCACATGATATCGGTCAAATGGTCAGATATAAGCTATAGATCTAAGAGCTACTGATTTGGTGCTTGGCAAGACAACACAAGCACCTTATTGGCCGGAGGACTTGAAAAAAATTGTGTATGTCTCAGTGTCGAAAATTAATGTGAATGTAAAAACACATCTCCACAGCATTCTACCCAATTTTTTGACAACAAAACTTTTGATGAGTTGTTTCACTGTAGCATAAAGACCACAGACATGCACTGTTTGGGCTTTAGACAAGTATAACACGAGACATCTCATTTACTGCTGCTAACAGAGGCATCAGACAAGTATAACACAGGATATCTCATTTACTGCTGCTAACAGAGGCATCAGACAACTATAACACGAGACATCTCATTTACTGCTGCTAACAGAGGCATCAGACAAGTATAACACAGGACATCTCATTTACTGCTGCTAACAGAGTCATCAGACAAGTATAACACAGGACATCTCATTTACTGCTGCTAACAGAGGCATCAGACAAGTATAACACGAGACATCTCATTTACTGATGCTAACAGAGGCTTCAGACAAGTATAACACAGGATATCTCATTTACTGCTGCTAACAGAGGCATCAGACAAATATAACACAAGACATCTCATTTACTGCTGCTAACAGAGGCATCAGACAACTATAACACGAGACATCTCATTTACTGCTGCTAACAGAGACATCAGACAACTATAACACAGGACATCTCATTTACTGCTGCTGACAGAGGCATCAGACAACTTTAACACAGGACATCTCATTTACTGTTGCTAACAGAGGCATCAGACAACTATAACACGAGACATCTCATTTACTGCTGCTAACAGAGTCATCAGACAAGTATAACACGAGACATCTCATTTACTGCTGCTAACAGAGTCATCAGACAAGTATAACACGAGACATCTCATTTACTGCCGCTAACAGAGATCAGCGCTAGCCACCAAACTGAAGAAAGCACCAAGTAGTGCCATCACTTTCACTTGGTCCATAAACTAGATCAACTGTAGTTTATAAGCTACACGCCAGTCGGCGTAAGAAATATAGCTTACATTTTACTGAAAACTGTGTTCAACTTGTGTTCTGTCTGATTGCGCTGATTTTGTTTCACTCTTAGCCTTGTAATGAGTAACGGCAGGAAATAGTCATCACTTACTACATTTTTCTCAGACTATTCCAGTTTAGGAACCTCGCGGCTTGTTGAGTCGTATTTGCGGTCCGAGTCTGCACAATAACCAACATTTTAATCGTCTTGTTTACTTATTACTCATATATACATCCTACAAGTTTCTTGATTAAATTTATTTTCGTAAATCCTGCTCGTACACGAATGATGGATTAAAGCACACAAATGAGTTTTTTCATGCAATGAGCTGGGGGCTCTTTTTGAAGTTATTAAATGACAACTCATTGTGATGCTTAGCAGAAGTGGTGTGGAAATTTAGATTATGTCAGAGGAAAACACCAAATGGTTTTCAAATTTGGTTTGGCATCCGGCTAAAAAATGCTTCATTATTACAAAAATTTTGTTAGGTACTTACAGAGCCCATGTTACTTACCTTAACGAGGCCTACTCATCATTTTACTGTTACAGAAAATGCAGCGGTGAACTTGGAGGACGGAAAAAATTCTTGTGAATATTACTCAACATGCAGCTTTCGAACAACCACAAAGCTGGTGCAGCAATGATTGCTTCCTGAATCTAGCTTTTAATCGAAGAGACTCGGCAACGATTAGCTCACCTTTTTACTCGCTTGAACGGATGTCAGATTTATTCCTACGCGCCCCTGGGTATTGAAACTCAAATGCACGATGCACTGTTAGCAATAGGCTATGCTCAATGTAGGAAGATACCATTTTCACCACATGTACATAAAGCTAATGATAAGCTAAGTACTTCTATAAAAGCTTAACCGAAAGCATTTAAATAAAGGACCAAATATGGAAAGGCACTTTATCAAACAGTTTAGTTGTCACGGTGTCACCTGATCATTAATGTACCGACGTTATGATGTAAATGGTTATCTTGCTAACTGACAACTCCATCAGCCAGTTGCTCTAAGGTTTTTCACACAATCTTACAGCAACTGGCATACGTTAACAGTTGAATCTAAATTCACACAAGATGACCAGTTGTAGTCCTATTTAAAAGTGAAATAGAACGATGTGAATGTAGCAAAGTTGTACACTTCCACGAAGTTGTACACCCCCAAAGTTGTACACCCCCAAAGTTGTACACCCCCAAAGTTGTACATCCCCCAAAGTTGTACACCTCCCAAAGTTGTACACCCCCGAAGTTGTACACCCCCAAAGTTGTACACCCCCAAAGTTGTACACCCCCCAAAGTTGTACACCCCCCAAAGTTGTAACCCCCCCAAAGTTGTACACCCCCAAAGTTGTACACTCCCCCAAAGTTGTACACCCCCCAAAGTTGTACACCCCCCCAAAGTTGTACACCCCCCAATGTTGTACACCTCCAGAAAGTTAGTTGTACACCCCCGCAAAGTTAGTTGTACACCCCCACAAAGTTAGTTGTACACCCCCGCAAAGTTGTACACCCCCGCAAAGTTGTACACCCCCGCAAAGTTGTACACCCCCGCAAAGTTGTACACCCCCACAAAGTTGTACACCCCCACAAAGTTGTACACCCCCAAACAGTTAAACACACCCACAAAGTTAAACACGCCCACAAAGCTGTACACTCCCACAAAGTTGTACACCCCCACGAAGTTGTGCACCCCCCCCAAAGTTGTGCACCCTCACAAAGTTGTGCACCCCCACAAAGTTGTGCGCCCCCACAAAGTTGTGCGCCCCCACAAAGTTGAACACGCCCACAAAGTTGAACACGCCCACAAAGTTGTACACTCCCACAAAGTTGTACACTCCTACAAAGTTGTACACTCCCACAAAGTTATACACTCCCACAATGTGCATTTATCAGATAATCCCCTATAACCTACTGCTTGCTGCTTTGTGGGAACCAATTGCAGCAAATAAAATTTATTGTAGTTGGAAAAGATGGAACTGCGTGTAGTAAGCGTTGACTGTGCAGAATATGTATTAACAGAGCTACTAGCAAAATACAGTAAAATAGTCTATTCATCGAGCTACTGAAGGGATAAATAACAACTGTACTGGGTAATCAGGTGAGTGTTATGCGCTTGCTGCACAGACTGACGTCAAGTTCCTATCACTTCTTCGTGTGATTGCTTATACATGAGCTAACTTTGGTCTCAAAGTACAAATTGATTTTCAGCACAAATATAATTCAATTTTTTAATACCAATTTTTGTAAGTATAAAATAAAATGGTCAAAATTTCACTTACAAATAATAAAAAGTGTAAAAACTAAGTTTACTTGAAATAATTAGTGAAAATCAGAGTAATTTACAATCTTATTTTTAGCCCTCACCCTACCACTGAACCTCCATCTCTGTGTCTCTAATAAAAGTAACAATCAAAGCCTCTCTTAATGATTATTACTTCTCTAAGTTTTTCCCTGATAATTTACATTTAACATTCAATGTTTACAAAGTTTCACTCGATGCACTTGTTTTAATACTGTGTAATTGCTTGAGTATTTACCATAGCTTCTTGTGGGCTCCGGAGTGAATTCAACAAAAATACAGTGCGATTTTATTACAATATAACAAATATCGGCATAGATACGCCAAAAATATGAATTCATATGCCAAGGTTCGAGTACTACACAAGGTTTAGTCCAATGTAGCAGCAGCAACAACATAAACTAGCTGTTACCCTATGATAAAAACCCTACCAACTATGATAAATAGGAATTTATGTTAGCGCAACAACATCTATTTATAGACTTACATCGTCAATGTCATCCAGATCAAAATCGTCTTTTTTGCCATGTGGATTATCATCCTCGTCAGAATCTGAGAAGTCTTCCCCATTGTTATCGAATATCACAAGGTTTTCACCCTCCGCATCCCCGAAATCCTCATTGATTTTAGCTGCAATTTATTATTGAACAAGGTAAGATATTATTGAACAAGGTAAGATATTATTGAACAAGGTAAGATATTATTGAACATGGTAAGATATTATTGAACAAGGTAAGATATTATTGAACAAGGTAAGATATTACTGAACAAGGTAAGGTATTATTGAACAAGGTAAGATATTATTGAACAAGGTAAGATATTATTGAACAAGGTAAGATATTATTGAACAAGGTAATATATTATTGAACATGGTAAGATATTATTGAACAAGGTAAGATATTACAAGGGTAATAAAGTCATAACAAAAGAATAGAGTTCTTCAGATAATCTATTTTAATTATTGATTAATATTAATCTCACTTTTTATGTAAAAGCAATCGAAAATCTCTTATTAGAGCGGTTTGATAAAATGTTCACCGTTTTCTGGAAGTTCTCCGTATGCCTTTAGATTTCTAGCTTCATCTGAAGAATATTTCATAATGACATCTGCCCTCGAGTCCTGGTAGTCCCTCAAGCCAATCAGTATTATATCCGATTGATTGATCCACACCTAATTCATCAACATTTCAATATTAGCTGCCGCTTAGCTAAATCCATAATCTTAAAGATTGACTTGCAACAATATTCACTTTACAGTTATTTGGTATCAAAGGATTCACCATGTCTTACTCTGCTGTGTTGTAGGTGCAAAATATGTGATTACGAGCTTTTAAAAGCTAAATAACGAACAGTTAATCGCAGCCATCACCAGACCGCCGTAAATTAGAATCTCTTTTCAAAACGGCTTAAATGGGATGTAGATGAACAAGATGGCTTCTGTTTACGCTTTCATGCAACCTCATTCGTCGAAATATTTTCACAAATATACTTCAGGTATTCAATAAAACCATGTCTATTGTTCTTGCGCGCTTATTTCATAATCATTGTAATGGTGTCATTTTGAGCACTACTATCTCAAAACCTACCGTGAAAATTCGTTTAATTTTAGAACCGTAGCTCGAAGGAGTGCATATCATTCTTCGATAAACATGACGAGCCTGTTGGTCACCTGTGATAGTAGGAAAATGCTGCAGAAATTATTCGCGCTGTTTGGCGGGAGGTACGAGTCGCATGATCAGATTACGACTAGACGATTAGACCAAACCGAAACAAAACTGTAAAGTAGCGAGCATCTATATTTGGTAAGGGCTATTCGGTAAAACCCGAAGTGTTCATCATAGACTAGTGCTACGAGAAGTTTTATTGACCTTTCAATTCACGTGAAAACATCACGTGTCAAAACAATAACCAAATGGATTGATTACATCAGAGAAATAAACTGATTCTGATCTAGGGCGGTTTCGTGATGGCGGAGATTAACTGTTCGTTTTTGAGCTTTTAAGAGCTTGTAATCACATTCCCACATATTTTGCACCTACAACACATCAGAGTAGGACATGGTGAATCTTTTGATACCAAATAAATGTAATGTGAACTTTGTTGCAAGTCAACCTTTAAAGAATAGCCATATGCAAAACTCTAGTAGCTGCTCCTCACAGATGACTTTAATTCTGCTCACCCATAAACAACTCGGTGCATGAACCATGCAAGACTACTGAGATGTAGCTACTTGACCATGGTATTGGCAACTAACTTACAACTTACTAGCGTAATCACTACAGGCTAAATAAATGTACAGTCAAACTTCAACATACTGAGTCAATTAATTCAAAAATTATTTGTATTATTATTATTGTATTATTATTATTTGAAGAGCACATACTCTTATGATAGCACATCGTAATAAATTCTAATTCAGTCCAAAGATCACCAATCTTATAACAAAAACTACAGAAAGACTAAATACTTCAAGCTGAAAGCAAGTGAATACACATCAAGTTTTGGGGATACAGGAGAGACGATAAAGATAGTGTTAAGAATACAGAGCTAGTCGAATTTAAAATTCATAAGCTTAAAATTAAGATAACATATTTAGATGTTCGTCTTCAAAGCTGCTATTTTAATAGTCCCATCCACTCATATCAGGCTTTCTCTTTGCATCACTTTCTCTTTTTGGTTTCCATAAATATTTTACAGCATTTACCAAAAACTGTTTTGTTATAATTTTTCACTGCAAGTTTAGTATTGCTTTTTTCCCTTGAGTTTCATCATTTTATAACTAAAACAAGAAGTGAAGTGTCATATTATTCTTACACTGTAAAACTAAACTGTTTGAAAGACAACCGCACAGATATGCTCTAATTCACAAAACTACTATATACCAAAAAACATGTTACAAGTTACTTTAAAGGTTGACTTGCAGCAAAATTCACATTACAGTTATTTGGTATCAAAAGATTCGCCATGTCTTACTCTGTTGTGTTGTAGGTGCAAAATATGTGGGAATACGATTACAAGCTCTTAAAAGCTCAAAAACAAAAAGCCGCCGTAGATTGGAATCTCTTTATTTCTCTGACGTAGCCATGAAATTTGGTTATCGTCTTGTCACATGATGTTCTCTGTGAATTGAAAGGGCAATAAAAAGCTCAATATAAAACTTATCGTAACACTAGTTTATGACAAACACTTCGAGTTTTACCGAAGACCCCGTATCAAATATAGATGCTCGCTACTTCACAGTATTGTTTCGGTTTGGTCTAATCGGCAAGTCGTAATCTGATCATGTGACCCAATACATCGCAAATAAATTCTGCAGCACTTTTCGATTATCACAAATGACCAACAGGCTCGTCATGATTATCAGACAATGATATGTACTCCTTCAAGCTAAGGCTAAAAAATTAAACGAATTTTTATGGTAAGTTATAAGATATCACTGCTAAAAGTGACAGCATTAAAATGACGATAAAACAGACGCGTAAGAATAATAGACATGGTTTTATTGAATGCGTGAAGTATATTTGTGAAATATTTCGACGAATAAGGTTGCATGAAAGTGTAAACAGAAACCATCTCCCACAACTACGTCACATTTGAGCCGTTTTGGAAAGAGAATCCAAACTACGGCGGTCTCGTGTGGCTGCGATTAACTGTTCATTTTTGAGCTTTCAAGAGCTTGTAATCACATTCCCACATATTCTGCACCTACAATACAACAGAGTAAGACATGGTGAATCTTTTCATATCAAATAACTGTAATGTGAATTTGTTGCAAGTCAACCTTTAAATGTTGAATCAAATACTTGTTCAAACTTTTCATCATCTGTTGAAAGTTGTACATTAAGGTCAAGATTTGACACTAGTGGCAGCCAGAAATTTCAAGCCATTTCTGTGATAGTGTGACTCAGTTGATAGAAACAAAATGCTGTGATCCTAAACGAACCTTTTTTCGCAGTTTTCCTCTAATATGACACAACCTTTTTATTCCATCAAAACAGAGAGCCTCTAAATGTCCATTGCCTAACATCTTTGTGACTTGCGCATACTCTGCAAATACATTGGGAAATAAGAGTTTAACTATATACAGATAATTACAACAAGTATAACTGGAAACCAAGATATGGTTTTGAACAGCTCAATAAAGCACTCAGAAACAAGGAGTTGACACAAAATCCTTAAATTCTAACCTTGTCCGTCTTCTTTGAAGATAAGCTCACGCTTCATGTTTTCATTCTCATTTTTTCCTCTCCTTCTGTTTTTACCTCCCTTTCCTAGTGTATCACAAAAATAGTTTATTCATGCTTAGCTGTATAACAGACAGGTAGTATCACATAAATCTTACGCTATGCAATCCTACTAAGATACCGGTAAACCATAGAATGTTTTTAACAACTTTTACGATAATATCACTCTTTTTAAAAACCAAACTCTGACTTGAATTGAGCTCAATTAAGCATATATACAACAAGGCAGAACATTTGTTGCCTATTTGTCATAAAATATAATTTACCTTTATTTTTGGGCATAGCTGGTTATTGTGTCGTAAATCAGATACAAGCAAATAATGTCTTTAGATGATCAGTGTTTAATACACTATAACAAGAACACGAGAATCTGTAATAGTTTTTGTTCTGAACAAGCAGGAACACTTAGTAACTAAGAATGTCGATGAACAACATGAAGTCCACGAGAACACATGAACAGTATGCCGGAGACATCCGAAGAAATATAATCAGCGAGTCCGTTTGAAAACAAAGCTTGATATTTTAGCTTCAGTTTTTAATAACTAATGCTTGCTACAATCTATTTGTATATATTTGTACTACTGCGTGTGCTTTGAGGCTACGACAAAAATGTTATCTCTCATCGTTTTCGCATAAAAATTGATGATATGTTACCAAAGACCTCAATTTTGAACCGACCTAGTCCGAACTAACACGGTCTACTTTGGTAACTGACCAATTAGTGTGACCAACGTCACTGAGCGGGTAAATTCCACGCGCGTTAGGAATTCCCAAGCGTTGTAAGACAAATTCTCACAAATCCATAAGCAAAGAAGGCTAGAAAGGTAATGGAGACAAACGTTACAGCTCAGTACTGATATCAAGATGCACTCTAGTGTACTACAAATTTTTTGTCAAATTTCGCTATGCTGTGTTGTTGCGCATGCTTTTTTTCCAAACAATCACTTTAGCTGCCAATATTTCGATTCAACTCAAAAGGATAATACGCACGCCTCTATTACTGAAGAAGCCATTGCTAAGACTATCGATGAAATTTCATCTCAAACTTCTCTGCCTGAAGGTAAGTTGAATTATACTCCAACTTTTACTTTCTTGTACTAAAGTTCACAATTCTTTTGTACAGCGTGCATCTACCTTGATTTCAGTTAGGAATATTCCCAAAGATCTTAATAGTCGATATGAGACAGTCTAGCCTCAAAATCTAAAAAACAGCTACCAAACAGTGTGAATACCACTTTAAAGTGGCTATAGTTATTGTAAAGCACAATACCACTATACCATTACTCCAAACTGCATGTCTCATGGGTTCGGCCTTACCAATATAAGCAGTCATGTCTTATGGGTTCTTATCAACATCGGAAGCTATAGGGCAGCCATCGGTTTACATGAATCAAAAACGCCTGCAGATAAAATTTTGAGTTAGAATTTTATTTCTACAGTTAAAACAGTACGACTAAATGTTATCGCAACAACCATAGAACCTCTTGGGAACTTGTACAGCTGTATTTCACAAGGTCTGTGCACAGAGAAATAGTAATGCATGCTAGGTTTTCATGGCTGATAAATACAGCAGCTAACTTGTCTCATCCTTTTGTAACATCAGATAGGCTAGTCTGGTTTTGCTAATCACCCAATATTTCTTTTAGCAATACTTAGTATTTTGATAACATAAAAGCTGGTCTCCTTTGCGGCTTCAACACATATTTTACATGATATATCACATACAAAACTGAATTAGCACCAAACTACAACAATATATATTTAGGAAAAAGTACCACAAATAAAGAACTGAATTTAGACAAGGCCATCATGAGGTCATCAGTGGAAATATTTATATTATAGTCCATAATTGCGTACAAAACCATATTGTAATTAGACATTGAGAAATGTACAGCAATAGTTGTCTTTCTGAGTGAATAATAGGTATAATCAGCGTTGTATACTGTGTGAATAGGAGGCTATTCCATGCTGTCAATGTTGTTTGCAAGTCTCAACTCAGCTAATGTTCAGAAGTTGCATCAGAGAATTAGTTGAAGGCAGCATTAGTGCATCAGTCAACATAAGAACACTTCTATGCCACACCTGTCGACTCCTATAATAATAATAGGAGCTGAGCAATAACAATGAAACTAATGCGTAATAACTGTGAATGGCGACATGTCTTTACACAAGTCATTAGTCTCGGTAAATGCAATTGCAATTTTGGTAATGAGGCGGTACATCGAAGGCTGGGCAGGTGTGATGTGACAGTCGTTCTGGTCGTTAGTTTATTATATGTGTCTGAAATAGTATGCAAGTTTTCACAACTATGAAATTAAACGTAGCAAAATATTTTAGTAACTGAAAAATTTATATGGCTCTAGAAGAGAAGCTGTTGGAAATGTTTCAACTGCAGATAAAATTAACATGTGCAAAACCAATTAAAAAAACATATGATGCCTGGCTGCCTTTATTGCGCCTACAGCTCTGATGCAGCAACTTCCTTGTTGTGAGTTCTCTCAAGAGATTTGAGTACAATAAGAAACCACAAGACTTTCCTGATCCAAGTATCTGAGTGACTCCCTCAACGTAAGGGTGTATGCGTGGAATTCGGTGTTCAAATTACCATAATTGATTTCTTAAACACAAAGAAGCACATTCTAATATATATTAATGAGAATGGAAATCAGCTGATCTGGCAGTTTCCAAAGCAGAGCATTTCCACCATTAAGCAAACTAATACAAGGCTGTCTAGGAGGTCTTAGTGCCTTCTTATTAATCATTATGGTTATAGCTGCAAGTGAAGGTGACAACTGAAGCAGGTGAATTTGTCACTTTCTGGCATAGCTGATTCAGATATGAATAATAGGATTCGGCTTGATGATAATTAGCTAGTAGCAAGAATAGGGTGACTCATGCATCAGAATGTTGGTCACCGTCTGTTTTCACCTTCCATAATATTTGCATAGGCTGTGATAATTCTATGATAAATATTCACTAAATCATGATTCCATTAAGAGGGGTCAGATCTCTATGGTCAGCGATAAGGGCAATTAAACGGGCCCTGCTTAAACAGTCTACTGCCGGTATTGAGGTTCTTAAATGCCTAAGATTTATGCATAAGATGCCCTAGGTGTTTCTTTACTTTATATCTAGCGGTATCTCTCTGCTGTTTACAAGCAACTAATGAACTCAAAGACTGAGTTACACGCCGTTGTTAGAACAAGCTACAATTTGAATAATGAAGATTGTTTTTGCTGCATATTTTCAATAGCTGTTGGTAAGCTGCAGATGATATTAATTAAACAGCACCGATTGTGTAAAGAGATAATTGAGGGCTATAACCACGTGTGTCTCTCGGTCTGTCTCCCAATCAATGTCAGTCAGCAGTTTATGGCTGTTCTTATATTACTCATCATCTGTGAGCTGTCGAAGGGGCAGTGATTGCTTCGACAAAGCTAAACAGCCCTTTCTTAGGCAACATTGAATAACGGCTGCATTTGATCTGTTCTTTGGCCAGCCAATAGTGGCAAAGGACAGTGGCATGAGAACTGTTGGAAGCCATCATCTCTCTTAGCATATTCACAGCTAATATTCAAAAGTAACTTTAAATATCATTGTTGCATTTATAATGTTAATTTATACAATATTTTTTTAATGTTTTGTTATTGTTCTTCGTTGGCAATAATTTTATTTTAAACAGAAATGTTTTCCAAATTCTGCAATACAGGAACCATAGAAGAGGGCAACAGTTAGTAAACCAAATCAAATGAATGGTTTGACACTTAAGGTTTAGAATACTTTTCTTTGTTAAGAGAACGGATATTAGGTTATAAAATTTGATTTAGATTTCTGAATTTCCCAACAGCTACATTTGTATTGTAATCAGCTGTAATTAGGCAAAACGTTCCCTTCATGTTACATGTACATGTAAATCGGTAAGGGAGGCATGTCAACCACCCTTATTAAACAAGGGGGCAAAAGTGAAAGCTATAATCATTAATAGGAGCTACTGAATCATCACTGAAGGAGTCTTATTAGAAGCTGCAGGTGTAGAGAGACAATAGCGGGTGTAGCTAGACAATAGCGAGCCCATGTGAGTGACTGGTCTCCTTAAACAAAACTTTTCACCGTTGTTAATCAATCCAACAATTAGTCAGGTTATTTTAATATGAATCAGAAAGACATTCTTTTGAGTGCCAGTTGTAAAACAACGGATTAAAACAATAATAGACATATTATAGGTCCCATTTTCTATTGTTATAAGCGTTGCATTGCTTACAGACATTCGGCTTAACAACACATCTCTGCCAGCTATTCACCTTGATCTCTATAGGAGTCGTGTCTCCTGTTACAGGCTGACTCAAAGCAAATATTTATTAGCCTCTTTTAAGATAGGTATCAGTGAGGATTCACAAAACGCTCGATTGTAAAGGCCTATTGTGTGCGCGTTAGTCGTGATGCTTATGACGCGTTTCATAATTTGATTCCAATGTTCATTTGGTACATTTTAACAACAGATTTTCAGTAATTACGATGACTTTAGGAATGCACCCCGAGCGTTTTACCTATTCAACTTATTCAAACCCTTGATAATTTCTGAGGTCGAGTTGCAATCGTACTCCTAAACATCAGCTAGCCCCTAGTTTTTTATTTTGTCCTTTATTACTCTCTAACTACTTTTTATTTAGTGAAAGTTATGCAAAAGCTGCCCTGATTTTGCTAAAGCCAGATCATTGATGGTGGCAGACTTCTCTAGATGCTCAATGCTTGCTATTGCACGCCGCCGTTTTTTATTAGTTGCTATTGCAAAACGGTTGTTTTGATAAGGGATTACGGACTAGAAACTTCAGAGAAATAGATTTTATTGGACATGTCTAAACAGACACGGCTAGCTTGGAATGACTTCAAATAAGTTCTCATAACTTAGCTTCTGACTCTGAGCTGTGATATGTTTGAAGAGCCCGATGGGGAAAATTAATTCTAAAATGTGCAAATCCTCTGTTTCAGCGCGCTAAATATATCTGTATAGCAAATGTTAAGGTTTACTAGGCTGTGTCTTATGTCCATGTACCTCCGTCAGCTCAACATAATCAGCTATGCTTGTCCTGTTACGTTATCTGTTGACACGGTTGCAAGGGCTTTGTCTCTTATCATCATTATAAAATAGATCGTATCTTGAGTTGAATCATATAAAAGTGCTGTGCAAACAGCTTATAGACTCAACGTAGCCTGTCAAGAAAGTTTAAGGCGGCCCTCTGACTATCGCAATGGGTACTTGGAAAAGGCGGTAGTCAAAGGTTGACTCACATCAGAATTCAGAAGAAATATATAGAGGGCCATCAAGACACTTAGTTACTGAGGATTTAGCTTTCCATGAAAATTTTCAGTTTCATTTTGTTCTTCATTGTTGAGTTTGTTTAACCTGACCCTCACTATCCTCTGGTTACACAAGTTCAGAAAGCAGATGTTTTGGCCAATTCTCCGCTCAAGTTTTTGTTATCCGATTCTCCCAAAAGTTGACACCTCACACTTGGTAACGTGTCTCGGTGGCTACGTTATTAAAACTATTATGTTGTCTCTTGTCATTTTTGCAAGAGTCCATCTTAGACCGCAATCTAAATTTTTTGACCGATTTAGTAAACTGATTTTGTTCCGATTATAAAGGGAATGTCTTACAGCGACGACAAAATTTATGCGAAACTAACCAACCAAGTTCGAAGATGGTGTCATAGCTAAAAGGGAGTTATTTTAGAGCAGACTAAAATAACACCCTTTTAGTCCTGACTCCTTTTGTAAACGGAAGTTGTAAGAATGAGACGACAGATCGCAATTATGCTATCAGCTTCAAAAGCGGTCAAACTCTGTATTGCAGCATAATTGTTGGTGTAAATTTACAGTGGTCTGATTCGTCATTGTTTGATAACAAACTGCTGTGAGCTCCTTGGCAGGTTGGCCAGCAGGCTAGATGCTTTCCTCGTTGTTGTGACTTTAGTCTAAAAACCGCTCAGCAACGCTATTCGAAAGCTTTTTATATACTAGCGCTTTAGAAACGCTTTACGAATTGCCGCTAAATTGCGCTTGAAAGTATTTGGAGTGTAAATGTAATTCATGAATATATTGTAATTATTAAATGCGGCTGTAACTTTTGTCTCCATTTTGTTTTTAACATCAGCAGAACAGCGGAGATAAACTCTCTATCGTTCAGTGATTACAACTGGAAAAAATATGTGATTACAGGAGACTGGAGAGTGCCGAGGTGGCGGTCTCTGAATGCCATCCTAGAGGGCTCCAATGAGATTGGACAGTACAAGGATGACAAGGCAGCTTACCACTTCAATGCTGAAAAGTTTGCCAATGGTGAGAATCGACTTTGACAAACCTGAAACAGGCTATTTTTGCCTATTTTCTGTTCAGCAGATTAGAGTAACGATGCTATTCTAGATGCTAGATTTTGCTTTTTGCTAATTTCTTTAAGCGGCTTTCTTTAAGTTTAAGTTTTTCTTCTATAGATACATGAAAGTAGAATACTTTAGAGCATTTACATTTAGCATGTCAGTCATGATAGGTGAAAACACGAAGTTGCACGACTTTATTACAGGCAATGAGTTACTCATTAAATGGAGAAGACAGCTGCTAGAAATCTTCAATCAGAGTAAGACTCCCCACACGCTCAAAATTGCACGACATCTGATCGGCCAATCGCTACACCTGATACAAGATTTCTACAGTAACAGTGATTGGTCAGAGTTCAAAGCCGAAATAAACTTTAACCTTAGTAAGTATTTTTTGGTCAATGAGCTCAGCGTATTTGTTACGACTATCACTCAAGTGCTGCCGGTAGCTCCCAGTATCAGTACATCAAATGGGAACTCCAAACTCAAGTGCTGCCGGTAACTGTTGTGAACTATGAGAAAAATGGAAATCACTATCATGGAAGAGTATATTGCTGCCTTTCAAATTTTCAGGGTCATTACTAAAGGCTATGGATTATCAGCATCATATGTTAACTAAAATCTAATCATCTGTGACAATGGCAGACATTCAGAAATTGCTATTTGGAGAGTCTTAAAATGTCTTACAACCTCTTTTTAGGAGTTGTTCTCACATTCTTTTAGTGTTTTTTCACATCAATAGCGAGCTTATATAAGGTCAAGTTTCCTTTGTTCCCACACAATCCTAACTGATAACTGGCAGCGCTTCTACAACTATCACTTCTGATCTGTTTGCCTGTTTTAACCGTTCGCTTTTTCCAGTATGTTTTTTTGCGTTGATATATGCTTGAATGAGTTGAAAAAATAGGCCATACAAAACTTCAAACAAGGGATTGTCTCAAATACAATGAGAGCTTGCAAAGATCAAGTTTTGGATCACATTCATAAAGAAGTCATGCGTGGGTAGCATATACTTGGTTTAGGCTGTACAGATATTTCAGACTTATATAATTACTTGTACATGTAATGGTTGTTTATTTAACTGTAATATTGTAATTATTGTCATTAATAATTATTGTTGGTAAATGTTGTTTTCCAGTTACAGCATCCTTATTAAAAATTAAAAAGTATAATATAATAATAATATTAATAATGTGCTCACACGTATATGCCAGACAATAAAACTATAGCTATCTTATACTTAAGGAAAAAGCTTTTATTTATGCGTTATAATCATTTTCATAGAGCTATTGTTTTCACCGACACCCAACATACTTTGAAACTATAAACAGAATTGCAGCAAAGTTAGCAGCGCTTGAAGTACCACAGCCTATCACAGTGAGTGGGCTCACTGTGATAGGCTGTGGGTAAGTTAAGAGAAATATTACTAGTGTGAGTAGACAACTCTCTGTTGTAGCGATGGCAAACCGAGAGGCTCTCAAGCTGTTTAAGTGGCCATGTTTAGACAAGAACTCAAACAAGTAAGTTGGTATTCTCACAGCAGACATAACATAGCTATTAGTTTTTGATGACTTACAGTTCATCAATATGTCCGAAAACAGCTTGTCAAGTCTGGTGATGCTCATACAAGTACAGTAATTGGGAACTACAGTCTTCTTCAGAAAAACTAACACATTAGCTGGTAGAATGTATCTTTGCCAGTAGGCTTGTGTCTGAATAAGCCAGCTATTAAAATGTGAAATAGAATGTGTTTAACAAAACTGAAATGTTTTTAGTCGTAAAAGACTTGTTGAAGGTTACATGTAAGTTCCTATTGAATCATTTTCTTTTTTACTACTAGTACTCTGGCTGCCCTGTGTGCCATGAGAGATTGTCATGTGTAATACGTATCTTCTAGTATGCGCGAGTGTCTGAGTTCAAATCCCATGTAATGCAATATTTCTCTAACCTCTAGCCGTGGCTTACTATGGACAGAAGGGTGAATGAGCTCTTATAGTAAAGATATAGTGAAGATTAGCTTTAAAGGTTGACTTGCAACAAAATTCACATTACAGTCATTACAATCTCGTCTCGCTGCGATTTTCTGTGTGTTTTTGAGCTTTTAAGAGCTTTTAATCACATTCCCACATATTTGGCACCTACTACACAACAGAGTAAGACATGGCGAATCTTTTGATACCAAATAACTATAATGTGAATTTTGTTGCAAGTCAACCTTTAAGCCCTGCAATACTTGGGAAGTTTTTAGTTTTCAATCAGATAGCCTGCTAGTGCATGTTTAAGTGGCTGGTTGTCATGAACCTGCTTGGAAAGCAAATATTTGTGGCGATTTGGTGTAAGGCATGGAGTGCATCGTGGGTAAATTTTGGATTAAATCAGCTGAAAAAATGTGGAAATGCATAGGTTTCAGACAGGCAGACAGACACACACACACATACAATGACTGAGTGGGATTTATGAATATAGATTTGAATAGAACTAAAATATGTAGATTTTCAGAAGCTCGTTAACTGTGATGCAGAAAACTGAATATTCATTTTGTAAATATTGCAGTTGGAATAAGTCTCAATGACGCAAGCGACCTGAGCTAAACAGGCGATAAATAGAAATAGCAATTTTAGGGAATCTCAGCGCATAAATTCTTATTAGAAAACGGTGTTTAAAAACTATTTTCGAAATGGTGCAGATGTTACAGATCTGTTTCCTGTTCTATCATTAACATTCCATAAACATGTCAGCTGTTGTGTTGAGTCAGCCCTGAACCATTAGGCAACATTTCAGCCCAGCATGTAATTATCAATTATTGATTGCATTACAAGCGCGTGTATCTATTGTTCTGCCTAGCCTGACTGCGCAACTATATTATATTATATTATAATATACTATACTATATATACTATTTATATACTATACTATATATATATTAACTATACTATATTATATTACCTCATATTTGTTTAATAAGAAAAAACAGGAGTTACCCTCTATTATGCAGACAACTCTAGATATCTCTTTTGAGCCATTTTAATGCTTAAACTAAGTGCATTGAGCTTGTTTGAATTTTAGAATGATAACAGGCAATATTGCTCATGCACATGGATATATAGCCAGCGGCTTCAGGTCTGGACAGGATGCAAAAAAGCCAAATGGTTCGTAAGATATATAACATATAATGTAAATGAAAGCTAGTAAGTCTCAAAAAGTAAGTCAACTATCCATCTGGCAGCAGTCAGCTGTGAGAGCAGTGGTTTTTTGTAGCCCCAAATCTGGCTACACCAACTTGATTTATGGACTTACCATTCTTGCCTCACCGCTTTTGTGTCTCAATCAACACTCTATCTTCTGAAATTGCGTAATTTCTGATGAATTTTAATAGTAACAGGAATAATAGGCAATGAACTGGCTGGCAAGTGTAGTCATGGAGGCCGATTTGACACCTCATCAAATTTAATCGCTAGAGGCGGAGTAAACAGCGAGTCTCACAACTCCGGGTTGTCTCCGAAGAGCCATTTTCATATCTTCTCTTCAAATTGGGCAACAAAAGCCACTCAGGCACTTTTTCACTCACAATCAGGTAAGTCACGAACCATAACTAAATTGCAAAATCTTATAGCTGTCAAAGTTTTTGGTACTGCCTTCTACGCTACACGCCGCCTTGACTCATCCATCTTAACCTTATTCAGACTACAGCCTCTCATCGACTCTGGCACCGCTGGACATTCTCCGTCTTCTTGGAGTCGGAGTTGAACGCCATATTGGGTTTCTGCAAACTCAATTTCTCTGGCAGCTGTCAAATACAGATGACTGGCTGAGTGTGTGGGCGAGTTATAGGGGAGCATGGCCTTGGAGTGTCAGCCACCTTTACACTGCCAGCGGTGACCTTGGTAAGTTAGCAGCTGATCAAATTAGAGCTAAGCTACAAAATTCAACGAGCTAATGTAAATTTATATTTCTTAAATCAAAGTTTTATATTCTCTATTCCACATTACGTATCTGAACAATTATATGGTGTCTGGCAACATAATTACCTGAGACTAGCTTAAAACTTAAATGTCAAATGGTCTTTAGCAAAATTTTCATCACTGGCAAGGTCTGCTGAGATTAGGATCCAATCTACGGCAGGTCTTACGTATATACATTTATCTGGCCTTTAAATATTTACCTTGGCCTCGGCTGTACTTAGTGATGGTTGGTAATGGAAAAGGGACTATGTCAAGGTTGTATATATTAGCGAGAGCAGCTATGGCCTGATGGTCGAGAATGCCTTACCTACAAACAGCGGGTTAAGATGTGATACTCAAAAAATTCGCTGCTGACAAGAATGGTAACCAACAAAATTGCTTTCTGCAGCTGGGCATGTTTCCAGCCCACTGTGATTCCTCACCACTAGACTCAGACATGTCCAACCAGAATCGCAGAGCTCCCGTTCGTACAACAAAGGCTCTGAAATACACAGGCAGCCTCTGCTTGCAGTAAGCCAAGCAGACATAATACTTAATCTTTGAGAGACTGCTCAGACATTAAAAGCAAAATCGTGGCCAAAAAGAGTTGTAAAACAGACGGCCTCTTGCCTAACAGAAAAGTGGTAAAGCGGTAGGACAATAACACCAGGTCTTCCACACAATATAATCACCCTAAATGGTCTTCATTATTATTAATAAACCTGCCTACTAAAGAAATGAAGCACTCTAGAATAACTGATGTAACACATGGGTATGCCGACAATTGGGATAGGGAACCTCAGATTTGATGAGATCTGCTGAGATTTGTCTTCTCTATGTACATGTAGTGACTTGCTAAGGTATTGTCCATTGTACTAACAGTTTGAATAGTTGTAAGGACAGAATAAATTCAGCCTTTTATCGGTAAGACATCTTATCTTTATATTCTAGAAAAAGAAGGTTCAAGTGTATACGAGCGATTAAGGGAGCGTCCCAGTAATTCATCCCTTCCGATTACTGAGGCTAACATTCTCCATGCAGCAGAGACCCTTCCAGATGATTCTGATTTCGTCATTGTAACCAGTAAGTATGGCAATTGATGAGGTCATGTTTATCTAAGACTCAGAAGTGATGAATCACTTATCAGAAACTCAGCTCTATCATTCCCTAAGCAAATACTAATATCTACGCATGACAGTATTGACTTGCTGATATGACATTGAAGCATGTAGTCAAAAAATGTTAAATTGTGAATATCAATATTTACGGTCTAGGGCCTTGACAAACAGCTATCACTGTATGACATTAATTATGGTCATGACTTAAGCCTGAGGACTTGCACAAACCATGAAAGTAGCTTTAGCGCATAGGTTTATGAAAGTCAACAGTTATTTTGTGCAGACCTTCTAACATCTCTATGTAAATGTACACATATGTACCCTTTTACATTATGCAGATGGTACATTGGATGGGACATTGAGAGCTGAACTCATAAGGAAGGTATTTGTAGCGAGAGGTATCCGAATCTGGTGGTTTGTCACAAACCCAAAGTCTGCGGGTGAGTAGACGATTATGGAGCTCCTTAGTTTACCCCGATTAGTCGCATGAATCATGTGAGAAATGTAGTCAAGAACTTGCAAGCTGTGAGCAGACAACTTCAACAGTGGTTACTTGTCTTATGCTCATACCTTCTGTAGTTAAGGATGGAGCACAAGTACTTAAACAGTCAGGGAAATAAAAACCTGTGACTTGAAGGGTCATTCACATCAAATTTTGAAATATTTGATCAGGAAGTATAGGCATTTTTCTATCATTTGAGATTCTTTTTGTTGGTTGATGTGATCTGACTGCCAGGATGTTTCATTATTAAAATTGACAAAACTTAATTATAGTTAGAATGCTCAGGAAAAAAGGCATGCCCAGACTTCCACAAAAATTACATTGGCAGTTGTGCATGTTGTTTATAAGTGATAAATATTTGGTCTCATCAGCATTGGGATTCATATACTTAATAGAATTTATAAAAAACAGTGGGATAAATTTTAACTAACTTATTTTTAAATAATTTGAAACATAGCCTATATCGGAATGTATCAAAGGCTATATTTGAAATTTTATTTTCACAACAAGAGCAAACACAAAATAAAATATATGTCAATAGAAGAGCCTAACACTGTAACTTGAACACAATAGCCGATAGTATAATGATAGGAGAAAACTGGAAGTACAACTATTGACGTCATTATTGGAGAATACTTTATTTTCTAGTGCTATCTAGTTTGGTTGATTTTAATCTTAAAACATCCACGCAGTCAGATCAAGTGAGACAAGAAACAGAATCTCAAATGATAGAAAAGTATTTATACTTTCTGATAAAATCCTAAAATTTGACATTAGTTACTCTTCAAGACTAATGACTTTCAAGCACCTTCCAGGAAACCGGCAAGATATTCTACATGACTTTTAAATCATAGCATGAGATCTTAAAACTAGTTGTATTCTTCTCTAAATTTTCATAGTCTCAAGTACGATTTTGCATCATAAGTTTCCGGTTCTCATCTAGAATGTTTTAATAGGCTCCAAATCTAAAATGTTTGTTAGGCACCGATTCCTCGGTATTGCGATGACTTGCATCACCAATTACAGAAAACTCTTTAGCCACTGCTAACCGCAATATTACATGGCAACTGTAGGAACACTTTAGTACATTACTTTTATTTTAAAAGTGTTGCGTGTTGTGTTTTAGAACAAGATACCTTGAAGATGATAGCTCAGATCTGTTTAACAACAAGAGGAATGATGTTTTATATCAAAGGATCTCGAGACCTTGTTGATATTATACACACTATGAAGGCTGACATGTACATTACACACTATGTCACCACAAGTAAGCAATAGCTTGTATGAATGATGTCATAACACTTGCTACTTTGTGTCACATAAACAACATGTTTTAAAGCAAAATGGAGATAGTGTCTTTTGTTGCAGGGTCAGCTTAGTGCTGAACGTGATCAGCATGCTGTACATGTAGGTTAGTGTAACAAGTTGACTTTCACTTCAGTAGAGTGATACTTGGCATAAATACCAGCTTCTGGTCGAGCTATAAAAACTGCAAACAGAAGAGTCTCAGCGCCACATGCTGTCATACATACACGTACTAATAAGTAACCATCTCCTAATCTCTGACTCAATATCTGAAAGTCATTATCACATCTTTAATAAGCACCAGCTAAGTCAATGTAGCTTGCAGGCAGTAACAAGATTTTTATTTTACATCTGGAGGCTTGTTACCAACCCACTTACTATACAGTTAGGAAGAATAGAACATGCTTTTTTTATTTATAACTCCTTACTGACTCTTCTATATTAATGTTAAAACGAATTTATATCGTCACAATAGCATCTCATCTTCTCTTCTTCTAGATACAATGCACATTTTCCTTCCAAAGGACAGCTCAACATTTGTTGTGACGAACTGTGTGAGGGCTCAAATTAATTGGCTGAATGTGAAAACGATCTTTGGGCAGATTGCGATAAGTGGGTTGGTCTCAACTGACTTTACCGCCATCTACAAAGTCACTCCCTTGGAAAATAAGGATCTCATAGGAGTGGCTACTTTAGGAGATGAAAATTTGATCTCTTGCACAGTTAGCACATGGACATCCAGACCACTCGCTAGAGTGCAACCCGTTGCCAAAGGTCCCAGAGATCAATGGTATCCAAAGAATCAAGGTAAACAGAAATTTGCCATAACGCTTTGAGTTGGAAAAAGTACTGTGAGAAACAAGGTATTTTGGGAACACTGTATTTTAGTACAGTGTAGTACAGTATAGTACAGTGTGCTACAGTGTACTACAATACACAGGGTGACCCAAAATACCTTGTTTTCATGCTTGGACTATAAGTCACCCACAGCAGTACACTGAACTACAGTGGGTGACTTGCATGTCCCGGCATATATCATGGTATTGCAATAGAAAGCATGTGAATTGTGGCATTTATTACCATTCTGTAATGAAGTAGATTTTGATGGTATTGCGATTTTACCAAATTTTATAGCTAGAGTCATTGGCTGCCCAAGCTTTTTATCGTGCTGTTCTTAGTGTGTCAGAGGAATTGCTGCACTTGTTTTGTTAACCAATGAGTATTTATAGTTTGTAGCGGATGTCTATTAGCTATAAAATCAGCAGCAAAGAATGTTCAAGCCAAAATAAATCAGCGAGACCTGAATGTGTCCGGCTGCAAGTTTGAAAATAGCAATGATGAAACAGAACGGATTAGCTTCACCAAAGAGCTCACAAATTTTGAAACCCAGGTTAGTCTTCTAATATGACAAAAGTTTGGTCGAGAGGCTTTGTTGAACTCAAACTATTAACAATTTGTTACTTCTCTTTACAAATATTTACCTGATCATAAAAATTGAGTGAATTGGTCTAGCTTGGCAACGACAATTCTCTTAAGTGCATATGAAGTCTGTCAGCCTCAGGTCCGTCAGATTTCTCTGCTGGTTGGGTGGATAGGGCCCGATTACTTTATTGAAAATGAATGAAAATCTTTCCTAAGCATTAGTCCTAGTATTCTAAAGCTCTTTTTTGTGAGTGGTAGTCAAAAAATAACTGCAGGTTTTTGAAGAGCCTCGCTTAAATAGTAAATTTTTCATTCTCTGCATTGTCGATAAATTTCTTTTTAACATAATGCTTTCCGTTAAGTTTATCTAAACAACTTTTGCTCTTCACTTGATTTGCTGCAATCTGGTGGTTACACGTGGTAATAGAGTTGTCTGTTCATGAAAATACGAGAGCAGACAGCTGTTCCACAACTAGTTATCTACATGTACATCGAAATTGTTCTAGCAAATAAGAAATTCCTGATTTATTAACTAAATTATAAAAACTTTCTTCAAATTAAGCAATTTGAATGCCAATAAATTAATTTACAGTGATATGTTTATATTTAATAGCCCAGAGCTGTAACAGTGACTATGAAATACTCCAAGGCAGCGCTAGAGATGAATGAATATATAGACTCACAGCACGTAGACATACAAGCTGACTCCATCTTACTCAGCAACGCCACAAGTGCAGACGTCGAAATTAGAAATCTGCTATCTGTGGATGTAGAAGTAGAAATGGCTGTAACTCAGACTGGAATTATAGCTATCACTCCTAAGAGTTGCTCACTCACCGTAAATGCTGTCTGCAGTGTGAAACTGATATTCCATTCCAATCCAATTAGCCAAGACAATAGGTAAATTTACTTTTGTTGTTTTTATGGCGCGGTTGGCGTGCTCTCTTCAAAACTTATTCAAGTCTCAATTTAAAATGCTGCCAGAAAAATTCTTAAACTTATGTAAACTATGTTATACTGACTTAAATTTCATCACTGAATGCCAGTAATTCTGAAAACATTTTGCAGCAATTACGATGTTTCAGTTTTGTTGCATTTGCTTTTATATTGTAGACCAATATCTCTTGTTGCTATAAGCAAGAGCGAGGCAAGCGATGAAGAGTTATATGATACTCGCACACTTTATATCATTCCAGTAGATCAACACGCAAAACAAGACAACCAGCAGACAACTTCTACCCCATCATTCACAACGCATCCGACATCATATGACAAGGGGGTCTCAATATCTAAAAATTTAACATACCCTAATACTAGTAGAAGTGGAGAGATTGCGGTATCACCCTTTGATACAACACGTTATCTTTTATGGGCCATTTTTGGGACTTTTGCACCCCTAATTATGTTGGTAATTATTATAGCAGCCCTAATTTATGTGTGCCACACTCTCTACCTCAGACGACGCTATCAGCCTCCTCACAAGCAGATACCCATCGATAAAGTCTAACGCATATTGAAAAGAAATTCACTCCTTTGCACAGGCCTACAATTGGTGATGTCTTTATATAGACACCATGTATAGCGGCCAAAGCCAGAAAAAAATTTTATTTTGACAAATTTAAATATTGGAAGTTATCTGTCCATCATAGCTTGTAGTTGGTTGCCATAAGCACAGTAGAATCCTTAGCCTTCATGCTTTTTGCAGTTATCCGGTGCTTTCCTTTGACACTTTTTATTAATGTACGTGAATGTTATATAAGACGGCTGTACTATATGCAGTTATATTGCGTGACAATCAGAATATATTATATGAAGTTGGTGATTGCACTTTGCAAGACATAATTTTTTACCCACTGCTGTACTTTTGTATTTTTGTGCATATTTATATATTACAATTTACTTATTTTTTCAATTCACTAGATAATAAGGCAATCATGTGATGAATATATACTAAACTTAGTTTAACATAACCAGTTGGACCCAAAGCCTGAGATCCATCAGATTTTTTTACGGATGGTGTGGTGTAGGTACTTTTTTGCTTCGTTATTGGAAATTAGTCAAAACTTTAATTGAACATCAGCTTTACTATATTGAAGTTCCTTTTCCGTGGTTGGAAGTCAATATAAGACTTCGGGTCTTTGACAAAATAACAAAGTACCTATCTATATATATAAATCTCAATGTTTGTCTTTCATTTTTCTTCTGTTTGTCTTTTGTTTTCCGTTCTCTATGTGTCCAGTTACAGCAGTTAAAATCTAGCAATGAAAAACCTGTTGATAAAAGATTTGATCTTGAGACCTCCAGGTTCTGAAAACCAACGGTCTACACCACTACCTAAGATCGTTTAATTCACGGTAGCGATGACTGATTGTGATGACATTCTTTACATCCATTAGAATATTAACAGTTGTTAGCACTTCGGGTTATTACCTGGCACAGTTGATCATTACAGGTAACGATTATTAAGCTGGTTTCCCACCCATTTAGTAAAGATTCAGACTACTAGCTTACCAGGTAAGTTACTCAAATTTATTGGATAATTATTTTATTACCCGTGCAACACCGGGTGTTCACCTATTTTTGTGCTAAAGGTTTGGGATGAGTAATATTACAACGTTCTCTTATTTTATATGGTGCGGAGGCTATAATGTTCACATAAAGTGACCCATAGTGTGACCGTGACAGAAAGAGAAACACAGCGAGTCAAATACCCTGTTCATGAAAAACCACATGTTGTGATCTTGTAAGAACCCGCTCTACATAGTCAGGAAATTCTAAAACTCACCTTCTTTTCGGGACTATTTTATTTCCTTTAAAAGACTTGAGTTATTGTAGCTTTGTGTATTGTTGAAAAAGACATCTAAAAAGCAAAGGAAAACAGAAACTACAATATATTTGATAGTAGACAAAGGTTGCAATGACAAAATCTTAAGAGCAACTAAAGAGAGTGGTGGTTACACAGGAGAACAAAAGCATACATCAGTGTAAACTTGTGATCACAACTAAACATTAGTGCTTTCAGCGCCTATACCATCCGGAAGCACACTACATGAAGGTGAGACCTCCACTTCCTGCTCTTCTTGTGGAAAAGCCATTTCTTCCAACATCGCCACCACTTCGTGAAGTGATACTAATACTACAGGCATCCTCTCAACTATAAAAATTAAAATTGGGAAAACATAAAACAAAGTGACTATATATGCGGACAAGAACATCACAAAAAGAGAAGTGAAACTACGTGAATATGTCAAATAACGCACTAAAGGGTGACGCTTCCCCCACTTGTACTAGCTTGCTTTGTAGGGAGTGATTATCAACTCTCTGCCACACTTCATCAGAGGTTGCAATAAACGAGTAATTTTAATAACTAGTATTAGAAGGTAAACATTACTTATATGAATAAACAATACATCTATACATATAAGTCTGGGTGTTTGTTTGTCTGTTTGTTCGCGTGTCCAGTTATAGCGATAAAATTTTAGAAATGAAAAATATTCTGCGCTCCAGATTTGAACCCAATGAACTCAAAACCTCCAGTTTTACAGAAAAGCACTTATCCAAAGCACTACGCTGTCTAAATGACTATAGGCCTACTATGGAATAAACTAGGCACATACTTACTATACATGCCAATCTTTCATGGCTTCATATTTAACACTGCAGCTAGCGTTATGCATGAAGACACACAAAATGAATAATGCATGCCCAAATGTGAAGAAAAATGCTTACATTCAATAGTGCTCGATAGACTATTGAAACCAGTATAAATACTGACTGCAGTGCTGGCTCTCGGTTCTGCAGCCGGTACAATATGAATTACACAGAAACAAACACAGTACACAGAAATAAACAAACTCTTACATTTGACAGTTATAATGGTAAATGTTGAATATGTTGATTAAAAGATAATTTTATGCGCAAAAACCTTTTTTTATTACCGGTGCAATACCAAGCATTCAGCTAATTTATACATACATGAGTACCGGAACTCCATTGAATCAAGAGAAGTAAATGTATAGACAATGGCATTGGGATTTGATTACATCCCTGAGTCTGACAATGACACTACAGTAAGACAAATAACTATCCTATGTATACAATACACATACACCGGCATGCAGACTCACATTCGTGCACACACAAAATAGCAGTAGAGGTAACTTACTCCACGAGTCTTATTCATCACTAAAGGAAACACGCGATACTTGAACATTAAATCTGAATTTAGGTTGAATATAAGCAACTTCTTCTGGCTGCAGAACTGTAAACTTGTTTGTAAGCAAAATATTTTCTTGTAAGCAAGTGTTTAAGCAAAGACATACACAAGAATGCTGCGAAACGGGCGTCTCTTAACTTTCAAAGGGATGCGACTTTGGAAGTAAGGTTTCTCTATTAGTCTAGAAGTATGACCATCATAGGCTCATTCGGGGCTAGCCATCCAGACTGAGACGATAGCAGAGGGGAGTTGCAGGATCATCCCAAGTTTTGACATCACCTCCACCTGGTCTGGTGCACCAGTGGCGGGGACTACCTCATCGCCATGCCAATCTATTCAAGTCTCCAACATAGGCTGCATGAGCTCTGTGTGGGGTAAAGCCTTCTGACCAGCATTGGTGAGTGGATTATTTATGATGTTGCAGTTTCCGTCTCTTGAGATCATCGTGGTTTAATGGTTTTGTCAATGCTTTGACCTCATCTGAGTAATAGGAAGATGAGTACTTGTACTAATGGACAAAATTCTACATTTGTATTGAAAAATGTTCGTTTAACCGCTTCGCCATTACTCTCGCCTCTATGGATCGTTCTGAAACCGTCTTAGCTGTCATCAACACACAGAGTTATTTGAAACATGGCAATCACTGGCTTGTAGTGAGCATCTCGCCAAAATGCATTGGCTTTTTTTATTCTTACAAACTTTCCACCACCTTCTACTCAAAATCGCTCTCTAAAAGTGTGCGACCAAACCAGTTTACTGACAATCGGATAAGCTGGTTAAAGTTTATTCGATCCGATGTTGACCAACAAACCTAGCTTCCAAGTAGTTGGATTACAAGATTGCACCACCACTCCCAGCTTGACAGGGTTGTATGACAACTCGTGCAAGGTGAACTCATGGTTCTGAATGCTATCTATGACAACATGTGCGGAGAATGACGAATGCGTCTTTTATTCGTCTACGTTGGGATTACTCTTTCTATTTTATCAGGTTGTTTATTTTTTGCAATGCATTATTTTCTACTACCATATATTTTTGTTTCATACTTTATGGCATGTACAGTGGTGTTGTACAGCCTGTCGTTTTTGATTACATGACTATAGTATCTAACTATAGAAACTCTTCTCTTCATCTACAGCATTGACCAAATGTGAGAGTTCTGTTCGTCCTGTTGTTTTAATCTTTCGAATAGCATCTTCAAACCCGTGCCCAAAGTTTCCTCATCATTGTACATTAATTACTCTTGACTCAATGGAATTCTACAGCCTGTAGTCCTTGTACTTCAATAATGCTTTAAACAACAACTAGTAAAATGTCTGACTCATTCTATTCAGACATGCGCATATGATGGAGTCATAGCCTCTTTGGCAAGGTAGGCCGATCTTTTTTGCATTAGCGAACGTAGAAATGGTTACTCACCTGTAATCGAGATCAGATGATTTGTACGCGATATGGAATGATTAGACTACATGACATTGCGCGAAAAAAGCAAGAAATCATGGTGGTAGACAAAGAGGAGAGTAGGAAAAGGAAGAAAGAGGAGAGGGCTAGGAGTGAAGAGGGTTGCCTCCCTGGAGGGGCAAAAGTTCTTCACGTAGTTAAGCATGTTTGTTCTGGTCATGAAATCAGTCTGCGAATTTTACTTTTCCTTACTGTTTGGTAATTTGACAAGTCAGTCAATACCTGCTTTAATATTTTAAAATGGGATCTCTTCGTGCAGGCAGTGAACCCAGCAAAGAGATTTTTTCTTTGACAATTATGAGGGTGCATGCGGGCAAAAGTGCCTGCTCAGGGTAGTCAGGGTTGGATATGAGCAATGTGTCCATGGGGGAGGGATGACACTATTGCAAGAACTGCTGCCAGCTCACACAGATAGATATCTGGTACAAGTGATCCTCTGGCGTGTGAGTATCAGCAGATAGTAACAGCCACCCTGTCTCTACTTTTCTAATTATTATTCTTTTTAAAAAGTATTTTTTTACTTTCAAACATAAAACTTACGTCTCTCTATCAATGTAATCATGAAAGTAATAATGAATTATCAGAACTTGTTTAAATTTTAGCGAAACCATACTTATTAGATTTAATAATTGTCCACAACAGGTGATAATGTTAGTGAAAGGCCTACACTTACTTTGCTATAGTCAATACATATACTATATCTATATATATATTTCTCAAAGTTTGTCATCTGTCTTTCGGTATGTCCAGCTATAGCTATTAATTAATATCTTAGAATAAAGAATCCATAATGCAAAAGATTTGGTCTCGGACTCTTCGGTCTGCCAGTCCAATGCCTTACCAATTCAGCCACACAAGCTTGATGGATTAATTATGCGATATACATCACTATATGGGAGCAAATACGCTCCCGCTCTCCGTCACGACACAAGGTGATGGGGTAACATCATGAGAAGTGTAGAGTGATGGTGCAACACCATGAGAAGCGGTAGCTCTTATTAGCAAGCTTACTCAAATTGTCCATTGGCAATGCACCAGGCTAATAGCAAGTTGCAGGCAACTCTCATTACCTCTCATTGTTTGATTTTTAATACCCATGAAACACCAGGTAGCACAACTAGTATGTAGGCCTACATATATAAATCTCAGCTATAGCTACTAAAATCTTGGAATGAAGAATCCGTAGTAGATCAATTTTGATCTCAGAACTTCCAGTTCTCCAGACAGCCAGCTAACCAATTGAGCTACACAAGATGCCTGAATTTATGGGGCGATGTAAGTTGCTATCTAGATTAAAAGACGCATAGCAACTGCGTTACGGTGCAATGTCACTAAAGCTTGCTCTCACGGCTCTTAATAATAAGTTTATCAATATGGATACTAGCTTGCTCAAATTAGCCATTGGCAATGTGCCAGGCTAATGGCACGCAACTACATTACCTACAATTGTTTATAAGCTGTTTTTAATACCCATGCAACGCCGGGAATTCCGCTAGTACATACATATATATGTTTATATATATATATATATATAAATTGTTTCCTCACCCCGGATACCCCGTATGGGTGGTAATTTCTGCTCTAACTCGGGTCTCCTACCAGAGACCTGGGAGTTTGAGCACTCGCCTCAAGATCTTAGCTGTTCCCAATAGCGCACTTTTCTGCAACTCACCTGAGTTGATTGCTGTTGGTATTTGGGCAAGCCACATTTTATGCGCCAGTGTTATTGCGCCCAGTGCCCCAATGACTACTGGGATTACAGTTGTTCTTACATTCCAGCATTTTTCAATTTCTTCTCCAAGAGGGAGATATTTCTCTACCTTTTCTTTTTCTTTGCTGGCTATATTGTAGTCATTGGGTACTGCTATATCTATTATAGTAACCCTCTTGTTCTCCTTGTCTACCACTACTATATCTGGTTGGTTTGCTAGGACATGCTTGTCAGTTTGGATGTAGAAGTTCCAGAGGATCTTAGCGCGGTCATTTTCATTGACCTTACCAGGAGCTTCCCACCAGTGTTGTGGTTTATTAAGGCCATACTCATCACATAGACTTCTATACACAACACCTGCGACATAATTATGCCGCTCAGTGTATGCGTTCTCTGCTAGCTGCTTGCATCCACTGATAATGTGTTGGATGGTCTCAGGTGCATCTTTGCACAGTCTGCATCTAGGATCATCTCTAGTGTGATAGATTTTCGTTTGGAGTTGCCTTGTTGGGAGCACTTGCTCCTGGGCTGCCATGATTAGCGACTCTGTATTGGCCGTTAGGTTTCCTTTGTTCAGCCACATATATGTCTGGTGAAGATCGCCAACCTTAGATATTTGTTGGTGGTAAGCACCATGAAGAGGTTTCGTGTGCCAGTCAATTTCCTCATCATCAGGGCATAGGTCCGCTGTAAGAGCAGCTGATTGAAATTCAGCTAGCAACTTATCTGAGATGGCCATGGAGGCTGCATATGCTTTGATGCTTTGCTCCTCTTCTTTCACTGTCTGCTGTACACTTTTGAGTCCCCTACCGCCATCTTTCCTATCAAGATACAGTCTAGTAGTATCAGATTTTGGGTGGAGTGCTCCATGCATGGTCAGCAGTTTACGAGTTGCTATATCTGTTTCTTTGATGGCTTCCTCAGTCCACTTTATTATGCCTGCTGGATATCTTATTACTGGCAGTGCGTAGGTATTTATTGCCATGACTTGGTTCTTGGCATTGAGCTGGCTCCGTAAGACCTGCCGAAGGCGTTTCTTGTATTCGGTAATGGCTTTGTGACGTACCTCGGCTTCGTGGTTGATGTTGCTTTGCATAATCCCCAAGTACTTATACCCTTCTTCTATATCTTTGATGGTACCATTTGGCATTCTTAGGCCATCTGTGGGCATAGAGTGGCCTTTCTTAAGAATTAGCCTTCCACATTTCTCAATACCGAAGGTCATTCCGATGTCCTTGCTGTATACCTGAGTGAGGTGTATTAGCGAATCAATGTCCCTTTCTTTGTTAGCGTACAGCTTGATGTCATCTATGTAGAAGAGGTGGTTTATTATGGTGCCACTCTTAAACTGGTACCCATATTGAGTCTCCTCCAGCAAATTGCTTAGAGGGTTTAGGCATATGCAGAAGAGCAGCGGTGATAAGGAGTCACCTTGATAGATGCCTCGCTTAATTTGTACACTCGCCAGCTTTTTGCCATTAGCCTCCAGTTGTGTCTTCCATTTGGTCATTGACATCTTGATGAATGCCACAAGAGCAGGGTGAACATTGTACATACTGAAGCACTCAAGTATCCAACTATGGGGAATTGAATCATAGGCCTTTTTGTAGTCAATCCAAGCCATGGCAAGATTGGTTTGCCTTCTCCTGCTGTCTTGACAGACCGTCCGATCCACCAGTCCGATCCGCCTATATATGTATGTATTTTTTCAGGTATATATATATATATATATATAGATGTATGGAAGTATCTCTATAGGTAGCGTTTACCTTTTATTATTACAATCACTCTTCTTTCACTATTTTCGTATGAAGTGTGGCAGAGGGTTGGTATTTACTCACTCCCTATGAAACCAGCCACTACAAATGGCAGAGGTTTCATCCTCTAGTAGATTATTTGACATAATTATTAAAGTTTAACTTCTCTTTTTGCTATCTTTTGCATACATACTCACTTTGTCTTGTTTTCCCATTTTTTATTAGCTGACAGGATGTCGGTGGTATTAATATCATTTTACAAAGTGATGAAGACTGTTTAGAGTAGTGCTGCACAATAACACGATATAATTCGATATGACGATATATTTCAGTGGATCATTTTATATTTGGTCAGTTTTCAAGTCGATATGAATATCGAAGCCGATATTTTATCGAAATGTCGGCCGATTTTATTTTGAAAAAATGGAGTTGTCTATTCTTTTTATTATAATCAGGTGACAACTCCTATTTTTCAACCAATATCCTCTCATATCGTGCATGTTAAAGCCTAACACTATGTATAGAAAGAAGACAACTCCAATGTTCGATATTTTTCGATATATTTTGAGACCAAATAATCGAATGTACATGCAAAAATATCGTGCAGCACTAGTTTAGAGCCCTGTGGAGAAGTCACTGTTTGGAAGAAGTGGCTCCCTCACAGAAGCAGTACAAGTAGGAAGCGGAGACTGGAGGCCTTACTATACTTTACGTCAAATGCGAGGTGTTTCCGCAAGGTACATGTGCTACAAACATTAATGTCTAGTTGTGGTAGTACCATAACATGCCCATTCTGATGAACATATTTTTTACACTGATACATACTCTTGTTAACCATGTCTCTCTATATCTCTAGATGTTCTTAAGATTTCTTCATTGCACCCTTTGCATGCTATCAAAATATATTGTGTTCTCTACTCTCTTGTTTTGGATGTCTTTTTTAACAATGCAATATGTAACTACAATAACTCGTCTTTCAAAGGAAATAAAATGGTCTAGATAAGGTAAGCCTTAGGACCTAACGACTACTTAGAACAAGTTCTTACACCATCACATTCAGTGCTTCATGAACAGGTGATTGGACTCGCTGTACTCCTCCAGTCATGGTCACATGTGAGCATTATAGCCTCAGACCAGAGGACGGTGTTATTTTTGCCTGCCCTGAACTTTCAGTACTTCAGCTATTTAGCCTTTGTTCTTTTAAAACCTGCAGTATAATCTTAACTACCACCCACAAATAAATGGATGTTAGGATACTAAGGCTAATGTTCAGTTAAGATTTAGGCCAGTTTCCAATAAATTAACGGGACAATACCTAACCAGACCTGCAAAAAAATCTGACCGACTTGAGGCTTCGGGTTCCAAACGCCTCCTCCCCTTGAAACACTTTTGCAGAAAATACATCTCACTTAAAACATTGCCTACCATTCTAATTGACATGTATGTGATTATACAGAACATGAAGGTTTGCTAGTCATATTAACTTCTGTATTTTTAATAATGACGAATGGTGATGATATGCTTATATACAAGGAACTATATACAACAGTATACAAATGCCTAAACCAGCTCAGCTAGGCTAAATGTGAAGTAAGCTGTGTTCAGTCCAGTTAGAAGACAATTCTTGACTACACGTCGGGTGTAAGAAGGGGTAGGGGAGAGTAAGGAGTTGCCTGCCCTCTATCATTTTGGCATTCGCAGAGAGAACTCATTGGACATCCAATTAGCATGGTTATGGGCATGGATGGTAACGAGAATCTTTAGCAAGCCTTTCATATCCTCTCTGCAGAATAATAGGTGAGGTGCCATACACTCATAAATTTCTAAAGTTACTAAATTTCTCTAAATACTTGCAAAACCAATCAGAATGAAGCATGATACAATGCACTCCAGTGTATATCCAACACTGGAGTGCATTGGACCTTTAACCCTTTCACTGCCGTACGCGAGTTTATGCGAATTCTATGATCGACTGCAGTAAACACATTTTTGCAAAATTTACTGTGAAAAATTTTCTGAAAAACTAGCCTACATCTGCGCAGCAAATTATAATCTTTGATCAGGAAATTCAAGTCAAAACGAACATTTTTTTGACGATTGAACTTTTTATGGCTTCAGCAAAGCACCTTTCGTGCTAAAGACAGAATAGCTTTTGTTGATGACAGATTCAGAATTAACTACATATAAATACTCAGACAATAAAAGCAACAGCGCTGACTCTGAGGGTGGTAAAAGTAAGTTTTGTAAGAGTACAGAATATTGTAGAGAATCGTTCTAGCTTCGTAGCGACCATAGCTTCACATAGCTTTAGCAATGCACACAATATAGATACATTGAATATTTTTCATAGCTCTGTTTGTTAACACATTGGCAACATTAAATATATAACAAAAATGTTTTAGATAAGGTTTTAAATTGAAAAACTGTATACATATCATGCAGCCAAATCGGCAATTTTCAATAAAATAGCTGGCAGTAGGCCAAAAGTTAAATTTGTAGATGGATGGCAATGAAAGGGTTAATGCTTCTGTTCCCACATGAAATCATCTCCCCCAAAGAGCAGACAATGCATACTGCTCTGTAATGGCTTACGATCATTTTGTCAATGGCTTTAAGATAAAATTTAATACTATCTATAAGACCGCAAAACAGGATAATCACTCCCTCAACAATGCTAACCGACAAGAAAGTTAGATCTCTGCACTTCAGAATTAAAGCGACAGTAGCGTGTACTCAACACGGACTTACAAAGAGATTAATTTAAAACAATTCTAATAGTACGGTATATAATCAAAGACAAACATACTATTAACTACCAAAACTACAAACTCGCATTGAAGTTAGGAGAACAGAGATCTTGTTAAAACGGCAGCAGAACCTAATAAAAAGAATTCCGTAATGTCAGGAACATCTCTACTCATTCAATTAAATAAAACTTTCAGCTAGAGCAGTTTACAAACAACAGTTTACATACCGGTCATTTAAAATATACATATAAACACATATATATATATACATATATAATAAATATATTTAAAATATACATATAAACAAAACCTGGTTTCCTATTACATAGACGCTCCTACAACGTAAATAATCTGTTCCAGGAACATTTACGTTATAGGGTCTTTACGTTATACGAACAGTAAAATACATGTGAATTATGTAATCTGTTCCTAGATCTTCCCAAACTCACCCCTTTCGACCTTCAAAAGGGAAACAAGGACTATAGTGGACTTTTTAATTTAATGACTAGTGTAACTGTAGTATTATTAGTTTATACCGACAACTTTTCTACTTTTCCTTATCAGTTTCACTCAGTTCATTGTTTACGATTGCGACAATTTTACAATGAGTTATGGATAATGCACACCTTCAAAGGCAATTTACTGCAAGTTTTTCTTCTATTCTAGATAACAATGCCCTTTTTGCAAAAGGAAAACAATAAAAATGTTTTATGTTTAGAATAAAGTAAAAAAATAACTTTACTATAATTTGTGTTTCGATTTGTGTGACAATAATAGTCGGTGCCTATTTGTCCGAGCATCTATACGTCAAAAAGATTCATGGTTATAATAACAGATAGCTTTCAACGGTAGTCCAACTCGTGACATTCAGATCGGTATACCGACACGTTAACACCTCCACCGAAAAAGCAATTGTGCATCTACTTACTATCTGCGCTTTAACGACAAATCTAACGATTTCTCGTTAGACTTCTACTGGTGTGTGTAATAGAGATAACCCTACATGTACACGGCAATTTCTCTCTCAAGTGCGGCAGGAGAGAAAGCGATATTTTCAAGGCTACCACGAGATGCGTGTTATTCAAATCGAATGAATGACTTCACACATCACGCTATATTAAATTCTTTATGTAGTATGAAACAGAAACTTTACATAAACACTTTACGTTATCTGGAAATTACATTATAGAAGGTATATGTTATAGAACATACATGTATATATATATTATATATATGTTATTACTGTATTTGGCTGCATTTATGACTATTTTCATACATAAAATTTATCTTAAGTGTTATATTTTAGTATATGACAAATTTTTGTAAATCTCACCTCATTTATAACCTAGCTTCTGTAGCAGCTACTATAAACAGCTCCCTTTTTCAAAACTCATATAAAATTTATCACGACTTTGTTCTAGAAATAATAATAACTAAACAATAGTATTTAAACTGTGTTCATTTTATTTATGATTGACTTTAAATATGCTGGCTGTTACGGTTATGAAAACTGTTATGATGAAGATTTCATGGTCGGTGGTCAAGATGTAAGTTTTCAACCAAACCATTAATTGCTCAATTTAAGTTCCAGGACAATCAACTATATTTATGTTACTGTTATTGTTTATAAATATGTTAGAAAACTCTCTAACATCAATCAATTCTAAGACTTTGTGGTAATTTACTGGTTACTCGTCTGAGCTAAGTGATGCCTCATCAAGTTAATAGTACTGAAATTGTCACTGAAGTATAGCAATGGCTGTGACTTAGCCTCTAGCCTGTCTTGACAAACTGTTGTTTTTGCAGAGTTGTCCCCCGTCGAGCGGGCGAGCAACACAACAGCTTGTCACAAGACGTACTGCACCTGATGCATCAGCTGCGCTTATAGGGAGTTGTTCTCTTCCGTCTATGCGGCTTAGTTGCGATGTTATATCGGTCGCTCCATTGGTAATCATAACTGATTTCGCGCAAAAATTTATGTAGAAAAAAAAAGATCACAACGTTTAACCAAAGACTTGGTTGTTTACAACTCTGTTGTAAACTTTAGTAAAACTTAAGAATAAAATAAATTGAAAATAAAATCTATAAAAACAAATAAAACTGACATACAAAAATAGAAATTAAACTGACTGAGCGCACAAATAACGACATGTTTAGTCGCTGTTGTTGCCTAAGTTCTCAAGTTCTACTAAAGTTTGCCGCAGAGACTGGTTGCTTGGTTAAACGTTGTAATCTTATTTTTTTCTACATAAATTTTTGCGTCAAATCCGTTATGATTACCAATGGAGCAACCGGCATAACATCACAACCAAGCCGCATAGATAGAGGAGAACAACTACCTATAAATGCAACTGATGCATCAGGTGCAGCACGTCTTGTGACAAGCTGTTGTTACTCGCCCGCGCGACGGGGGACAACTCCGCAAAAACAACAGTTTGTCAAGACAGGCTACTTAGCCTTTGACAGCGAAGAGGTAAGTATGTCTAGTAACCAACCTGTTATTAGCCTGCTGATAGGAAGTAGCGCATGACCGCATGAACCTGCAAAGATTCTCCAGCTGAGGCAGCGCCGTGTCACTGTCAGCAGACTTCAACCAATGACTAGGCAATGCGTCGGTGACCTTGAAAGTGACGAACAAGATCATCCTATTGAGAATGGATTATTATAATGTTCGTATTATTGACCTATGGTGATGCGAAACGGTTTGCTAACACTATGTTAAGCAGCAGAGTCTCTTACATACAATAACTAACAACAGATCTATTAAACATTAATCCTTTGGTAACTCGACAAAATTTTTGGTAACCAACTAAAAACATCCGTAAAGGCAGATAAGGGGACAGATACCCCAGATACCTCTTTGATAGTGGTTACGAAATGTTACTTTTTCAATGAGTTTGAAAACTTTCAACCATTTAAAATATGCATATGTTAGTAGTCTGGTGTAGAGAAACGATCTTACGCTTATTCAGTCGCATCATTCTATGCTCTTGTTATTAACTAATCAACGCTTTGGTAGTAAAAGCAATAATTCTTCTGAAGCTAGATTGTGGTTGGACAAAGGATTGAGGAGCCTGGGCAAGCAATGGCACCCGGGAGTAGACATAGGCTATCAGCTAGCTGTCCAATATGCATGCGCATTTTATGAAGTTACAAGAAAACTAATTGTTAAAATGATTTTAAATTTAATTGTTTTAATTTATTTCTTTAATTAATCAATTCAAATAATTTCAGCATGTAAAAGACTGCTCCATAACACGATCTTAACATACTGTTTCACATTAACATTGTTCTATAACCCATTTAAACTAGCATTACTAAAGAAATATAATACTCAAATAAAACAACACAATTACAGCCCATCGGCAATTTTACTCACGGCCTTAATTCTCCTGAGAGCATCGGTAGGACCGGCGCACTGCAGCCCCAACATTATGTATCTGTTGAGGAGACTGTCCAATGCTAACCTCTTCAACTTCTCATCACCTAGCAGCCTGGAAAATCTTAATATGTTCTCATAGAGCTTAATACTTGACCAGATCTGTCTATGTAGATACGCCCGCGCCTCTCCACTCTTCTTCAGCAGTCTACAAACACACTCCTCGTAATTAAGTTCGGTTACGAAGAAAAAGGGAGGGAAAAAAGCAACATTTTGTAACAGAAAAAAGGTCAGCTTCAAGATATGCAGAAAGAGCTGCAACAAAACTAAAGAAGCAATGCATGAACAGACGTTAAACTCGCATAAGCCACACCAAATGCATCCGCTACTAGCGTAGACCAGATCAGGCACTGAAAGGATTGATGCCACTGTCATGTGACTTACTCAGCAGGAAAAAGAGGCATGAATGTATCTTCATCAAGGCTGATGTTAATCTTCATACTGATGGCTCGCATTAAGGTAGCCGTGGTCTTACTGCCAGAGTGGAGGCTCGGGTAGAGGTCCACCATCTCATGCAAGAGATTTGTGAGATTTTTAGTCTGGCTCTTGGAAACAGGATCCCAAACCATATCTACATAACCTGCCAGATAAGAATAGCGGGCTCAGAGTCAGGAAGCGCATAATTGTGGACAGCTCTAATAAACGGAAAGAACTAAGACACGATCATGCCATTTATGCGCATTGAAAAAGGAGGAAGATTTAAGCCTTCCACTTGTAGGCATGGTAGCCATTTTATGTTTAAGCTAGACAGTGAGTGCCGGCTGTCAGCATACAATGAATATTGCAACAAGACACGGTATTTGGAGGCTACATGAGCGGGCTAGCCTTTATCTATCTATTATACATAAGTCATACCTGTTAACTTAGCAACTAATACCTTTTCCACTATCATTGGAATTAGCAGATTATCTGGATCTGATTGGTCGAATGTCTCGACGGATCTGTGGCCATATATGGCTACACTTTGATACCAAGAGAAAGAGGAGAGTGAAGGACATGAATCCTACAAGAATGATATAAACTATACTTAGGCTATATAACCTATATATAACCCGTCTCTCAATCTTCTCGGATGAATAAGGTTTCAATTAAATTTAAGTAGGAGATGGATAGGCCATGTACACAGAATGAAACGAAACCGGCTTCCACGTCAACTATTATACTTGCAACTATGTGATGGTAAGTGAAATCAAGGAAGGTCTAGACTCCTCTATAAAGATGTAGCTAAAAGGAATTTAAAATGGAGGCAGATCAATACAAACTCATGACAGACGACTGATTGTAATCAAGCTGATCGGAGGTCTGCTATCATATGCAAGCCACACCCATAGACAGTTTTATTCACTTCGACTGACTGCAAGAGCAAGAGACTTTCAACCCAAAGTGACCAGGTTCACACTAGTTTATTCTAGTTTTAGATTCTAGGTTCACACTAGTTTCCTATGATAGTCCATGGTAGATGTTTGGTACGTAAAGTAAACTTTTTGTTCAGGCACATAACGACAGGTGTTATGCGGTGTCAGCCATTCAGTCCATCTTGCATAGCTGCCTCCTTCGGTGTATGGAAGAAAGAGAGGCTGTCATTTATTAGCCTTACTACAATATGGTGAGGGTGAGCTAGATGGCACCATGGGTAATCAGTGATAATGAGTTGTCCTTGTGCGCCAAACAATGCCCTTTAAAGCTGTGCTCTTGCTTGACCAACATATTAAGTCATTATATATCATGAGTACTAGTACATCGTGGTAACTCTGACAAAATCAGCGTATATGTACAAATAATAAGATTGGATTCCAATGAACAACTTGTCACAGACTGGCCACTAATGATTTCAACGACACTTCCAAAATCAGGGGTGAAAATGTATCGAGGACTACTTGAGATATAAGAACAAGACAGGCTATGGTCAGAAATTGTCATGCATTATCAAGAACAACAATACAGGTATAATTCACTTTGAATATCGAATGCTCACCTCAAGGGGCCTCCAGTCAAGGAGTTCCAGTTTAATAAGGGGACAGAGAAGTTTGGGCAGACAGAGACCGACGTACGCGTCGTTATAATCTGAGCTGAATTGACTCTTCCAATCCTCAAAATGTTCCAAGATGGCTGACACAGTCGAAAACTCAGGTAAGACATCTTCAAACAGACTGCCAGCCTCTGCCAATAGTTTCTCTACAATACAAATGTGCACCCCTCTTATTTGACCTTACCATGCCTCAAAAGAAGAAGCAGCATATCAATCTCTCAACCATATTAAACACTCTCACCCTAATAAGCCTCAGGTGAAATATTATATCAACCATTCTGACTCTAATAAGCCTCAGATGATACAGCATATCATCTGAGGCTTATTCAGGCTCATCATCTACAGGTTGATATGCTATAACCTGAGGCTTATTAGGGTAGGAGTGGATGATACAGCATATCATCCACTTCCACCATAATAAGCCTCAGGTAATACAGCATATCAACCACTCTCACCCTGGTAAGCCTCAGGTCATACAACATATCAATTGTAAAGGCTAAAGAACACTTATTACTATATACACATTATCAGGAATGAACACTCTTATTTCAGCTACACATCGGAGGTCATCAATTAGTAACACTTCATCACCCCACACCGATTACGACATCGATACAATTATAACTCAGATGACATTACCATCATTGTCCTAGAGAGAAACTAACCAGAGCATTATAACAGAACCACACCAATCTCCGCCATATCATCCAATTACCATACAGATCCATCCAACAGTAATCCGAAGATTATATTTACACTTATTGACCATACCTTACTTATCTCCGCTTCTTCAAGACAATCTCCGTTACCGCCAAATACGTCTCCGGAGCCCACTGAAGACAAAGCACTGACCTAAGAGCGGGACTTATTTTTAGTAGTTTAATTATCGACCCATCTCCTCTTCATAGGCCAATTGTAAAGTAATTTGATCGAACTTTTTAATTAATATTCTAATTTTTACTATATAAAGCTGGCGCGCAACTTATTCGGCGCCTTATCTAACCAAGTACAGTCAAACATGGATAACTCGAACTTCACGGGACCGAGCAAAAGTGTTCGAATTATCAGAGCGTTCAAGTTATCAGAGCACTGTCACAAGTCCATATATTTACTTATTTATTAGTAGATACAAGTACATATACAAACTATAATATAAATCAAAAGCACAAATGGCTTGTTTCAAATTAAATGCTTCTAATGTAAAGTTTAAAACGTTTTCATGAAAAAGTATAGAGATTTTTCTATCACTTGAGATTGGTTTGTTGTTTGAGGTGATGTTATTGCCAGGACGTTTTTCAGATTGACATTGGCAAAACTTGATCGTTGTTGAAATGCTAAAAAGAAAAGACATGTTTTTCTTTTGGGGTTTTACCCACGATCAATTTTGCCGTTTTTTCTTGAAGTTTATGCAGATTACCTTACTTTACCTGGGATTCGTTAAGAGCAACACTCCCAGGCAGTTCAATTAGAAGTTTTACGAGGTTTTACGGTACATTCTATATCACTCGCGCTTTTTTAATAGATACTTATTGAATGTACACACGTATTCTGTGTTTAGGTCAAACGATGAATAGTTTTTTGTAGCTCAGACAACGTATACGTTTAATTACAACATTTTTTAAGACGTTTTAAACATTCAACATTCCGACGTTGATTCAACACGGAATCAACGTCGGAAAACTATTCATCACGGGCTAGCCGAGTCACGCACTCAAGGATTTTCGCCACGCACATACAAAACAACATGCGATTTTTGTTTTGTATGTGCGTGGCGGAAATTCTTGCGCGCGTGACCCGGTTAGCCCGTGCTATTCATCGTATCGCAGTATAAATCAAATTTCACCAAACTTTTAGAAAAGTCGTTGACAAAAATCTTTTGCCGATGGTGGTAATAACGACGCTTATGAATTACGAAAAGATGCAGTTTACCTCTATGGCTTTGAATAAAGTGATTTTCTAAAGCGAAAACAACCGTTTCGGTAGCTGTTGGGCAAAAAAACAGTTCGAATTAACAGTGTTGAATTCGAGTTATCTATAGCAATTTATCATTACGTGGGAACGGACCAAAGGAAATGTTCGAATTAACCATGTGTTCGAGCTATCCGTGGACGAGTTATCCATGTTTGACTGTATATAGCTAAGACAGTTTGACATTCTCAAAAGTTTTATTACGGTTGCGGCTCGCAAGGTTTGTGTTTTACGTCTTATAATTCTATCTGTATTTCTCTGTACAATCCAGTCTTGTGGATTGAGTCTTTAGAATCATTTTAACAAGCAGGTTTTATAATTTACTTAGAATTTGTGTATTGTGTATTTTAAACATTATTATAACTTTTGTTCGAGAATAATTTATACATAAAGGTGTTTTTGACATTTTGACTAGTAAACTAGAAGTTGAGTTTTGACTACAAAACAACCTGAGTAATCTCTCAGTAACTTCCACCATAAGTACAGTCAGACAACTGCATCTGAAAAAGATCAGTTCTTATACAGAGACTGAATCCCTGAACCGTTGTGCCAAGTTTTAAATTCAAGTAAAGACAAGGGATAATAAACTCAAAACTAAGTCTTTACACAATCACTCTCACCCTAATAGCCTCGGGTGATACAGCATATCAACCAGTCTCACCATAATAAGCCTCAGGGGATACAACATGTCAACCACTCTCACCCTAATAAGCCTCAAGTGATGTAGTATACCAACCAGTCCCACCTTAATAAGCCTCAGATGATGTAGCATACCAACCAGTCTCACCCTAATAAGCCTCAGGTGATGTAGCATACCAACCAGTCTCACCCTAATAAGCTCAGCTGATGTAGCATACCAACCTCTCTCCCCCTCATACTTTATCATGTCACTTTTATTCTCCTCGTCATCTGAAGAAAGGCCATCATAGTGAGGCTGGTCCCTCCTTCCTTCACTCTGTCTTGCCTGTCGTCGTCTTGTTCGTCGTGCGTCTCTGTCTGCTACCCGACGCTTCTTTACTGCCTGTTGACGTTTTTCTGTTGGTGTCTCCATTGCAGCTAGATTTTTGTCTAAAATGTGAGATTTTAGTGATAATGAACATCCATTTCTATCACATATTAAATAGTCAAATTTATGCGCTAAAAATAAAAATTCTATGTGACAAAGTGAAAACGGCTGAAAATGATTGATATTTAAAATTATTAATGATTTTCTTGGAAAAAATGTCAAAAATGAATTTGTTAGACTCGCATGCATGTGAGCAAAGTATGCACATGCAAGTAAGAGCACACATGAAAGCATTGAAGTTATAACAGGAAGCCTGAGGTGATGCATACAATGCTGATAAAGAGATACAACTGACAAAATGAGAGAGAGACGGATATGGGCCGCACATAAACTGATAATCTTGCCCTACTTATAGAGGAACAATCACTAGCTTCATCCTTGATATCGTCTCGTCGACGTTTGCACAGTTTTTCACTTCTTCCCTTGGCTAGGTTCATCAGCTGTTGGTCGATCTCACAGATCCGTGGGTACTTCAAACAAACAAAATTATTTATCTACAATGGCTGTTGGCAATACAACTACTACAAAATCCTCATAAATGATACGAAGTCGATGTCCAAATCTTATCTTGTGGCCTTGATATTCTCATAGTTTAGCCGCTCAGACAACAGAACGATGCATTTCCTAAACTCACCTTTTCATTGAAACAGTCGAGCACATCTCGAATGTACGAGCGAGTCTGCTGCATGAACGTGTATTTACGGTTGAGCCTTGACAGCACGCTGTCAGCGCTCTTGTTCTCAAGCTCCTCAGTGGATTTCTTGCTTTGCACCAGCCCGGCAAGCACATTGTCTCGCTCCTGTTTGTGAACTCTGTGCACTATTTCCAAGTTGCCAAGCCTACAATAGCAAAAGCCCCATAGACAACAGATGCTAACAGGAAGCGGCTGACAAGTGTGTCCAAAGACTTGATCAGGTTGATGAAGTAATCGACGGGATGATTGATACAACAAATTAATCAAATGATAAAAACTACATCATTTTTTTGTCCAAAAAGGTTTTTGTCGAATGCCCAAAACGCAGTTTTGTCGAACGCCCAAAACGCAGTTTTGTCGAATGCCCAAAACACAGTTTTGACAAGATACGGTTTTTCTTCTTGCATAGAATCTAGTATGAAATACATCTGGCGTGTTAATCTCTGGAGAATCGGTGCACTAGTAAACTCAAGGAATGTTTTGGCAAGGTTCCCAATGTAACATAGCAGACAAGAAGTGCTGAATGCTTCATAATTAGAAAGGACTTTCCTACACCGAGACGCCAATAAATAATATGAAGCGAATATATTCATTGTTATTAATGGTGAACATGAAAGACAAAAGCATGCTCAATTCACAAATACACGCTCATAGTGAGTGTATACCTCTCTGTCAGAGACTTTTTTACTTGATCGATATTGAGTGTGTCGGGGAGAGGCTTGAGGTCACGAAGACTGTCATACTGTGTAGCAGTGACGTCTGTCTGCGATACGGAGTAGTATGACTGGTAGTCTTCCTGAGCCACTACTGGCTCTTTCCCTCCAACCACTTTCCGCATTTGCTCCTTCTCCCATCTCAACCTCTCTTGGTCGCTGTCATCATCCGAGCCATGTTCTGCTGCCAAAAAAGTGTCTTTCATCTGCTGCCGGTCTCTCTGAGCAGCGTTGATACTAAAGTCTACCCGTTCCTCATCACTCATGTCGTTATCATCATCTCTACAATACCCGACTGATAGTTCAGCATTGTGATACTACCAACTCCGATGTAACTACAACAGACTACAACAGCATTCTTAATGGTGAAACAATAGCAATGATAACACACTTCTGCGAACCCATCATATCGCTGTAGCTAGCGTCAGCTCTTATAGATGGACAAAGCTAAATGCTGAAAATGATAAATTTAGACCGTAGTATATCGACTGGCCTACCGTACGAGACGCTGTGTAGATACAGGAGCATCTTCAACTTTTTGTGTATCATCAAGAGGAATGAAGTCTCCTTGTTCTCTTGCCTGCGCTCTCTTTTTACGAGCTAGGTGTATGAGGTTTGCATCTGGTATTTCTCCGCCTAAACAAATAATTGCTTCATAAGTCCTAAAAAACTACGACCAAATCCACATCAAAAGCAGAATAACTGCTGGGTAGCCTTTGATTGCGACTTACGCTCCAGTAGAGATCTAAATGCATGTTTTGGTTTTTCCTCCTGGTCTGCTTCGCCACTGTCTGGCTCACAATCACTGTCCAAGTCCATGTCAAGGGCTCTATCACCATTCAGTACAATGCTGACTCCATCTGAAGCAGCCTGCGAATAAATGTCAACATAGTACAGAAATCTTTCAACTAGTAGAATAAGTAGGGGTACACAGGCTATGGAAGCCCATTTTAATACCGCTTCCTAGTCTAAACAAGAAATATTGCATGACACATATATACATGCACGCACGCGCACACACACACGTAATACACTGTAGCAGAGAATACAATAGTAGTTGTTTACAAGAGTAGCTCTGATTAATATTAACAGCAATTATTCCTACCTTTCACTAAATAGCACTTAGCAACTGAAGGTAACTGTAAGTGGCATGGCCATTTTAACATAAAAATTGTGTGTGTGTGTGACACGACCTTCATCTTTTTATACAGTGAGTTACTCTTTAACTATTTACCAATCAATTGGAGGGGATTTAGTGAAACCTAAAAACTTACGAAAACTACTTCAGCAGTTTAAAATCAAAACAAGCTGCTCTAAAAGTGATGCAGCAGTTCACATAGCCAAAAAGTGCTCTCCAAGAAAATTCCTGTAAAAGCTTTTGCAGTGGATATTCAAAGCTTAAGACTGTTTAATATTATGCTTAATTTATCAAGCACTCAAAAATATTCAGTCCGTGTGTACCTAATGCAGTGATACAGCAAGCTAGGTTTTATGGCCAGTCTCTTGAAAGTTGATTTGGTTGGCTTACAGAAACGAAGTGTAGAACAAATGAGATTACCTTTCGATCACTTTCAGATGAGACTGAATCATTAGCTTTCTTCTCAGCATTTTCTTCCTTTTTTTCTCGCTTCAGTCGCTTGATCAGTTTTTTACTCTGACTAGACTTTTTAACTTGAAAAGCTTCTCCTGCCGATATGAATAGTAATGTCACACTTGCAGGTAATTGCGCTGCTGCTGTTCAGAGGCCATGCATCAATATTTATGATGTGATCGGATTGCGTATAATTGGGATTGCATAAAATTTCTTTATCTATACATGGCACTAAATACATTAACACATGCACAAGTACACTTGTTAACAAAAATGTGCCACGCACACATTTGTGGCAATGCAAGAAGCGCAACTAGTAGCAGGCAACATTATGTAAGTGCAGCATACATTTATACATGATTTGGTAGACTGACAGCATGTGCGTTAGACGAGCAATCTTACCTTCTCCTTCAAACTCAAAGCTGATAGGCGCCACATTTACCGCAATCCCCTTTTTGGAATCTTTGTTTGTTTTATCTACCACGGTGTGAGACTGCTGGTTAGTGTTGGTACTAACTGATGCTTTGCCATTACTTTGGCGACTAGTTGCAGAAACATATTTATTTCCACTTTTGGCGATAGGCACAGAAATGGCGGGTTCGTCATCGGAACCGTCATTATCTGAGCCTTCTGTGTCTTTTCTCTGTCTAAAATGACGTTTTGGTTTTTTAAACATCTTCTTTATTCTCAGATACTGTCACACTATATTCTCAGATACTGTCACAAACTTATAATATTTGCTTTTAAGCCTTTACAACTCTCCATGTTATCAAAATTGCTCACTAGCATTCAACGGATGTTCAATTTTTACTATATCTGAGGTCATCGCACTGGGTCTTCAAATGCGTTGATGCAAATCTTGAAACGTGTTAGAGATCAAAGCTGGCAAGAAACGACAACTCATAATTTACTATACAATTTCGGACTATAATGGAAGTAGTCCAATCCATTGACGCGAAACACTATTTGTAAGATTAGACGGATAACGCGCTACTTGGCTACTTGTACCTGTCATAATACTCACTCGCGTCGATCACTGTTGCTGTAGAGACGCCAAGATGCCTGCAGGTGATTTGTTTTTTTCTCTCTCATCCTAAGATAATTCTTTCAGTATACGATACATCAGTTATACTTCTTATTTTAAATGCAGCCTAAAGCTCTATTTAAGCAAAAATAAGTTTTTAATTGGCTTTAGTGAAGCCATAAAAATCAATTGTACGCATTCGTGAAATACAAACAAAAGCATGTCTTGCTTTGTATAATTTAGAGTTACCTAAAACTATAGAAATAATTCTTTTCATCTGATTAGAGACGAGTCAGCTGTGTCATTTATTAAGTTTACGTGTGTTTTAGTGCTAAACACTTTGAATATTACAAAAAGCTTTTCTGAGCTAGCTAGCACATTCGAATAATGTCCAAAATCAGCTATAATGCAACAAGTGTGTAATCAGAGGCAGTCTGCAGTCGACGAGATGTGAGTTAGAGAAATGTGAAACCTCTCATTTTTACTTTTGTCGTTGCCTTCAGCATATATATATTTAAAAATCTATATATGATCTTTCCTCTCACCAGGCTGTACTCATCAGATGACAGACTGATAAGAGGAGAGACACATCCTTGAAACTGGCCAACTGGCAGTAGCTGAAAGCTGAGCACAAACTATTCTTTCAGCTATTTATGTATATAGATATAAATACGGTTGTGTGTTTTTTAAAATTTATGTATAGCCCATATAATTTTGTTCATGTATATACATGGCTATATATACAAAGGCTATACATAAATTTTAAAAACCACACAACCGTATTTATACCTATATATATATATATATATATATATATATATATATATATATATATATATATATATATATATATATATATATATATATATATATATATATATATATATATATATATATATAATCGTTTTCTTCAGCATCGCTAAGATGTCTGAGCAATTTGTATATTGAAACTGAAAAGATGAAAATCAAACCAGTATTTCTGTAAAATAATTGACATTGATTTTGAGCAATGTTAACACTCATTTGCTTCTTTAGACATCATATCTGTGTCCAAATCATATTCTTATGATTAAATAATGAGGTTAGGTAAAAAAAATAGATTTACCAAAATCAAATCACCTGTTTGCTGTTAGCAGTATCTACTAAGGACTTAACTTTCTTACCATTAGGACCTGCTCTTTGGCAATTAAATTTTCGTAGCTATGTGTTTAAATAACACAGATACATGTTTAGTAGATGTTTTAGGGCAGGTATTTTGAGTTGCTAATATAGTAATTCTTCGGAGTGAGGTTCTCTCAGACTACGAAAACTCTTACTCTCATAGCCTATTTAGACCTGTGATTGAATATGCTATGTTGCAGCTCCAAACAAGCCTAAAAGCATTCACGATGTGGTCAGGAGCGGCAATGTTGACGAGGTTATTGCGATGGTAAAAGCTGGAGCTAGCATAAATGAAGTAGACCAAGACAATAAATTTACTCCTTTACACTGGGCTGCCCACAGCGGTGCTCTAGAGGTTAGTTGCAGTCGCAGCATCTGAGAACCGTCAACTCTATGAAACCTAGTCTTTTGTGTACAAGAAGATTCCTTGCTCTTAATCTTTAGTCTCCCAGTGTTAACTCTATGAAACCTGGTCTGGTATGTACAAGAAGATTCCTTGCTCTCAGATCGCATTAACAACTTTTTTGATTATAAATGCTGTCAACTGTAACAGCACTTAAAATAGAGCAATTCCTTTAAACTGACTATAATTTTAAAGCTCCAAGCCGGTAAAACTCACTGAATAAACAGAACTCAAATAGTTTTTGTTGCACACTTTTTTAAAAAAAGCGAGGTTTTAGAGGTCACTGAAGAAACACAGTAATTGCAGTAAGCTGAGTCTGAAAAAGTGTGTATATTTGCTATGAATGGAGAAAAAAATATTTTTCATGTAAAGCAGTTGTTGCTGAGGAGAAGCTTTTTACCTTTGTCTATTTTTTGTTTTTCATTGCGAAGGATTTCAATCAGTATGTCATCAGAAAATAATGTTCTGTCGGCAGCCATTTTTCAGTTCTTAGTCGGTTAGAAGTGCCCTTAGTAGTTTGATGATATCTTAAAAACTAATTATCCAACTAATTTGAAACTTTGGATCTCTGCTGCAAATATATTTCACACCAATCGGCAAGATTCCCATAATCTTATGTACACCGGAAGTGTGGAAAAACAAAATGAAACTGTGCCACTGAGTTTACTCGGGCGTAGGTTCAGGTTAGAAAACAGTTTGATCAGGTTGGAAAACCCGGGAAAATTGTTTTGATAATCAAACAAGCCGACACAACTTTCCGAATTATCTTGGCCTAGATTTTAAAGTGTTGAATTGCGATATTGCTGTTTGCATCTACCATGCTAGCTCACAGTGCAATGACTGGTCATGAGCGGAAACAATGAGTTGTGCTGTTTGAATGATTGCAGTTTAGCTTTCTGTTAGCTAAACAGGAATTGACATGGTCAAGTGTTACTATCTTCTTGTAGTGTATGCATTGGTTACTATGGCATGGTGCTGATACAACAGTTGTCACACCCAGAGGCTGGACCCCGGCGCATATAGCTGCAATAAGAGGCCAGGATGCATGCATGCAAGCCTTGGCCAACAATGCTGTTAGCATGTCTTCAGAGGACACGAGAGGGGCAAATCCTGTGCACATGGCATCTGCGCATGGCAACTCATTCACTTTGCAAACCATTCTTCGGACCGGGGTGGTAAGTATCACGTCCGTCCTATTTTTACTCACTATAATATTATCCTTTCTCATTATTTTTCATTTCAAAGCTTTGAATTAATTTATTTGGTCAAAAAATTGAACAAAACAAATGTATATTATATATGTATTTGTATATATATATTATATATAGACAAATATAGTTATATATTACATTATTGCATTGTTATAGTATATTATAACAGTGGTATTATATATAATATCACTGATATATATATTATTTAATATTGTTTATATAATATAATTGTAAATTTTATATTATATATATTAAAAAAATATATAACATATATATTTATATATTTTTAAATATGGAAAAATATATCAAAAACAAGTTTATATATTATTGCATTGTTTGTCTGGAAACTCAATTTATCCCACTAGCTTAGTGAGCCAAACAATTATTATTACTGTTTTGAAGTTGTCTGCTCGGTCACTTTTTGTTAAAGGGATATTCATGGCTTACTTCTTTATCGCTTTCTACTGTTTTCTTTTTGAGGACGCCAACCACGTAGATCACAACAGCTGGACGGCTGCTCATTATGCCTGTTTTCATGGACGACTGGGTTGTCTACAGTTACTAGTCAGGTGGGGGGCAACCATAGACGAGACGGACAAAGATGGCAGTACTCCAGGTTTTCTGCTCTTATCTTAAACTCATAACCCTTGCATTATAAACTGATCTAATGCTTGTTGCCTGTCTGTTTCTGCTCTTATCTTAAACTCATAACCCTTGCATTATAAACTGATCTAATGCTTGTTGCCTGTCTGTTTCTGCTCTTATCTTAAACTCATAACCCTTGCATTATAAACTGATCTAATGCTTGTTGCCTGTCTGTTTCTGCTCTTATCTTAAACTCATAACCCTTGCATTATAAACTGATCTAATGCATGTTGCCTGTCTGTTTCAGCTCTTATCTTACACTCATAACCCTTGCATTATAAACTGATCTAATGCTTGTTGCCTGTCTGTTTCAGCTCTTATCTTAAACTCATAACCCTTGCATTATAAACTGATCTAATGCATGTTGCCTGTCTGTTTCAGCTCTTATCTTACACTCATAACCCTTGCATTATAAACTGATCTAATGCTTGTTGCCTGTCTGTTTCAGCTCTTATCTTAAACTCATAACCCTTGCATTATAAACTGATCTAATGCTTGTTGCCTGTCTGTTTCAGCTCTTATCTTAAACTCATAACCCTTGCATTATAAACTGATCTAATGCTTGTTGCCTGTCTGTTTCTGCTCTTATCTTAAACTCATAACCCTTGCATTATAAACTGATCTAATGCTTGTTGCCTGTCTGTTTCTGCTCTTATCTTAAACTCATAACCCTTGCATTATAAACTGATCTAATGCTTGTTGCCTGTCTGTTTCTGCTCTTATCTTAAACTCATAACCCTTGCATTATAAACTGATCTAATGCTTGTTGCCTGTCTGTTTCTGCTCTTATCTTAAACTCATAACCCTTGCATTATAAACTGATCTAATGCATGTTGCCTGTCTGTTTCTGCTCTTATCTTAAACTCATAACCCTTGCATTATAAACTGATCTAATGCTTGTTGCCTGTCTGTTTCAGCTCTTATCTTACACTCATAACCCTTGCATTATAAACTGATCTAATGCTTGTTGCCTGTCTGTTTCAGCTCTTATCTTAAACTCATAACCCTTGCATTATAAACTGATCTAATGCTTGTTGCCTGTCTGTTTCTGCTCTTATCTTAAACTCATAACCCTTGCATTATAAACTGATCTAATGCTTGTTGCCTGTCTGTTTCAGCTCTTATCTTACACTCATAACCCTTGCATTATAAACTGATCTAATGCTTGTTGCCTGTCTGTTTCAGCTCTTATCTTAAACTCATAACCCTTGCATTATAAACTGATCTAATGCTTGTTGCCTGTCTGTTTCTGCTCTTATCTTAAACTCATAACCCTTGCATTATAAACTGATCTAATGCTTGTTGCCTGTCTGTTTCAGCTCTTATCTTAAACTCATAACCCTTGCATTATAAACTGATCTAATGCTTGTTGCCTGTCTGTTTCTGCTCTTATCTTAAACTCATAACCCTTGCATTATAAACTGATCTAATGCTTGTTGCCTGTCTGTTTCTGCTCTTATCTTAAACTCATAACCCTTGCATTATAAACTGATCTAATGCTTGTTGCCTGTCTGTTTCTGCTCTTATCTTAAACTCATAACCCTTGCATTATAAACTGATCTAATGCATGTTGCCTGTCTGTTTCAGCTCTTATCTTACACTCATAACCCTTGCATTATAAACTGATCTAATGCTTGTTGCCTGTCTGTTTCTGCTCTTATCTTAAACTCATAACCCTTGCATTATAAACTGATCTAATGCTTGTTGCCTGTCTGTTTCTGCTCTTATCTTAAACTCATAACCCTTGCATTATAAACTGATCTAATGCTTGTTGCCTGTCTGTTTCTGCTCTTATCTTAAACTCATAACCCTTGCATTATAAACTGATCTAATGCTTGTTGCCTGTCTGTTTCAGCTCTTATCTTAAACTCATAACTCTTGCATTATAAACTGATCTAATGCTTGTTGCCTGTCTGTTTCTGCTCTTATCTTAAACTCATAACCCTTGCATTATAAACTGATCTAATGCTTGTTGCCTGTCTGTTTCTGCTCTTATCTTACACTCATAACCCTTGCATTATAAACTGATCTAATGCTTGTTGCCTGTCTGTTTCTGCTCTTATCTTAAACTCATAACCCTTGCATTATAAACTGATCTAATGCTTGTTGCCTGTCTGTTTCAGCTCTTATCTTAAACTCATAACCCTTGCATTATAAACTGATCTAATGCTTGTTGCCTGTCTGTTTCTGCTCTTATCTTAAACTCATAACCCTTGCATTATAAACTGATCTAATGCTTGTTGCCTGTCTGTTTCTGCTCTTATCTTAAACTCATAACCCTTGCATTATAAACTGATCTAATGCTTGTTGCCTGTCTGTTTCTGCTCTTATCTTACACTCATAACCCTTGCATTATAAACTGATCTAATGCTTGTTGCCTGTCTGTTTCTGCTCTTATCTTACACTCATAACCCTTGCATTATAAACTGATCTAATGCTTGTTGCCTGTCTGTTTCTGCTCTTATCTTACACTCATAACCCTTGCATTATAAACTGATCTAATGCTTGTTGCCTGTCTGTTTCAGCTCTTATCTTAAACTCATAACCCTTGCATTATAAACTGATCTAATGCTTGTTGCCTGTCTGTTTCAGCTCTTATCTTAAACTCATAACCCTTGCATTATAAACTGATCTAATGCTTGTTGCCTGTCTGTTTCAGCTCTTATCTTAAACTCATAACCCTTGCATTATAAACTGATCTAATGCATGTTGCCTGTCTGTTTCTGCTCTTATCTTACACTCATAACCCTTGCATTATAAACTGATCTAATGCTTGTTGCCTGTCTGTTTCTGCTCTTATCTTAAACTCATAACCCTTGCATTATAAACTGATCTAATGCTTGTTGCCTGTCTGTTTCTGCTCTTATCTTACACTCATAACCCTTGCATTATAAACTGATCTAATGCTTGTTGCCTGTCTGCCTTGTATGGCTCAAAGTGATCGGTAGAAGTAAGAATTTGTCTGCTTTATTGTAGATTTCTATATGATTACTATTGATTCTGGAGGTTACTTGTCTAAAGCTCTCATTTCTAGCTCAATATTTTAAATACTTTAGACTACACTTGGCTGGAAATATTTCAAATTTACCAAGGAATGTATGTGCTACATTTTCGAGAAACAAATGTAATAACAGATTCATAAATTTTAAACTGGTTTAGCCTTTAATGAAGCCGTAAGTAATTTAGTCAGCTGTTCATAAATTGTACGAGTTTTTTTTATAAATTCTAAGTTGCTAAACATCTGTTTACCTCTCTCAGATGCCAAAGTAGACAACTTCTATGTTTATAGATGCTGTGACATCGTATTCGGACCTCATATCTATTCTCGTTAACTAGCCGTAAAAGTCAGTACTGCATGAGGTTATATTTGTGTATGGCTACGCAGGGCACTTGGCAGCCATGGAGGGCCACCTTCCTTGTCTCAAGTTCCTCATAGCCAGTGCTCCAAGTGCCACCCACATCGTAGGAGCTGTAAACGACCAAGGAGAAACCCCTAAGAACCTCGCGCAGCAGTTTTACAAGCACCACATAGTCGAATATATAGAAGGGATAGAGTGGGAAAGAGACCACCCAGAAGAAGCTGAAAGTATGCAAAGATGGTTGTGACATACTTTTCTAAATCATTTAATATTCATGTAGACGGAAGTGTTGACGCAAGTCGAGCTTGTTTGTGATGTTTTTCATGGTAGATCTGGCTTTTCCTGCTCATATCGCTGCCTACCAAGGAGACTTGGAGCATCTCAAGATGCTTATTGAGAATGGAATAGTCAACCTGAATGAGAGAGATGACAAGGGCTCGACTCCCGCTCATAAAGGTAGAATCTTTCTACTCCTGTTAGCACCATCTAGTTGTTATTCCTCACCCGGACAAACGTGTCTTATAAACCCTTTAGATCTCTCGCTGGCTTGCTTTTGTCTCCTTGACTGTTTGTGTCACCTACTCCTCTAGGCACTGCAGATCAGGCGACTTTATCCCAGTCTCTGCCTAGAGCTTTTGTAAATTCTCTGATCATAATGCATCTATATATATATATATATATATATATATATATATATATATATATATATATATATATATATATATATATATATATATATATATATATATATATATATATATATATCTCAAAGTTTGTGTGTGATTCTGTGTGTCCAGCTATAGCTATTAAAATTTAGGAATGAAATATTCGTTTCATGCTGGATTTGATCTCGGAACCTCCCATTTGCCACGCAAATATCTTACCAATTGAGCTACGCGAAATTGAGGGATTCATTAGGTGATATGTGTTGCTATGTGGGTGAAAGTACGCATATCGCGCTACGTTACGCAAGTCACTAAAGCTTGCTCTCACGGCTCTTATTACTGAGTTTACTAATAAGTTTGCTAACTAACTGGCTCAAATTAGCCATTGGCAATGTGCCAGGCTAATGGCAATTGGCAGGCAAATACATTACCTGTCACTGTTTATAAGCTGATTTTTAATACTAGTTCCACTAGTCAGTATTGATGTTTACTTGTAATTTCTAGAGTTTTTTTCTTTTTAGTAACTGCCACATGATCTTACTGTTATCATGGTAACATATCAACACTTATTTGACCTACTCACCGATATCTGTTGTTCATGTTCCCTTGATTCCTTCTTTATCACATCAAACATCTTTAGCTTCATATTGACACAACTCTGACTTGGTAAGTGAAATATTAATGCTCATGAGATGTGTTGCTATTTTAGCGGCAGGTCAAGGACATTTAGCTGTGCTGGAGTGGCTCATAGAGATGGGTGCCAACATGACTGTAAACAATAATGCAGGAGAAAATCCAAAAGATGTCGCTGCCAGGTTTGCCCAACTCGCTGCTGTCAAGATGCTGAAAGGGGTTGTACAAGGTATGCTATGTCATGGTTGCAGGTCTGTGCAGGTCTGTGCAGGTGTTTATGGGCTTTAGGGTAGGGAATAACATTCAACTGTTATGAATTCTTGTTGCATTTGCTTGTTGCGTGCCAGAGCAAAACCTCGATCAGCATGATATCTGTGTAACGATACTTTTAGTACTGTATCCCTCTGAACACATGCTATGCTTGTACTACACACACATATTACTGTACCCCTCTGAACACATGCTATGTTTGTACTACGCACACACGCTACTGTACTCCTCTGAACACATTCAGCAGAACAAAACAATAAAGGTAATAAGAGAGCTACACTAAAGATTAACATTGTTCGATGGCTATTTGACTTCTGTACCATTGTGCTGTGATTGACAGTAGCTGTTAGGTGTGCACAATAATACCAACAGGATGGATGACGTGTTCACTTCTGCTTCTATTGCTGAATTTAACATTGCTGCATCTGTAGTTTTTGCATGTTTTACTGTTTCCTGTAATATTAATACATTTATAATTTGCCCTACTCGATGCTGTATCATTAACTAGCAGCTGTATGTGTTTATCTTTGATTGTAACCTGTAATAAACTACCTAGTCGCAGTTGTCAAAACATTTGCTGAGTAAATTGCTTGTTAGTGAAATCTAATGATTGCATTATAGGAGTTCATAGGTCCATGGAGCTAGCCTATAAAATTACCATCATTTGAATATGATTGTTGTTTTAATAATCTTGTTTGACTTATGTCTTATATGACTTATGTCCTTAGTGATTTCCTCCATCTAGAAATTCATTTGTGCATAATTTGTGAACAAAACCCTATCTTCAAACTGATTATTTTTATACACTGCATGACCCCTGTCACATATTCACATCTGATTTCTTGGTTCACCATATTATGAGTTTTTGGTGGAGTCATATCACCTACTGATGACATTTAACATCGTTGGTCTGTCCCAGTAAGTCTACCTTGGTAATTCTACCTTAGTAAGTTCCTCCTAGTACATCACTAGTAGTAAGTCACTCATAGTAAGTCTTTTCTAGTAAGTCTCTCTTAGTAGATCCCTCCAATTAAGGTACTCCTAGTAAGTCGCTACTAGTAAGTCAAAGTCACTCATAGTAAGTCACTCACAGTAAGTTACTCATAATAAGTCGCTCTTAGTAGGTCACTATCAGTAAATCTACCTTGGTAAGTCCTTTCTATTCAGTCTACTCTACTCATGTGATCAGCAGCAAGTTTGCTCCAAAGGTTTCTTAGCGCCAGTGATGCCGATCACTGCTATACACACCACATCTTCACTTGTGGCTGTCTGAACCCTCCTTATACTTGATAAAGTAGATGAAACTGTCTTACACCTATTCACTCCAACCTAGAGAGATTGTTGGCTCAGATGTAGATGAGGTGTTCAATGTAATTTTCAACTGATTTACGTTACGTTCAGATGATGACGAGACAGGAGTTGGCCCTGGACATATCGCTCACCTCGCCCATGAGGGAGACGACTCCGAGGATGAGTTCAGTGGCCCGACTATCGGTAACTCTGAAGGAGAGTCTGTAGCCATGACTGATCAGCAGATCAAACAAGCAAGAGGTGTCTTTTATAACCCGTTACTTATTATATTATCTATAGTAGGACTATTGGTTGTGTTCCAGTCCTGTTGCCCCCTGAGAGATCATCATGTGTAATCATTATGCGCACAATTATTCCAAGAAACTACAAGGTGGTCTGATTGTGCAATTGGTAGAGCAATTGGCTGCAAAACTTGGATGTCTTAGTTCAATTCTTGTCCAAGGCAATCTTTTGATCCTAATGTAACTTGTCTTAGAGTAACGACGGAAGGACACGTTTCTTATTATAGTAAAGGTTGCTAAAACTGCCTCAGCACAACACGGATAACCTTGCTATCATTTTTATCGAGGACATTTTTCTAAAGCAGATGGCTGCACTGACCAACCTTACAAGAACCAGTCACAACTTTTGCTCTTGCCTTTTTACAAAATAATAATAGAGTTGTTTGTGAGGGTATATGTTTCCACACCTAAACTTCTTCCTGGCACTACATTTCCTAGAGCACATCAAAATACTTTTTTCTGCTCTAGGGAGAGGAAGGAAAAAGATAGATGAGCTGGAGAGATTGCTTGACATTGCCAAGAATAATTTCAGACAGCTGGGAGGGAAATTAGACGAAGACAGACAGAAGGCTAAAGAGGTGAAGGAAGCGGAAAGGTACATTTTTTAAAGACTGTTTTTAGTTGAAATGTTTGTGTTTACAATTCTTGTTCTAACTTCTCTTTTTCATTTCTAAGTTAATTTATGAATGAAATTCATGTAAAATCTGTATATCAGTATATGGCTTAATTTGCTGCCTGTTACCTGTTTCTTCTGTAAATAAGTTCTGATTTGCTGTTTGATTCTCAGTTGTCAATTTAAGCATAGCAATTCTTTCAACCAATCTATTTACTTAGACTTATTCTAAGTAGTAGTATCTCCCGGTCAAACTACCAAATTACTGTCTTGGCAGCCGAAACGAGAAAACCTGTGTTTAGCTACCAACTATTAATATTTGAGGTTTAACACGAGGCAAGTACCTGTTGGCTAGAATTTGTTAGCGCCAGGAATTGGACACGCAGGAGTCTATCTTTGTTTGGCTAGTATTGTTCTTGTTGAAATAACTCCACATGTCACGATGAAACTCTTAAATACTGTTCTATCATTGCATTTTCCGCTGGTGTGTCCGGTGTGATGGCTTGGGTTGAAGTCAGTGACTTCACTGCTGTTCCTTCTCTTATTAGCTAAACCAGTTACTGATAGTTTTTCTGTTCATCTTTGACTGCTGTCCTCTCTCTAGATCACGGCTCGCTACTTATAACGCTAAGCAGAAAGAGTAAGTACGGACTGGCTGTGGCAAGCCATCTCAAGCCTCAAATGAGCTCACTATTTTTTCAACAATATATCAGCAAGCCAGTATTTTAATGCAAATTTGTTACAAATTGTCATGTAATTTTTTTACTTTCATTGCTAATGTTTTACACTATTCTTAGGTAAAAGTAAAAGTTTTTGGTTTGTCTTTGATTTTTTTGAAGTAATTAAAACCACTTGACTTGCAAAAAGGAAAATAAATGTCATATTGACTTTTATTAGAAACCAATATGATTCTTAGGGCCATATTGAGGCCACGATGATCTGCTGTCTGATGCACTGCACTTTCTAGTGGACACATATCTTTGCTTGTCACAAGCACATGTCATCTTTTGCTTCAACTTCTAAATATATTTATGTGGCTCTCTATTTTCTTTTATCAAAACTCCTTACCTGACCATAAGAAAATAAATTTAATAGATGGTACTGGTATGTAGTAGTTTGTTCTCTTTGTTAATTTAATACTCTGTATTGAAAAAACATTTTATTTACCATGTGTTTTAGTCATTAGGGGAATGCAACATGTCATGGGTTCTAGTCTCGGATTGAATACGTCATGCCATGAGTGGTGGCCACTGACTGGATGTGTCATGCCATACGTTCTAGCCTCTAACTGAATATGTCATAAATTCTAACATCTGACTGAGTGTGACCTGTCATGAGTAATAACCACTGACTGGATGCGTCATGAGTGATAGCCACTGACTGGGTGTGTCATGCATAAGTTCTAGCCTCCTACTGAATATGCCATAAGTTCTAGCCTCCTACTGAATATGTCATAAGTTCTAACCTCTGACTGAGTGTAACCTGTCATGAGTGATAGCCACTGACTGGATGCGTCATGAGTGATAGCCACTGATTGGATGTGTTATGCCATAAGTTCTAGCCTCTGGCTGAATATGCCAGAGGTTCTAGCTACTGACTGAATATGTCATGAGTGCTAGCCACTGACTGGATGTGTCATATCATGATGCAGGACAATAAATGAGCTAACAGACCAGCTTGAGTACGAGAGGCTGCGCAGAGAGAAACTAGAGGCGTTGCTAGACAACTACAAGCGAGAGATAAATCATCTGAACAGAGAGCTTGATAATGCTTATGTACCGGTGAGTATCTCTATGACTTGTACAATTGAGTAGTACAAGCCATGGCTATACTCTTCTGAGTATCTCTGGATCAGCTTATCTGTTAGTAGCTCTATGTCTATATACCTGAGAATGTTTCTAGGACTCCATAGTAGTGAATAGCTCTATGTGTATGTTTGGATATATTGTTGAAAGGTCTGAGCATTTGATGAAAAGACAAATGTCACTGTAGATGTGAGCAAATTTCTGCAGTGATGCTGTAAGCCTAGATTGAGATTTCTTTTGGTTCTTCTGGTTTCTGCGTTATCTACACTTAGTATAGTATAAAACATTGGCGAAGTAAGAGAGCTGTTTTGTGTACCACACTCAATTTCATTAAACTGTAAGGAAAGATTTTAGGCTATTGATTCAATGCCTTTTCAAGGCGTAGATCCCATAACTTAGCTATTTTTGCTACCAAACAGGAGAGTGATGAAGAAGTACCACGAAGCCGTAAACAGCGAGCAAAACAGCTCTCAGCCAACAAAAAGGGTGGAAAGAAAAAAAGCTCATGGGATGAAAAGTCTGAGCCAATTAGGCGAAATAGTGCACGATCTACGTCTGCTCGAGCCCGACAAATTGTGTAAAATGTCGGAACAGATTTTTATGACTTATGCATGCGTTTAAGTCTGGCGTTTCACCTTTCCTTAGCGAAGCTAAAATGTTCTTCAAATTTCCTGTACACCTTTAGAAGAATTGTATCGCAATAGGCTGCTTTTACAACTTGACCTATTCTCAATCATCTTCCTAGGTCACTGTTTTAATATTATTTTTTCTACTATTTATTGTTTATGCTTCTCTTTTTACAACTTAAAAATACATATTTACCTTCTGTACTGTCAATACCTATTACTTTATATTATGCACTCCACTGATATTGGCAGCATGCTTTAAAATACTAACCGGTTTTAGTGGCAGACGTTCAGGTAAGAAACTGAGATTTATCACCACTTAATGATAAATGTATGAAAGAAGGAACAGTAATGATTTAAAGATTAAAGGGTGACTGGCATTAAAATACCACATGTGTAGCCGAAAGCAGAAAGGGTGTAAGAACAGGCAGAAGTACAAATTATAACTAGCAAGTACAGAGAAAAAAAAGTTAATGTGGCGCCAATATTAATAGCAATGCCGTGTTATTTATGTATGCTTAATAGTTTTATGAGAAGGACTGCGGAGAGGCTTTCCTTGTATATGTACTCGCAGCTGTACCATCATGAGATAATCCGTTAATATGGAGATGAATGAGCAATTTCGCTAGTAAGCGTTTACTGACTTCTCTACACGGCTGCCCGCTTGTCTGGCTATGAGCTGAGCATGTTAGAGAGAGCAGGTAATGGTCAGCTATCAGCAGCTAGACAAGCTCTTGGCACGGTTTGTATTGGACTGGCATCTGGCTTACTCATCGCTGCAGTTTTCATGATGCTCGTTATGAATGGAAGAATACGCAGTCTAGAGGATGCATTAGCAAGGCAGGTAGGTGCAGGTGGTGGCATGTGACAAGCTAAGAAATTGAAGCCTGCTGAAATCTTGAAGTTGTAATCACTGGTACCTAACCAACTAGCATGTTAACTGCTACATGTATAAAGAAGAATGTAGCTGAAAAAACAAGCTTTTCACAAGACTCTCTAAAGTCTAAAATTCATGTACAGTAGAACTTTTATAATAACAAAAACAAGAAGCGTGAATTGTTGATAGTCTGAGATAGGAGGAACTTTAGAATAGATGAAGCTCTGTCTCAAGCAAAGATTTAGCTAATGATTTTATGCAAAGACTCTTTGCATGAAATCGTTAGTTGAATCGGCATTTATTTCTATTTTAATAAATGTAAGGGAAAAACAAGCTTGACGATGCTCAGGATAAAAACATAAAACCATAAGTATTCGCCTGAGTTATATATATCTACTAGCGGAATGTCTGGCGTTGCACGGGCATTACAAGCCAGCTTATAATGTAGTTCACTGCCACTCGCCATTAGCCTGGCACATTGCCAATGGCTAAATTTAGTAAGCTAGTTATCTGCGGCTTTTACTAATACATAGAATGACGTTGCACCATAACGGAGAGCGGTAGCGTATTTTCAGCCACATACCGACATATGTTGCCTAACAAATCCATTAATCTCGTGTAGCTAAATTGGTAAGGAATTAGCCTGGTGAACGCAAGGTTGCAAGATCAAATCCTCTGCGATACTGGCTCTTTATTACAATGTTTTAAAAGCTATAGCTGGACAAACCGAACTACAGACTTTGAGATTTATATATATAGATGGGGAGTAATATATGTCTATGGAGACTACATAAATAGGCAGTTCATAGAGTAATCTTGCTGGAAACTGCCAACTTACTAGTTTTGAGTCAAATCTGTTTCGAGATCTGAAAAAACGGACAGGAAGCCTCTACTTACCACTTGTACACCATAATCGTTCTTCATATTCTTTTGTAATATACTGTCTGACGGTTAGTTTTTAAATCTTTGACAGTTCAACTTTCTTCCTCTAAACAAATCATTTGGAGATTAAATCTTAAAAATTATACGACAATATATATTCATGTATGACAGTAGCAATAATACTGCATAATCAGTTTGCTAAGACTCCCGCAGCTGTATAGCTAGTCAAGAAAGCTTGACGGATATTGTTATAACTTTAGGGAACAGGTAAACATTTTATCAACTGTGACACTATATTTATGTGAGGTTTGAGCAGAGATTTTAGCAGATAGCCAATGCCCTTGGTTGAGACAATCCATCAAAACATTGGATAGCAGATAGCCAATGCCCTTGGCTGAGACAATCCTTCAAAACATTGGAATGCGTCAAATTTATACCTGAAGAGAAAGAGACAGATAGAAAATGTAATGATTGGAGGAAAATAATGGATTAAAGGTCTTATACACTCTTTGTCGGCAACTTCATATCTGTGATTGCACTAACTGCGTCAATCTTTATTTTTTCCGCAAAGCTAATTATGGAATGACCAGTAAATTGTGAGGGGCGTGTAGCAAGCGTGCCCATTTTCAAGCTATACTTATACTATACTTTGTAACCAATTATAAAAATTATAAACACCTTGGTTGGTTTTTATGTTCTGTTTATGAATTGCATTGTAATTTATAAACTAAAAATGAGAAAATGTGAATTTCTATAAGATTTAAATTAAAATCTATTTGCTAGAAAAATACGATGCAAGGCTCCGTAAAACAGACATATATTTTTCAATTTGTTTCTTTCCGGACTATTACTTGGTGAGCTTAACGTACACCTGGGAGAGCTTACAAGACCTCTGGAGTTGAGTGAACAAGAGTGAACAACTACTCTCATCGGTCTATGACTTTTACAGCAGAGGGTGCAGAGGTCAAAGAGAGTATTTTCCAGGCTAGGCAGCACATTCCCTCCGATACAAAGTACACCTTCTCTTGACAACTCTATGTGGAGCGTCCCTTCCTCTGGTAAGCGCTAACTTTGCAACAATACCTGATACACGTTATAGGCTAAAGAACAAAACTTGATTATGGTGGTAGACTATTTACGTACATTAGATTGCTTCTTCTGGCAACAAAGAGTAAGAATAATATGCTAATCAACCAAGCAACTATCTAGAAGACAGAGACAGCAAACTATCTAAAGGCGCTCAGCTTTTCCGGCTGATAAATTGTTAAGCGAATCAATATGATGGATGACGGCAAGACTTCCAGCTAGCAGGTCAAACATCTGATAAAGCGTCATCTTAAAATGTTCTAGGGGTTTAATTTGTATTATAATTACTATAAATTCCAAACTAATTCCGCCGAATAAACACTATAATCCTTAATCACGGCTAATCTTCCTTTTCCAACTCGAGGGTCCTCGCACCAGCCTGTAACTACTCTAAATACAGATCGGGGAGGATTAGGGTGTTTTCTATTCCTAACACAAGATGGTTACTATGACATGTCTAGCAGGTGTAAGAATGAAATATTGGCTAGTCCTTACTGACTGATTATTATGGTGCTAGAGAAAACCATTCTTGTTGCAAGCAACAATAGCATAACAAAGCAGATATAAAAAAACCAAGTTATTGTTAAGTGATATCCAGAAAAAGATGATAGATATCTTTAACGTGTTCCGTTATACAAAAAAGCCTACAGAAATCGCATTGTTGCTAAAGTGATTAGTGCTTAGATTACTGCTAGGGATGTGCTGCTTACATTAAACTAGGATACAATATAGAGGTGCGCTGGTTCGACCAGACTGATGAGGGTAGTACATAGATAACTACTACAGATGTGCTGATTCTACTAAACTGATGAGGATAGTACATAGATACTCATTAGGGATGCACTGATTTTATTAAATTCCATTGAACTGGTTCAGACATTATTTTTATTCACTGTTTATACTCAATGACAATTTTGAAAGTTTTCAAATTGAAAAAAGTTTTCCAATGAAATTTTTTTTACAGTAGTTTGCAATTTTTTTTAAATGTTTTCTGAATATATTCGTATTGTAAAAACATACATGTACTATGGTATCTAAAACAAAATTATATATTTTTCACAGTTTAGTTTAAGCAAAATGATATATGAGAATAATTGAATAGTTTTTAAACAGTGTAAAATTGTTATGCTACAAAAATGCTGCCAACAGACAAATACCATTTTCCATTTTTCTATTTTTCAGGAGACTTCTTTGATAACAGCCTTCTTGACATGCAAACGGAAGAGCCAGTTTCTCGCCAGTTTCTTCATTCCGATATATTTCGAACCCTAATAGCAGGTTTGTTGTATGATCATGCATGGTGGCAGCAAACTACTGCATAAATATTGTAAGTGTTAAACGTTCATAAATTGTGCAACAATTGAGAATATTTTGTATTAAGCTAGTAATGAATATACCTATTGTGTTTTTGAGAAATTTAACAAAGAATAAATCAAAAAATTAGGAAATTTTGTAAAATTTGAAAAGGCACAGAAGTGAAATGTTTGCTGCATGATTTTTATCGCAATGGTTACTTGACGAAGTTGGTTGAGGTGTCATCGGTCAGATAACCATTGCAGTAAAATCTTTGCAGCAATCATATCACTACAGTATGTTTTCATATTTTACAAAAATTCTAGTTTCTCTATTTATTTATTAAAGGTTGACTCTCAACAAAATTCAAATTACAGTAATTTGGTGTCAAAAGGATCATCGTGTCTTACTCTGCTGTGTTGTAGGTGCAAAATATGTGGAAATGTGATTACAAGCTCTTAAAAGTTCAAAAACGAACAGTTAATCGCAGCCATCACGAAAACACCGTTGGTTGGAATCCCTTTATTTCGATGACGTACTCAACTCAACGGGGGATATTGTTTTGACATGTGATGTTATCACATGAACTGAAGCAGTCCTGTAGCACTAGTTTATGACAAGCGCTTCGGGTTCTACCGAAAAGCCCTTATTACATATAAATGCTCACTACTTTACAGTTTCGTTTCAGCTTGATCCAATCATCTAGTCGTAATCTGATCATGTGACCTATACTTCCTGCCAAATGGCACAAACAATTTCTGCAGCATTTTTTGACTATCACAGGTTACCAACAGGCTCCTTGTGTTTATCAGATAATTATATGCACTCCTTTGAGCTAAGGTTAAAAAACTAAACTATTTTTAGGCTAGGTTTTGAGAGATGACTGCTCAAAGTGACAGCATTACAATGATGATGAAATAGATGCGTAAAGACAATAGACATGGTTTTATTGTATGAGTGAAGTTTATTTGTGAAAATATTTTGACGAATGAGGTTGCATGAAAGTGTAAACAGAAGCACATCGTATTCAACTACGTCCCATTTGAGCCATTTTGGAGAGGGATCCCAACCTACAGCGTTTTTGTGATAGCTGCGATTAACTATTCGTTTTTGAGCTTTTGACAGCTTGTAATCACATTTCCACAAATTTTTCTCCTACAACACAGCAGAGTAAGACATAGTGAACTTTGTGATACTAAATAACTGTAATACGAATTTTGTCGCAAGTCAACCTTCAAGGAATAAACTCAAAAACCGTTCCATATATACAAGTTTCACACGACTGTTGTTCTTTAGGTCTGTAACGGCCAATAACAAAATGGTCTTCATCTATGCTTCAACTAAATTGCTAGTTAAAATCAGTCGCATTTGCTGGTTAATAACCAATGAGTCAACAAGTCAACGAGGAACACGAGAGAACGTTGTTTACGAATAAATCTTAAGACTGAAATAATGCTTGTTTAATTTCAATCTCGACGCAATAACAAACTAATGATATACTGCAATATATTTTAGGAACAATAGAGGTATACATGTATATATTCTAGAATGATAGAGGTATATATTCTAGGAACGATAGAGGTATATATATTCCAGGAGTAATACAGGCCCAATATATAAACTGCATTGGTATTCACTCCTACTGGTGCACATCTAAGTTCATATGATATTAAATGGAAAATATTTTGTAGAAATATGATTTCAAAAATTGTTTAAATATAGCTACTATATAGTAAAGCAGTAAGTATTATAAAGAATTTAACAAAATGTTTAGCAGACCTGCAATTTGCTAACATGGAGTATATTTTAGTAAGTTGTAATCTTTACTATAATACTTGCCATGTTCGTCCGTCTGCTCGTCTGTCCAAAGACACGCTAAGAGCGTTAGGAAAAAAATTGCCCTGCACGAGAAATCAACACAGACATTCGGTGGTGCCAAGCGTACTACCACCAAACCAGTCGACCACCTTTTCACATCTAAGAGTAACTGTGCACACACTTATTACACATGACGGTCTCTCACGGCATACGGGACTACTAGTGTACTAGTATCAACAACAATTAAAAAGTTCTGTTTTATTCAACTTTAAAAATATATGAGTACAAACGTTATGCAGCGATGAGCCTAAAGGTATGTAAAAGCTATTGAACGCGAGACAAAAAATTATATCCTAAACTTACTGAACATTGGTTGATGAAATTCTAAGAGACTGGGAAAGCACTCTGGTGATGTCACTGCTGTTTTACATCAAGCAGACAGTCTACTAGATAATGCGAATCTTGATTTTTATCTCCTGTTCTCATATATTTATTTTCTATCGCTGGCTAATATAGTACACCATTTGAACTTTTAATTGTTTTTGAACTGAAAATTTAAAAAAGCTCTAGACAAAAGAAATAGACTCTGATAGTATGTAAAGGTTTGTGCGACCTTCACTTTCCTCTACTAGTACAAGACTCGTGCATGAGTACAATACATATGTTTCTGCTTAGTTCATCAAAGTGTACGAGAAAGAATCAAGTAACAGGCAATGAACAGGCCCATAACAGCTCTGCTCTGCTATGCAATTGTTTGGGCTTATGTAGCTGCTAAACACCGTCCTTGTTCTGCTTGGTTAGACCCGGCACGGCTCGGTCCAGCTCGGCTCAGTCCAGCTCGGCTCGGTCTTGAGTCGGTACGGCTCTGGCTTGGCTGTGGTTTGGCTCGGGATTGCTTGGCTATGCATCGGCTTGATTTGGCTAAATGCAAGGGGACGTCATCCACCACAAGTGGACATAAATGTTTAGCTCCAAATAAAATTCATTCAGTTCAATCATTATAAGTGAGTTATCTTGATGCTTGATGAAAGTGCTTGATTAGGATGTGACTAACTTTCAACAATGTGAACTTATATATAAGTAATGTCTATCTTTGAAATTGTGTAAAAATATTGTATCTTTAATTTATATACAAACAAACGGCCTAAACCAACAAAGAGCCTTTTAATGAAGTCTTTTTGGTGTGTTTATTCAAATGACCCAGTTCTGTATTGCCAAGAATAAGTGTGCAGAAACCTTTGCACTTCTATTGATCTCTTTACACTTTTATTGAACTCTTCATACTTCTATTGAACTTTTCATACTTCTATTGAACTTTTCATACTTCTATTGAACTTTTCATACTTCCATTGAATTCTTTACACTTCTATCGAACTTTTTATACTTCTATCGAACTCTTCATACTTCTATCGAACTTTCCATACTTCTATCGAGCTCTTCATACTTCTATCGAACTCTTCATACTTCTATTGAATTCTTTACACTTCTATCGAACTTTTCATACTTTTATCGAACTTTTCGTACTTCTATCGAACTTTTCATACTTCTATCGAACTCTTCATACTTCTACCGATCTCTTCATACTTCTATCGAACTTTTCATACTTCTATTGAACTCTGTGTTGTTTTAAGTAGATTTGCAGTCAAGTATACCTTGAGCAGCAATATTTTCTAGTAGTGAGATACTATAGGCAAAAAAGATGAAAGTAATTTTGCCCCTCTGCTCAGAGCTGCGATGACAGCTAGCAGCTCTTTCAACATGATGAAAAAAATGTGATGCTAATGTTCTGAACTTAATATGGACTCGGTGTTCTATGTAATCTACAGTTTTAATAGCCTTATAAAAATCAGCATTATATTTGTAAAAATAATGACGGAATAATGAAATGTTTAGGATTGACTATTATTGTTTTCTTTCTAAACAATGTATCGCAATTATTTTAAAGACTTCTGATACAGACATAAACATAGTACAGTTTTTTAATATGGTTCTGAATATTTTAAAGTTTTTGTATCAAGTAGAAAAAGAGAAAAAAAAACAAGAAAATAAAATGCGTAGGCTTTCAATGTACATAATGATGCGAATAAAGTTTATTCTACTATTACGGTAACATTGTATTTCCTTGTCAACTTCTTTAGGTACTACATATGTCAGATGGGGCAGAGTGACCTGCCCACAATTATCTACTCAGGTTTATCGAGGTAAGTACGTTGTTGCTCTAACCATTTGGTTATATTGTCACGCTTAGGAATACTTCACAAGTTGACATCCTGTAGTGATAGCATTTGAAGCTGATAAACTATATTTTGTCATATAGCTGGTTCATGTTTGCTCTTGCTCTTTGCTCTTGCCAATTTAGCATTATGAGCTAAATACTTAGAATGGTGAACAATTAGCGAGTTTATTTTAATTTTAGCCCAGTCATAGATAGGGATGAAATTAATATATCAAATGTATATATATATACATACATATATATATCTATATATATGTCAGATATATATATATGTCAGATATATATATATATGTCAGATATATATATATATATATACAGATAATAGTTGAGACTTCACTGATATAGTGCTCAATGTTGTCCACCGAGCCTGTATAAATACAAAGATAGAAATAATTTTAGCAACAGTTTATTACTTAAAGTTTCATGATGCAAAATTATGTTAAGTTTACACCAATCGTCAGATAAAAAATCGCATGACACAAACACAGAACCAAGAATACACTAAGAACACCAAAATGAAGAGTTACCTGTATAAATACAAAGATGGAAAATGTTTTTTAGCGATAGTTTATGACTAAAAGTTTCATACTGCATGCAGTAATCATCAGATGCTATTGTGAAGTGCTTGTGTATAATACTTGGTCAAATCAAGTATAAAAGCCTAACTATTAAATTGGTTAATTGGTGAGCTTAGCCTTAGATAAGTAAAATTTGGTGACGTGTCTACAGGATGTTACTATATCACTTCTCTGATTCTGGGTAGCCATGTGAGGTTGGAAAATTATAAAATACTTCTCAGTTAAGCATAGATTGCACTTAGAAACACCATTCTGACAGGCCTTAGCTCTTGTTATTACTTTCCAATCGATACTAAAATCCTTTCCCTCGTCTTTTAATTGCCATATATATCTGCTTAATTCGGTGGTCTTTCTCTTGTCACTAATACCAAAGGATGTTTTGTGGTTGTTGAATCTGTCCTTAAATTGCCTCTCTGTTAGTCCGATGTATGTTAACATACATCGGACATACAAACATACATCGGACTAACATAGAGGCAATTTAAGGACAGATTCAACAACCACAAAACATCCTTTGGTATTAGTGACAAGAGAAAGACGTGTATGTCCGATGTATGTTAACATACATCGGACATACAAACATACATCGAACTAACATAGAGGCAATTTAAGGACAGATTCAACAACCACAAAACATCCTTTGGTATTAGTGACAAGAGAAAGACCACCGAATTAAGCAGATATATATGGCAATTAAAAGACGAGGGAAAGGATTTTAGTATCGATTGGAAAGTAATAACAAGAGCTAAGGCCTGTCAGAATGGTGTTTCTAAGTGCAATCTATGCTTAACTGAGAAGTATTTTATAATTTTCCAACCTCACATGGCTACCCAGAATCAGAGAAGTGATATAGTAACATCCTGTAGACACGTCACCAAATTTTACTTATCTAAGGCTAAGCTCACCAATTAGCCAATTTAATAGTTAGGCTTTTATACTTGATTTGACCAAGTATTATACACAAGCACTTCACAATAGCATCTGATGATTACTGCATGCAGTATGAAACTTTTAGTCATAAACTATCGCTAAAAAAAATTTTCCATCTTTGTATTTATACAGGTAACTCTTCATTTTGGTGTTCTTAGTGTATTCTTGGTTCTGTGTTTGTGTCATGCAATTTTTTATCTGACGATTGGTGTAAACTTAACATAATTTTGCATCATGAAACTTTAAGTAATAAACTGTTGCTAAAATTATTTCCATCTTTGTATTATATATATATATATATATATATATATATATATATATATATATATATATATATATATATATATATATATATATATACAGTAGATGCAGTATGAACAGTCTCTTGCATGAAAGTGCTCAATATTAAAATAGAGCGATGTAAAATTGAGTAAAAATGAAAGTTAAAGTTAAGTTAAAACAACTTTATTACTAATAGTTTCATATTGCCATGCAATAATCATCAGATAAAATTGTTAGCACTGAAAACGACTTATATATAGATGGAAATAAAAGCGTAGGTCTTAAAATACCTAAATACACCCCTGATACGTTGGATTAAAATTAGCAAGCAACACGATTTAAAGCCTCAACAATGCAGAAGTTTAAAAGTTAAGTCTTAAAATTGCTTAAAAGGAATTTGCCAGCATGTCTACATGTTGAAACTAGTTCGCAGCGTTTGTTTAAGGTAGCAATGTTAGGATTGTATATAATATAAAATTTCTCATACAGACATAGGTTGCATCTGCCTGTGGTCTTGTTGTATGATGTAGCTCTTTTGACTATGCTCCACTTGATGTTATATTCTATGCCTTGGTCTTTTAAGGTCCATATGTGCTTACTGAGCTCGGTGCTTGATCTTTTCTATATATATATATATATATATATATATATATATATATATATATATATATATATATATATATATATACTAGATGAATGCCCAGGTTGCATTGGGTAAAAAATTTTTTTACATAAAAAATTTATTTTTAATTGGCAAAGTTTCTTTACCCGATGAATTTGAGTAACTTAAGCTAGTTAATAATATTAACGGCTCTTAGTTAAACTAAGAGCCGTTAGTATAACTTGAGCCAGCGTTGGGAAAAAAAGATTGTCATACTCTTCAAGCGTGCTAGCTGAAGAGTGAGCCTGTTAACCAATCAGCATTAAAGATTGGCAAGTGTAACAAATATGATGTGCACTAATATTAATCGCTACGGTTAGTTGGACATGTAGTCTACTGAACAGAACATCTGCTTGGGGACTTGGAGGCTCCGAGTTCAAATCCAGTGCAGAGTGAAAATTTTGTTTCTCAAACTGTACCGCTATAACTGGAGAAACCACAAACAAATGACAAACACTGAGTTTTATAGATATATATAAATTAATAAAAAAGAATGAAATTAATTTCATTGTTAGGCAAAAGAAATAGAATCTGATTGTAAATATAAAAGTTTAGCTCCAAATAGAATTCATTCAGTTCAATCAATATAAGTGAGTTATCTTTATGCTTGATGAAAGTGATTAGGATGTGACTAACTTTCAACAACATGTGAACTTATACATAAGTAATATTTACTTGGAGATTGGCTGTCTGCCTCCGCTACAGTGACCCAGTAGTGTAGTTGTTAGATCTGAAACAAATACTTCTAGTTTTTCATAGGCACACAGAGAGTTGTCTTTTGAGCATCATATGCTATGCATTACATTTCTACTAAGTTACATGATATTCACTAGCATTAGCTGTTTAAGTCAATCAGTATTTACAGCAGGTTTATGTTCAATCTATACCTGTTTAAATAAAAAGTTGGACTGCCTTTACCACAAAACTATAATTTTTATTTAATAATATGATGTAATGACTTTTTAATGAAGCTGTTGATACAAGACAAAAGTCAGTTATAGATTAAAAGAAGAAACAAATGATAATTTTAACATTTTCGCAATGTTGAAAGGGTATATCGCTGGACCAAGAATTGCTAAAGGACTGGCGGGTAGTGGCTCTGACCTCCAATGTCTTCCAAATAATCAAGTAATAACAGGACTTTTCAATTCTGATCAGAGGACTCCAAACAACATCTCCTATACATTGCTAGCAGCGGCTACTTATGATAGAAAGGATAACTCCGTACCTAGCAACCACAAGATTGGCTGCTCTGTGTGCCTAATTGAACGGAGAGCACAGGTGAGGATGAGAAACTGTTGTGCAAGTGTGCAACCCCTCAAATATCGAGTATGATGCCGTAAAGAGTAAGCAGTGTATGTTTTTCTTAAGAGCTTTGTTGAAAAACCAGTGGCTCAACAATCTTGGCTGAACATGCCTGAGTCCAGTGTCAAGAGAACCTCGACGACTGGAGACATGTCTAGTTGTAGAGAGCAAGTTAAGGTTGGATGTCATTCATGTCGCTACCAGTGACCTTTTTTGGTGATCTCTGAACCCGACCTGTTGTTTGCAGGCCATGGCACTGGCAAGGCACTCGGCCATGGCTGCTCTTAAGAAACAAGCATAGATATCCATGACCTAACATGTCCTTCAAATTAACTCAAACTATAAATAATCTGGATTGCTATGATAATTAATGTAATCATTTCTTATTTCTGTTGATCTCCTACATGACATTCTTTTAGTTTGCTGATGTTTATTGTTGTATCAAGGTTTTATCAAAATGTTTCTCATCGTAATCTCTTACCACAGATAATGATACCAAATGGGAGATTCTGTCCTTCTGGATGGTTGAAAGAATATGATGGCATACTTATGATAGCCACAAGCAACAGAAAACCCAAAGTGACAGTCAACCATGTGTGCATGGACAGAAATCCAGCAGCGGGAGAAGCCTACTCACACTCTCCTAGCTTAGAAATGATCAGAGTTAAAACTGGAGAATGTGTTAGCAATAGCTGCAGAGCGATAAGAAATAGCAAGGAAGTACCATGTGTAGTGTGTTCTGTTACTTCGTGAGTTGTCTTCTCATGTATAGCGTTATATAGTGAATTGTCTACTTGTATAATAGCTTTAGATAGTCTATTCATATGCCTAGTTGCACCTCATCTGGTACTCTGGTCGACAGCAGATTAATCTAGTAGCAGCCTGACAGGTGTTAGACATGACTGATTTTAATGTACATGTACATGGGAATTGTTAGGTCTCTCAAATGTTTAGCAAGTATTAACAAAATGATTACCGGTCATCTATCTTGCTTGAGCAGGTTTCATAGCACCATGTAATGTCCTTAAACACATTGGAGAAAACATTAATATTAGTTACTGTTTAATTTATGCTGCCTGTAAAAAGTATTAGTTTCAAACAGTTCACAACTAAATTTAGTTATGTTATCATACACTGCTGAGGCATATGATTATATTTTATGATTGATCTTTTCCTGTGGCAAACTGTCACCTATTCAACTTACTATATGACTAGTTACTTGTCGATTGTTCTATTGTGAGGGTGAGCAATGGGCTACAATTTTGGTTGCTCAAGTTTTTAAATTAAAAAAGAACTATTCAGAAACATAGCTGTTTGAGATAGCCAACCATTTCCTTGAAGAGACTGCGGCTGAAAATGGCTGACAATTCACCCTTTCGCGAATCAACATCGAATGTTGATCCGATGCAAATCCTAGATAAACACGATATAAAACGGAAACATTATATTCAACAGAACTAACTAATCTTGTAACAATGCCACAATTCAAAATAGCGGTGAATAGTAAATGCGTATGAAAATATAAGTGATTTTTAATCGGAATGAAGGGGCATTTATGAAAACATGGGCTGACCTGTATATAATCACTTAGCTATATTACACAATTGGGTAAAACAGAATAGCACCGACAGGAGACTCTAACGAATTGTTCTTTGTTGAGCTAAACAAAACAGGATAACACACACTAAGTGAATAGTTAACTCATATAAAAATAATTCAGTTGCTGCTAAGCTTGTCTCTTGAGCACCTTGAATGTTTAAATGTAGAAGGACAAGGCTATGTTTAAATATAGACCTCTTATTATCGGGTTGATTGTCTCTAGTAATGAGTAAACGCTCTATTATAAAGTGGCTTCTCCAGCACCGAGAGCGCTTGCGGTAGTCTGAAACGAATGATGTTGAGCGTTCAGTCAAATTAGTCAACTATCATCTCGTCTAAGAGATTGAAATAATCTGGGAATGTATTGATTCCTCCTATCTCCGACAGCTGACTGGGTCGACTGTAAGAGACACAGTACGGCTGGAACAGTGATATATATCTTTTTTATGACAATGACCAAGTATAAAGCTGTACCACAAACAAAACACGGTGGGGGGAGAAGAGATTTTGATCACATTAATTTTCTGACATAAGTGACCACCACACAACTGTCTGCGCATCACGAATACAAATTCCGGGTTGACATCGAGTTACCAAAGTGCCTGCATAGCCTCACAGGCCAACTAGACCCAACACAAAATTGCTGGACCTTTTTAACTTTCAAGGCAACCTCAAGCAAATGCTGAAGAGGTGAGTTGTTATGAGCTAGTACTCACAGCAGTCTAGATCAACATGACCTATACTATTCTGGTAAAGCCTTCTGAAACATTCCATACTATAATGAATAACCACCAACTATAATTTTCTTAAATTTTTTTTGCATTAACATGATCCCTAACCCAAAGAACATTCTAGATGACAAATTTAATGATGTTGGATGAGCAAACAGCGCTGAGTATGATAAAGGAGTGAGTAAATCAATGAACTATGTCAACGGCATCCTTTTCTCAACTATTTTATATTTTCCTATACGTTACCTATACATATTTTACCTATATATATAGAGGTATAAAAATCGTAATAACAGAAATATTTTGTTTATAGCTTTTCGTAGTTGCGACTAAGTTTTTGGCAGTTAGTGATATCAACGAGCGTTTGACGTTTGTTACTAATAAATAGAAACACCAAAACTGAAATATATTTATCCTAAGATAATGCTATGAGGGCAAAACACTATCTGGGACTACATCGGTGTTAATATAAGCACCGATGTAGCGACTAGCGAGTGAATCAAGAGCCAACTCATTGAAAGTGACTCGTTTGATATAAAGTTGAGCTTGCACAAAATTTCAATAGATGTTATCAAAGAATGTCAGCATTTTTCTATCATTTGCGATTGTTGTTGACATTTGAGGTGATCTAACTGCCAGGATGTTTCAAGATTAAAATCCACAAAACTTGATCGTGGTTAAAACATTCGGAAGCAAAATACATGCCGAAATGAGTGATATACACGCTATCATTGCTATTGTGTTCAAATTGCAGCATTACGCGTCTCTATTCTGTTGGTCTTTTTGCAACTATAGAGGTTATAATCGCACTGTCGATTGATTTGAGCGTTTCACCCTCGATCAAGTTTTGTCGATTTTAACCTTGAAACATCCTGGCAGCCAGATCACCTCAAACATATAAAACAATTGCAAATAATAGAAAATATCGATACTTTTTTATGAAATCTACTAAACTTTTGTGTAAGCTCATCTTCAACCAAAATTTACCAAAAATACTGGAAAAATACTGAAAATACTGGAAAGTTTGTAGAGAACAAAGCAACTATAAGCATGATGTAGGAGAGGATATGAAAAACCAATAGAGGTGAAGACTTAACAGCACTTACATGAAAACTTTCAGTAAAGTCCTCATCAGCTCTGTAGAGTGTTGGGACAGCATCAAGGGCTGCCAACATTGCCCACATCGGCAAAGCATACTTTATTATCTAAAACCGAGGCTATTGTACAGAGCACTCAGACAATAGTGAAAATGTAGGTGTTTACTTTTTATGGCCGAGTGATGGTGATTAGAAATCGCCTACTACTTTGCAACCGCTGCTGGACCTTGTGAGACTTATAAAAAACAGACAGACAACAGAAGCTGAAAATATAATTGAACTTACCATGAATGTGCCAAAGACAAGGCTGTAGATCCACTGTTCACTTACATGAATGTGCCATAGACAAGGCTGTAGATCCACTGTTCACTTACCATGAATGTGCCATAGACAAGGCTGTAGATCCACTGTTCACTTACCATGAATGTGCCATAGACAAGGCTGTAGATCCACTGTTCACTGGAAAAAATCTCTTGGCATGTTTGATACTTCTCCCCTAGGATACGTATGGCTAGATCATAGGAGAAACTCGCTATGGCAGAAATCTGTTGAATAGCAGAGAATTACTAGACAGTCACCCTAGTATAATCGACCTTCGTTAAAACTGACTACCCTAGGACACTTATGTATTCACCTCATCTAACTTTCGCGAAGTCATCCTCTTGCAAAAATTTCATGAGCGAAACTAAACTATCATAACGAATGAGCGAAAATGTGGAATTAAATAGCTTTATTCATTGATAGTTCAAGTAACAAATGGCAGCAAGCGATCAAATTGCATTATTGATCTCGGCCACACAATTCTACCTGCGGTTTACAATTACAAACTACATGTAGTCCCAAATTTAAATTTTTTTTCTTACTGGTGAACCGAACCTGAGGAATCTAATTATGCTTGTTCCACTGCATTTATTTTCACATCACTACATTTTCACACTCATCAGAGCTGCGAAATTAAGTTGCAGCAAAATTTTACTCTGTATGCTACTCACGAAACTAAATACTAGCGAAATATAAGTGTCCTAGGGTAATAGAGGTGGTGGGTGATCCAGTTTAACCTATATATATGCCTATACATAGGTCTGTATACACAGAAGAAATCACAATAATAAGGTCGATATACTTTGCACTATATACTATTCTGCATAGATTTGAAAATGAGACAAAGAAATTACAGGTTAAATACAAAAACCAAAGTAAATATTTATCTACCTTATGTAGATGGCCTGTGAAAACATGGTACAAAGAGAAGTTTGAATAATGTCTAAACACAAAATATTAACTCAAAACACACGGCAGTAGCGTGTGAATTTACGGTTGTAATTCTTCACTTGAACAGAAATTTCCGAAAATTTTTTCGCACTCATCAGAGCTGCGAAATTAAGTTGCAGCAAAATTTTACTCTGTATGCTACTCACGAAACTAAATACTAGCGAAATATAAGTGTCCTAGGGTAATAGAGGTGGTGGGCGATCCAGTTTAACCTATATATATGCCTATATATAGGTCTGTATACACAGAAGAAATCACAATAATAAGGTCGATATACTTTGCACTATATACTATTCTGCATAGATTTGAAAATGAGACAAAGAAATTACAGGTTAAATACAAAAAACCAAAGTAAATATTTATCTACCTCATGTAGATGGCCTGTGAAAACATGGTACAAAGAGAAGTTTGAATAATGTCTAAACACAAAATATTAACTCAAAACACATGGCAGTAGCGTGTGAATTTACGGTTGTAATACTTCACTTGAACAAAAATTTCCGAAAAATTTTTAGGCTGCAGAAATTTCTAATAACAGTCAGCTCCTGTAATGGAAAATCAGGATTGGTCACAGAAATTTTCATTCACACAAAGTATTACCACTGGTTTGTTTTACTGCATATTCAAACTGCTACCGCTTCAAACCAATTTTAACTCATGTTGTAGTTTTCTAACATATCTATAAATCATATAAATTATATTTCGCCATCATGAAAGTCGAATAGCACACAAACCATATAATTGAAAAACGTATTTCACATTTGTGAGTGATTCGGTATAAACGGCTCTAATAGACAAGCATTTCTTACATTTAACAATTTTCTAAATTATTATTAAAAATCATTACAAACCAATTATTAATTGTTTAAACATAACTGCACTTTGATTGCAGCTGTTATGCTTAATTTGCGAGTCTTATCCACTATCTGGACCAATGGGGTCCGTTTCAACGAGGGTCGACATTATACTGGTATAAACAAATGAGAGAGCGACTCCTTAAAAACAGTTATAAAGCAATAAATGATAACAATTACTAGGTATTTACTGAGTACAATGAGTGCTTGCTACAAAAAAATTTGAGATACATTAAAGCACATAAATTACATAATTTTTTTATTGTATATTTCAATACATCAGAGTCTTGGCTTTCGAATGAGCTATTGTTTGCCATGGTGAGACAGACATTGGTTGGTGTTTATAGGATTTCCCAGAGATCTACCGCGAAAAAGTTTACTGGCGTAGTCTCAAAAATTGTTCTCATATTCGTTGTTGTGTGCTCTTACCGCTTATTTATCAACTACGATAATGACGCTAGTGGCAGGCGAAGGTAGGACAACTCCAGAGAACGAATGAAGATGACAAAGGGATCAGTGTCATTAGTTCTCCATGTACATATTATTTCTATGATAAGTACCTCAGACTCCTAGAACCATACTATATTTTCCCGATGATATTTTGCACTAGCTCTTTATTTTTAATGTGATGTTGAGGGTGACGACTGAGACTAATTAATTTCAAGCATTGCGTGATCTCGCGAAAGTGCGATTGACATTTAGTCCTAGGGCCACGCAACCGCAGGTCATAATTTAATCGATGTGATTTCATTACCTTTATCAACGACAGTACGTTTATTGAAGCATAATTAATTAACCTAGAACATGTGTTTGTATTGGTCGGGCGTTAGCACGATCGCGGGCATTGTTGATTATCTAGAATCTTAGTTTATTATTAGCGCTCTCCGGGTTTAACAGCACCGATTGTCACAGAAAAACGCAGCCTCAATGGCAGCGAAAGGGATCGACGACTTAAGGCTAAATGAGAATTATGACGTCACATTTTGAGTACCTGAACCAAGTGTTTTTTTTTGCAGGACGTACTTTTGACACCCCATTTTTCATAGTTCTATTATTCTTTGTGTATTGAATATAGGCTCATTCGAAAGCCAAGACTGATGTATTGAAATATATAATAAAAAAATTATGTAATTCATGCGCTTTAAATGAGTGACAACCAGGAAATGAGGTCATATTCTTCCCAAGAACAAACAGCATAGCTAGCAGTAAATAAGATAATATCTACCTCAAAGACAATGACCAAGCCCCATAACTTGCGCTGCTGGGAAGTCCTTACAATCTCGACAGTACTTATGGCATTCAATCGTTTGGATATGAAGAAGGCAGCGATTAGAAAGGTTTGAACAATCAGCAGTTCCGCACTAGACATCATCACCCACTCTAGCGCTGCAGGAGACCAGCACCTTACTACATCCATGAGACATGAGCAAGACAGGACCTACACTAATCCAAATTACCTATTTCTACCTAAGAGACAACTCAATTGCTTATTGTTTTTAGGTAACCATCTAAATTAGAAAAAAACCAATTATTCTATAATCTCAAACATGCGCGTACTTGCGGCAGTGCATTGACTAATTTAATAGCCAGCACCTGCTACCCTTGTCAGTAGTCAAACAGCACCCGCTACACATGTCTGAGATCGAACTAAAAATATTATTCACTCCCAACTAAAGAACACAAGCTAGCTATGCTAGTAATGAGCAAATTTGATTTATTTCACCGTCTATAAAGTAATGACCATCCTAGGACTAGAGCACCTGCTGTTTGGTGCATGAGGGCAAAAAGGAAACAAACATACCCCGACAGGCGCTCTGGTAGTTTGTAACCATGACAGCACCAAGTATGACCGTGGTTGTGCAGTAGATGAGCCCCAAAAGAAGTCCTGGTAAAAGGCAGCAATTAGTAAGTTTGTCTGTCTGTATAGTCTGATGTGCCCTTGTCCAGAGGGAATGGGTTACAAAGAGGTAGGCGGCGAGTTTAAACCACTGAGCCAAAAAGTCTAGCTGAGCATAGTCTCCGATTAGCCAGTGAACGAGGCTATAACAGAGGATGCACGACTCCAACATATAATTGAATTCACTTGCAAATTGGTATCAAAAAGCGCAAATAGGTTATTAATAGAACTAGGGGTTAACATCTGTGCATACAGAGTGCCAATACAATTACAACAAGTATCAGTGTACTCTAGCTTACATACACAAAGCGTCGACAGAAACAATAGAAAATATGAATAGACTTCTATGGAAAATGAGACTACGTGGTGATAATGTATTTGAACTATCTCATTAGCTTACCACAAAATACAACAGAAGGTTGAGCTGTAAAAAATGAAGTAGTGATGGAGAGCCCCGTGTCTGACACGGTGGAGTTGGTATATCCTGACCACACAGAGAATGGCTGTCACAAGGATCACAGCGGACATCACCAAATACCTGGTCACATAAAAAGTCACATGATATTTAATGCTGACCCAAGCTAAAGGAGTGAAGTACTACTGGAATACCACATGTTTTAGCAGAATGAAAATCATGTGATTAAGACCCGGTACACTTAAAAAAATGCAGATGAACAACATCAGCTGTTACATCAAAGACAAAGAAGTCAGCTAGCTTTGAGAATGCGACGGATACACATATCCAACTCTTTCTGGCTACAGAGTACATCACAAATGAGTTCAAGGGTTGGGAGGACGTACTAGCCTCCGTACTAACCCTGAAGAGCAGCTAGTTTCCTTATAACTTACATTCGACATGTATTACACAACAACAAATTAGCTATAAAGGCTTGAAGCGATTGTCCAAATTCGTACAGTATATTTACCTTGCACATGCCACGGCATCAAAGAGATCACCATAACATCTCTCATATAAAATATCCCCAGCCTTTGTAGTCAGAATCGAAGTATTAGTAAGAGAAGCCATCCTCATTGATTCACATCTAAGTTAGCGACAATCTACAAGTGAGCAACCAAGAAGTATACTATAGGGCGTATCAATACCCCATCCCTAGAGCATGCTTACTATTAATGGTAGCTATAGACTATACTCGGCATTGAATGTGCAGGAATGCCTCAGTCAGCACTATTGCAGATATGATTGACAAATATACAACAGGTAACGGTAGCAATGTTTGTATAATGTGGGTATGTCTATAGCTGTTACGAGATCTGTCGGTTGTAAATACATCAAATACAGTAATAAGTAAAGCAAATCAAGGTTAGGAAAAGAATCATCATTTTTCCAATGTTTATGATTTGAAAATACAATGAAAAAATAAAGAAAATAAAAAAATCATGACCTTTTTCCCCGAAAAAAAGATTTAAATCAATGATTGAAATCAGTTAATTTTTCCATGTCAACCCCGAAGCATATTACACAAATTCTAGTTGTTAACAATGCCAAACAGAGAAATTTGTATGCACAAACTAGACTGACAGTTATAATAAAAAGCAGGGTTGGAAAAAACTATGGGTTTTATGAAAAAAAACAAATAAACCAGGTTTTTATGGTTTAAACCGGTTTTTATAACTTGACCAAGGTTTTTGCAATTTTAAGTCTAATAAACATCACTTATTATAGCTGCATGATTGAGTATTGAACATAGATATGTGGAATCATCTGTTAAAGAAGGTTCTGTGGGAGTTGTCAGGGAAAAAGAGAGAAAAGATGGAAATTTCAGAATGAGTCTTTAATCAAACATGATTGATGAAACACAGAGCAGAAATCTTATCACATAAAGTGAATATTTTACATACAGCTCTATGTATAAGTAGGAATTTTAATCCAAGTGATTAATTGTGGGGTAGTGAAGAGTAGAGCATAATGCACATGCATTGCTCGTGTTTAGAGCAGTGGCAGATGACTCAACTTCTATCACCTGAATACTAGCATCACTGTCTAAATTGGTGTTGTCAGCTTGACATTTTGCTACATGAGCTTTAAGCCCATCTGCATGACCTCTCGTTACGACAGCACACCTATTACATTTTGCCTTAAAACCTTTACTTTTTGCAGTTCGAGTGAAAAGCTGCTAAACGGGATTCTGTTTGCGAAACATGTTGGAAATTCAAAGCACAACTTTAACTTTTCAAAGCACAAAAAACTTGATAAACTGAATTCTAACAATCCAACTACTTTGGCTTGTGCCCAATAAATGAAATATTAGTTTGCAAACCTAAAGCTTTTGCCCAAAAAGATTTTGTTTTAATTTCTAATTAGAAGCAATCCTTTTTCACTGGTCAGACTTGAGAAAGTTTTCATTCATTATTAGAGATGATGATGGGATTAGTATATTTCACATGGTTTTTATATTTCATCAGTAAAAGGATCATCATATCACTTGATAAAAGCGAATGAAAATGAAATTCACTAATTGATTGTTGTGCTAGGATTTCATGTAGTTTCAATTTGAGCTTTGCCATCACTTCAATACTGTGTCTTAAACGAACTTCCATAGCTGATAATTACATAGAATTGCATTTCTATCACACAGGAACCATTAGGAGCGTAAAATAGTATGTTTTTCAAAAAAATAATGCAAAAACCATAAACCACTCGGTTTAAACCGAGCCAACCCTGAGTCAAAAAGGTTGCATATAATAGCTCAATTCAATATTTTAAATAACTGTTTGACAGGATGCCCTAAAGTTGACCATTAGTTTTAATATGCTGACTAGTAACAAATTTTACTCCAAAAATAAGAATCAGCATCTAAATTAGCAACGACAAGTAGTCATTAAAAAGAGAAACTGTGACTCTGCAATCCATTAAAAAGAGAACCTGCGAGTCTGCAACCCATTAAAAAGTGGAGATGACAAACCATTATACAAGCGCTTGTCTTGATGTAGTACAATTCAAATGGCAATCCTTGCAGCCACTAATCAAGGGAATACAATCAAATTCGAACTATAAGGTGAAATATCAACCAACTCTGATTAGCGGATTGGGTTAGATTTAAATTAACAGAAATTACCTACGATGGCTGATTAAATAATGATCAGATTAAAAGTTAACTGACAGCTAAAAATCCTTTTCATTAACAGTAGTACTTTACATATTGGTGAGGCATTGCTGGCTACTATAATACTTGGGCAGTAGCACTTTACATATTGGTGAGGCATTGCTGGCTTACATAATACTTTGGGTGTAATTTCAACAAAACACTAGGTTTTATCAATATTCTTAAATCACAGAAATGGACAGAAATATTCGCAATCTTTGCAATATATCAACAAGGAAAAGCTGTGATGCTACATATAACAAAACGTTTGGTTTCAAAATACAGTAGACCTACCCATTTGATTTCAATTTGTTCTAGTGTTGGCATTGTAAAGCGAGAATTTTGTATTGAGGGGTATAGAAACCCATTGTAAATATCTAATGCAAACACCCCCTGGTAGGATCATCAAAATTTTGTATACGTACTGTACATAGTGAAAATTAGTAACAAAATAATTTTAACTTGAACAACTATAGTTACTTGCAGTAACTTTATTGTATTTAGTAGTTAAGATCTGCAATAAAATGTAACGCTACAATGTACTACGTGCAGCATGTACCGTAAAGAGTCTTACCTTCAAGACAGACGTATAACATAAAAGTTGAATTTAGCTTACTAAACACACACTTTAGGTTAAGCTTTAGTATGTATTTTTAGCTATTTTAGTAAACTTTTTCATCAGCTAAAATTTTATCACCTATCTGTTTCTGATTTCGTTTCCACAATAACTAATAGCGCCAAACTGAGCGAGATCGAGTATTGTATCTCTTTCATTCGTCGTTAGAGGGATTTCGGCGAATAGCAGAACGGCATATTTGTTATTCTGACGTAATCGGAATACAGACTGCCAAATTTGAATTTCGAGAGAAACTTTGGTTGATATCGTATGGCAAGCAATATTTCTTACGGAGAGAGAAAAAAATCAACGTGTTTTACATAGTAGGGCGAAAAATTTGTACAACAAGATTATAGTAACCCGAGGTCGCACTATAAAGTGCCTAAAAATTTCTGTTTGAAGTTCTTATTCATGAAAGCAGGGCATGTGTAAATAGATTTTCAACAGATGACTTCTGAGAATAGTTAATTTTTACGCATCATTTTTTAAATTTCCAAATTGTTAAAGAGGAATTTATTGCTAGCGAAACCCACAAAATGGTGCACAGAAGCTGACTGGTCTAATTTTAAAACTACCACTCAAAAACATGCAGGATGTATAAAGATGACTTTAAAATTCTTCAACGTGTGTGCAATCAGTTTCAACCTTGCCTGCATTTTCAGTAGATGTCATGAGGTAACTTAGCCACAAAACCTTTAGCTATAGTCTTACAGCTTATAACAGTCCTCAGCAAGTATTACTGGAGTTACTCTCATTTTTGATGTGAATTTCTGCTACATATTTTATTTATAAGCTTATAAGATACAAAGCTATGATGCGTTTTAAGTAATGATGAAACAAAGCTTTTTTGAAAATTATTCAACAGGTACATACGATCAAACAGATGAGAGATGAACCAATAGGCACACTGTGTCAATTGTGTTTATTACTGATCGACCAATCAAGTCAAGCAAGTAAAATCGTAATTTCTGGTCATATTTTCATCTATATATATATATAAATCTGTGTTTGTTTGTCATTTGCGTGTCCAGGTGTAGTGATAAAGGCTCATGAACAAAAAATCCATTTCGCACTGTAATCTAACTCCGAACATCCAGTTCTGCAGACAGGAGTAGTACTATCCATTACAACACGCGTCCAATGGGATATACTAATAAACAATTGTGCATGTACTTACGCACCTGCCAATTTTTAATGCCAATAAGTTGAGATAGCGGCTTCAGCTAGTACACTTGAAAATCATGATTGCATGAAAGATCATAAGTCAATCTTTTTCACAATGCTGGCTCAATTTATAATAACAACTCTTATTACAGTAAAACTTTAGCTAGCTCAAGTTACTCAAATTCATAGGGTAAAAAGCTTCTCTAATTACAAAGAAGTTTTCTATGCAAAAACCTGTTTTATTATCCATGCAATGTCGGCCATTCACATAGTTATAGTACAAGTGTAGTTTTGTGGTCCGTATAACATAGATGTCCTTCAGGTGAAAATTTAATGTATAAGGTCTTTTCTTGGTTATAGGTTCTATATATTCATTGTGTTTTCTAATCTAAATGCAGTGGTAGTGCAGCCTAGTTATGTACCATGATGATGCTCTTTAACCTAGCGCAAGTCTTTCCAAGTTTTTACTCGTACTCCAACCTTGTGGTAAAAGACGGTATTCTGTTAAATTGCGTGTACACCTTAATTGGTGCTCATGTTTTTGCCTTCATTTTGATGATCACATAGGGAGCCTATTATTTACCTTGGAAGAATATATTTTGGAAGAATATCTTCCATTACAAGATGTAGAGCCACTAAACTCAGCATCTACTGTGCCAACATAGCACTACATGAGGGTAATTGAGGCGTCTATCGCGAGTAAAAACAAAACTACACTATAGTGTTTAACTTTTCCAAACTATTACATATCATATAGTAAAACAACAAACATGATGTTGAATCATCAGATCATTCACATTTACTGTAAAACCTGCATTGAAGGCCACCTGTATTTGAAGGCCACCTGTATTTGACGACCACCTGTATTTGACGGCCACCTGTATTTGACGGCCACGTGTAGTTGACGGCCACTTGTATTTGACCTCCACTTCTAATTGACCGCAACCTCTATTTGACTGCCTTTATAGAAGAATTAAAAAATAGTGCACCACCCTTTAATTAAATGCTACTTTTATTTAATTACCACTATTTGCCATTTTTGATCTTTACAAAACCATAACAGCAAGTGATCAGTAGAAAAGTGTCCACAAAATGGTACTAATAATGACTTGGTTACATCAATAATAATCAATTCTTTTTTTCTGTTCATATTGAAATACGTTTTCTAAATCCATCCAATACTTCAAAGTTTTTTTTTAAAGCTTTGAATTCAACATCACAGTAATGATTAACAACTGTACCAATATTACATACTTCTTTGTTTAAATCGGTCTTGATAGTTCGACGTATGTGAACAAGGTTTTAACAATTACGATGGAATTTTGGTTCTAAATATCGGAGTTAATCGCGCATGCGGCTAAATTTTTATCATTATTTTAACCAAAAAAGATTTTAAATAGCAACACATAAATGTTTTGCTCTGCTCAAAAATTGTTTAAAAGCTAATATCGACTAGTTCAGCAGTGCAGAAGAGTTGAGGTCAGCAGACACTGCAAAAGGTATTGAGCAGCCAGATAAAGATGAAATGGTTCCAAAGCAAAGTGATAACCAGAAAACAGCTGGCTGAGCCAACAATGCTAATATTTTTTCTTTCAAAACATTATATAATTTACAAATTTGCAGATTAATAGCATATTATTTGATAGCATCATTGTGGTTATCTAAACTCGGCTTGCAATGAATCGACATTCATAACTCCTCTTTCATTGCACATAACAAGCCAGTTTTGGCTGCAAACTGTAGCAATCATCAATGAGTGCAATGAGCTTTTATGCAACATTGTTAAATACAGTTATAGAATAAAAATGCCTTCACATTTAGAATGAAATAAATTAAAAGCTCCAACAAATTGCAACGCAGGCTTGAAGATCATCATAGGTTTAATTACAAGCAATATATATCAACTAGTAGAGATACTTCTCAGGTTCATATTTATTCAAAAATCTGCGACAAGTTGGAGGTAAGTTTCAGCACATTTTTTGCATCTAAAAGGATTAACGTCGCTTCGCCTGAAGGAGAGTGCAAAATATAAGCAACATCCGCTTCGCCCGCGAAAGGGCCAAGTTTATCTTCCCAAAATTCCGACTAGCTATTTGAAAAACACAATGCTACCCTTTTTTAATACCACCTTAAAGAAAGCGCCACTATGGTGGGAAGGATTGAAAAATAGACGCCATAACATCACGGTATTATACGTTGAATACAAAGATACAAGATGGGAGTGAAACTATTTAAATCTCTTTTTTATGTTGAAGAATGTCCAAGATACTAAGCATTTATATATACATGTACATAGTTGATACGTCTCATTTTTAGTTGCACTATTTTTTTCATGTCTTTGCTTGGCACTAGCTGCTTAGCAATTATTTTTTATTGATATAACAATAATTTTTGTTAAGCCACAAGAAACGCTAGAAGCTATGCGCCTTAGTGACAGCCTTTTGTGATGTATCCACAATTGTGGAGTCGAACTACTGCCCTAAAATCTAGCTAAATCTTGTAAATTATACTTTTCCGTTTACACTTATAAGCACATTGAATTGCAGGAAACAAGTCTGCTACATTCTACAATCTGGATATGCAAGGAAACGTTTACCTGGCGATTCATATTTACACAAACTGTTTCTAATAGTATCAAGCATTTGTGATTATATAACTGTGCAAGGCAGAACAAACACACATCGGTAAAAATGATCAGTACGTTTGCTAAAAAAGGAACTTATGTTTCATAGATACTACCAGAAGCTGGAGGAGCATTTGTTGTAAACCTATTAGCAAGTGATTATACTTTAGAGCTTATTGAATAGCATTAAACGCAATACTTCAAGGGATTTTGAATTTAGTGTTTCTATTTGTTATAATTATATTAGTAAATTAGAGTTGACACTTTGATAAATTTCAGTCAGTGAAAAACACTGAAGACACACGCACATCTCTAAAATAATTCTTGGACACTGTTTGCAGTAGCACATACTTGTGTGAAGGCAATATGTCATAAACACATTTAAACAAAGTTCCTATATGGGACTGCTTTCCTTAATTACTAAAATACTGTGTTCCTGTACTCTCTTACGCAGTCGCTGTGTATGGTCTTAGTAGAAAAACCCAACAATAATAAACTCATTCCATATAATCGACGTGTGACAGCATGACTTATTACCTCGTATTACCTCGTATTTGTCTTCACACTAAACCACTTAATGTGGAAGTGGTGTGCTTAATATAATTTAAGTTATTTTGTCAGTGGTTTTCAATTCTCAAGTAATTGAGTTTAATGTTAGTCAGTAGTGCAAGCTCAACTTGCTATATAAGTTCATAATGCTTTAGCTGAGTGGTTATTTGTGGGATTTTTAATGTCTCTTATGGTTCTAGATAGAAAGCTGTTAAAGTATTCACTTTTAGTGGCATGTACAGATGATAGTAGGCCTTTACTGTTTGCTCGAGTTTGAATGTGAGGCTCGGATTGGTTATCACGTCTGGCTATTAATTATACTGCCTAAACATAAAAATCCGTTTTGCATTAAAGGCGAGTCAGATTACGTTTATGAGGGCTACAGCTAGTTAAGCATAATTCATTCAACTAAATAGCAACCTACAAATTTCAGCTCCTAACACTTACCAACTTTTCTTATGCTACAGCAGCCCTGAGTTAAGTTTAGTGACCAAGTTTCAGTATATAATGGGTCATAGTCAAAACTTCTATTTTGATACAATCACAAATAGTGGCAGAAAAAATAGGTTCTCTGTGAATTGCTACCCTTTGCTCCCTTTACGAAAATCCATCTTGAAGCGTGATATACCATTAATGGACAAGTGCTCCGACAGAAAAAAAAACTCAATCATCTCATCTTCTGGGTGTATCATATTTATGTTGAAACTAATAAAATAAACTGTCGAAGCTTACTTAAATACTCTTCTCTTTTTGGTCAATCAAGCACTTGCACATCTTCGAACGATTGAAAATTTACGATACGGACTTCAGTTCCCGAAAAGTATATACATGTATACCACACCAATTACCCAAAAACGGAAAACGGATTAGAAGAAGTTAGGAAGTAATACAGCTTCACAGCAACGAAAGGCATGACTTCGAAAGACATTTTTGCCGTTTAATCCCACAGCATCGAAGTTTCCTAGTTACCCAACGCATCTAAACAGCCTCATCCGCAAGCTATTTGAGTAATAACCTGGTTTTATGTTGCAAAATATTTTATTAAAAACATTACAATTTTTTTTTATTATTTATTTACAAATAATAAATAAATAAGTTTAAAATACTACATAAATATGCATACACTCATTAAAAAGTTAAAAATATAATTTCAAGTTAGTCTATATTCATACGCTAAATCCTACGTGAATGAGCTACGTATTTCTACAATTTGCAAGTCGTGGATGAAATAATGCGAAGTGAATTAATTCTAAGTAAAGCCTGCAAACTAAGTTAAGTTTTGTTGTACGGCTGCTCTATTTTATATTAGTAGCTTAGTTATGACGGAGGTAAAAAAACGATCTACAGGATTTGAATCAAGTTTATCTTCTCTAGACTGGCTGCATACTATAAATGTAGCACCTGGTTCCATTCCTGCTCCTGGAAAGCCTGGCGTCAAGCCTGAAATAAACAACAATAGCAGTAAATTAACAACCGTCAGAGGATCATCAAGAAGCTCACAATCTTCTGACGAGTTCGAGCAAGATGAGACCAGTCAAGAATCTCTGCGTGGACCAGTAAATGGCACTAGTGTAGCTCAAAAAGATGGAAAGCCTCCATATTCTTATGCCAATCTTATAACGTTTGCGGTGAACAGTACACCTCGAAAAATGATGACACTCTGTGACATTTATCAATGGATACAAGATAACTTTTCATATTTTAAGGATGCAGGCAATGGATGGAAGGTAGGCGCATTTTTATTTGGCTTGTGTAACATAATCTTTTACCTGAGTATTTGACAGATGCATTTTCGAAATTTTTACATATTTAATATTGATCTTGGAATGTTTAAATAATCATATCTGCATGCAGATGGACTGATGACCTATTGAGAGGCATCAGCTATTAATTTTACCAAGTCATCGTAATGCCCAGAGTTGAGGGGTTTATCCTATAAGTTGTTCTAATTTGTTGTTTTTTGGAGTCGTTGAACCAAATAGTAAGATCTTTTAATCTTTAATGTATTATTTAGGAAATGGAATTGCTGTCCATCTTATAGGATAGACTTAACAGCTTTGGGTTGAAGTTGTTCTGCAGTATGCTATTTAAAAGTTACTTCTACTGTCCAAAAACATGGGTTGGTTCAAGTTCCAGCTGCAAAGAAACATTTCTCAAAAAAATTTTCATATAACTAAATGATGTCCAGTGTACCGTAACATATACATGTGATGTTTTTTCAACTTCAAATAGAACCAAAGTCCTACCTCGCAATAGCTGTTGGCTGTTTCAGGGTACATCTTGTCAAATTATAATGAACAATAATGTGACTTTTTGTGTGACATTTGTGACTTTCAATATATGGTACTGTGCTAGGTGCTATTTAAATGTTGCTTCAGTTATCATCTTTTAATTTTGCAGAACTCTATTCGTCACAACCTCTCATTGAATAAATGTTTCGTAAAAATTCCCAGAAACAAAGATGATCCTGGAAAGGTTGGTCGTATATTCTGTTTATAGTTAGTAAGATGTGAATGTTTCAGCACTGCATAGGTTATGTGTAAGATACATAGGTTATGTGTAAGATACTATGATTCTATTGAGGAAAATGGAAAAACTCTAAAATCTTGTACATTTATACTTTTAAGGTTCACTTAGTATAATTGAAAAAGTTCACTCGTTTTTGTGCAGATTATAAATTATAGTGACAATCACCAATTAGGTAGTTAGTACATCTTAAACGCTGAGCATATAAAATTATCACATTCGTAAAATATTAGTTTCTATTAACGAAAATCATAGATAAACAGTGACTCACAAATACATTCTTTCAAACGGAAAGCTATTTATAGTTTATGCATACAAATTTCTCTACCTACAATAATCAAGCACCAAATTTGCATAATTAATACTTTTTTAATAGGAAATGCCAACAACTTCAAAAGAAAGCTCGACGCTTGAAGTTTATAAGTGTGTTTAATCTGCGTGTAGGGCTCGTATTGGGCGATAGACCACAATCCAATTGAAGGGCAGTTTGGCAAGAAAAGACGCAACCCATACTCACCCGAAGGTAGTTTTAGCAGCGGCAGCAGCCTCGGAAGTCCTGCTTATTCATTGCATGGCTCTGCCCCTGGCAGCCAGATACGTTTGCATGGCAGTCTCCCGGCCAGTGAAATGGTAGGCCTACTTGTTATATAATACAAATATTTTCTTTACTTCATGTTGAGTGCATTTTAAGCAGACTTATTTAGTATCGACTGGTAGCTGAGAATTTGATGCGTATTTTTAGGGGGCATCTTTTGTGCGGGACAATCCAATGCTCACAGATCTCTCTGCATCATTCAAAAAACTGTACCATGAGGTTTTTGAAAATCCGCAAGGTAACAGTTTGTTGTAAAAAAGTCATTCTGAAGATTGTGCATTCATCCGCTTGCCTTTAAGTCAACATTTTCTGGGCTTATCATCCAATTTGTGATTCTAACAATGTTATATCTGCAGTTTTATGAGAGTTTGAATGACTTTCCGTGTATATCTGGACTTGACTTTTATGTAGGTATTGGAAATCAAATCCTTGATGGCACCGGCAACTCATTTAGTATTAGCCAGTTTCTCAAAAGCCACAATTTTCAAACGGGGGCAGGGAGTATGCCCCCGGCATCTTCGCCGAACTCGTGCGTTTCCTCGGCAACAGGAGTACAATTCCACCAGCAACAGCACCAGTTTCCATCTACCCAACCAGGTAAGTTCTGTAGTATTGTGACTGTTTTCTCGCATTGCCTGACAAGTTTTATGTGAATAGCTGTTCAATGAGACAAACCTTTTTCATTCAACCCGATAACATGTCTGCTCATCTTCTGCTTGTTTTTTATGTAGCAAACTCAAACTATCACGAACATCTGGATTCTGCTTCTCCAAACACACAAGTACAGAGTAAGTTAACTACTGGATATCTCTGTGCTGTAATCGCTGTATCCTTAATTGATTAGGCACAATCAATAGTGGATGGATTACTAAAGACAACTGATTGGGCGTTAACTGTGCTTATCAGCTGAGTGGTGGCAGCGTCTAGCCACCATTAGCTAGCTTTACTATTGGAGCCACTAGCTTGGGTCTGCTACCGCATGCTACTTTAGATAATTAGCAATCATTTTTGCTGTTTTTCACTTGTCTCTTGCGTATGTGCATGCTGTCAGAGCTAAGATTTGCTATAACAGTAAGGGTGGCATTCATGGCATTCCTACCGGACTACTAAGAATATTAAAAGATTATTAGTAGTCCAGGTTGAAGCTAAAGGTTACTCGTATTATGCATCATGCTGATGCTTTAGTTATTGTAATGGCTGACCCTCAACTGATATGTCTTCCTGTATATTGGCTAAAGTTGCTGCGTGTTTATTACTATCTTTAGCAAGTTTTTGTTTTTATTTGTGATGGTGAGCTTATTTTTTTCTGGTCACTTTCTAAAGTTATAGAAAGCTCTCTCGATGCTAACAGAATTAGATGGAAGTAGCTAGTTATACTGCCATTAATATCACACAAATTGATGCCAAACATTGTTCTTGGTAAAAACCCTGCTTGGTATATGTGCGTACTTGGTATTAACTTGGAATAAACTTGGCATATGTGCATACCTACATGGTAAAATTTATTATACTTTATTATACAAATTTTTTAATGCAAGCTGAGCTTTAAGGGAAAGCTTTTGTCTCCAATCAATACTATATGTACTAGTATGGTGGTAGACTCGTGCGCTGTCAGAATACCATGCGTGATAGCTAGTGCAGCAAGGTGAGCGAGTGGCGCAGCTGGTTTTGTGTTTGGCTGCTAAGTGGAATATCAGGGTTCAATCCCTGTGCGATGCCTTTCTTCCTGGCCTCTAAACATGGCTTCAGATGAACGAACACGGCTATTATTGTAGTAAAGATTTATAAGAATGATTTTATACAAAGTGTTTGAAAGTGTGAAGTTTAACTTGCATTGTGAACATTTCTTGCTTACTGAGCCGATTCATTATTCTTGATACAAATGTATTTATTATATGGGCTAACGTAAATAGTTTTAATTTATGATTTTTATGTAGCTTATAATTACTTTATATTTAATTTCATTCTAGTTGCAACTTTATCTGGGCTTTTGCAGCTAACGTCAGCCTCACTGGGTCTAACTTTGAATGGTTGAACAATATTGACAATCTGAAAGAGTCGTTACGACTGGCTAGTACCAACAACTTTAAATTGGATGAAGTCGATATGACACAGTTCCAAGGTATGCGAAACTACCTTCCAATTCAGAAACTTTTGGATGATAGTTGAAATTGTTCATTTATGTTGACCTTCACTCAAAATTTGTGAAAGACGAACTTAGACACAATTTTAGTAAATTTTATCAGAAAGTATCAGTATTTTTTCATCATTTGCGATTGTTTTTGATGTTTGAGGATGTTTTAAGATTAAAATCGGCAAAACCTGATCACGGTTAAAACGCTTAAAAAAATACTGCTAAAATATATTATTTTAACAGTATTTTTTTAGTTAGTGGTATTTCAGCAGTACTCATAGATTGTTACATTATGTTTAATAGGCTGAACGCCGAGAAAAATGAGCTAAAACAAATTAAACATTATGTAACAAGCTACGAGCAATTTTAAATAGTTTGTCTACCTTTCATAAAAGACTGAGATTATTATACAGGCTGAGTCTAAATAATAATGGTTTGTAAGACGCCCATCTCTATCATTCTAAATCGGGCTAAACATCCCTAACTTCCGTTCCTAAAAAGCTAGGCTGCGTCACATATTTATGGGCGGAGCTTGTTGTGCCATTGTGTTGTTTTTGAGATGGATATTGAAACGCTTTAAAAAAGCCTTAATGACTTTGAAGGTTAGTGGACCAATCTTTATTTTGAGTACAAAATCGGAACCAGCGTGTCTGGTTTACCTAGGATATAGGATAAAAGTTGTACGTGACAGTTATGGTTTAAGACTAGTTTACAATATATTTAGAGGCACTGCATGAGATCTTTTGTCCTCTCACGTATCTACCAGAAGTATTTTAAAATGGGACAGGAAGACACGCCTTCACGATGATATCATCATCTGCCTATTAAAATGTGTTCATTCCCTTGAAAAAGCTATTTTTAGTGGGTAAATCCATGATCTGCTGCCAAGGGAGGTTTTATTGCACTTGAATACATCACTTCTTTAGGTTTTTTAGAGTCGAAGGTGTTTCCCCATTTCATAATATTTAGCTGTTGCGATGTAACGCAATTGAACCTTGCCTCTTGGCCTTCCATTATGCAAGGAAAGGCCAAGAGAAGGCTCTGTCTCGCAGTCCAGTCGCTTGAAAGTATGCTATTGATTTTGCAACTCAAATTACCTGATCTCTCGCAATGGCGCCATTGATTGTCTTATTCAGTTATGAAAAGAGCCGATGAAATGCCAGCGGGATTAGACTCGAGCTCCCTGCAATGCAAACTTGCAGAATTGGGTCTCAGTACGATTCAGTCATGATGTTATAATGCCTTCACAGCTCGCTCAAGCTTGATAAGTTTCTTTGAAATCATTCTGTTAGTTTGACTTTTGCTGTAGAGACGACAGCTTCTAAGTGTGTTCACGGCATGAAATTTTCCCATTTTCTTTTTTCCCCTCATTGAATGTTTTCTATGCTACAAACTTTTATCGGGTCCCAAAAGTAATCGTAAAATTGCATAAATTTTTAGTAAGAGTGCAAATCAGATGTCTCGTAATGTTTGCTATTCGCTTGTGCATCTCTCAATCAATAGCAAATCTCATAGTTTACATGGCTGATCAAACAGATCCGCAGTTTGTTTGTTACTAGTTACTTATGAGTTGCTGGTGAGTGACTGATGATTGACTGATTAGTGACTGATTAGTGACTGATTAGTGACTGATTAGTAACTGATTAGTGACTGATTAGTGACTGATGAGTGACTGATTAGTGACTGAGGAATGATCGAGGAGTGACTGAGGAGTGACTGATGAGATATTAGAATTCTATTTGATAATACAATGAGATCCCATTGTATCGGTTACATCCAGAAGAGACAATTGTAAAGTGGTTTCACATTTTGTTCTGTCATAATTTTTTATCGCGAAAACTATCTTTAGATGTGGTGATGATAAATCATTTGGTATAAAAAATTAAGAATAACCAATCACTAAGCTGTAGATACATGAATCTGAAAGATCAATTGAATTGGCACTTTTTCATGGACTTTGAGCTCTCACATATTTTCTCTACACTGATGTATAATTTCAACATGTTTTTTCACGTGTCGGACAATGAGCTGTTTTGTTGAACTGAACATTTTACAAATATATTTTAAGGCCAGGGTATGGGTCAACCAGTAAATACTTTCATTGTGTTATTATCGTAAGGGCAGTCTTTGATTGTTTGAATGGATTTTATGAATGACGTCAGGGGATCAGCCATAAGGGTCTGGTGCACATTTATAAGGCAGTTGAATAATGTCATTTCATTTATAGCTCAATAGCTCAAAAAGTTTTATAAACTTTCATGCATTTCGAAATAGCATTTTTTGTGTTTGTCAAGCGACTAAATAAAATGGTGAGGTACGCGACAGGCAGAGATTTAACGCGAGAACTGAGATACCTTCCCAGCCCTGCCGTAGTTTAAATCTATTTGACAGAATCTAAGAGCAAATACATACTCTTAGGTCACAATATATTTTAAAAAGATCAATTTATTACGCAATCATGACTTGGCATATTTGCTAAGTGCCAGCATCCGCTATTTCACTAAGTTTAACAAGATGTATTGACACGCTGTTGGATTCAGTTGATATGTAGAGACTTGTGCACTATATGCCGGGATGGATGCCTGGTACATCTAGGAATATCATGCTGTAGATTTGCTAGAGAACATGCGGCAGCTCGACCAAACTAACTACTCCATAAATGCCGAGCAGTTTGCACATCTTGCACCCTCACTCGAAGCATTCTTTGAGCAAACCGGAGTCTTGCGTCAGAGCTCTTCCCAGTCAGCCGCTGACTTCAGGACCACAGACCTCAGGATCAGAGGTGGGTTCTTTAGACCACCCTTGGTTCATAGACCTTCTAGAAAATGTGTGTTGTCTGTCAAAAAAGGTTTCTTATACCAATATACCCTGGGCTTGTCTGGTTTTAGCATTTCTTTTAGTAACATACCGTACTTTTCGCACTATTAGCCACTACTTTTTTCTGATAATTTGAGCCATGCGGCTTATATGAAGGTGCGGCTATTTTGTAGTTTTTTTTTTCACCGCTAGGGCGCATTAACCAGAATCTCCGGTTAGTGCGCCTCTAGCGGTGAAAGAAAATACGAAACAATGCCTAACGGTACTGTTCCGTTACGCACTAGGTTAAAAAGCGTCAGTTAATACGAAACAGTGCCGTTTGGCACTGTTCCGTTTTAAACAGCCAAGTCGGTGTCGCGTTAAAAAGCACCATCCTGAGTTCTGCGGCTTATACAAAGGTGTGGCCTATGTATTGTTTTATTATCGCTTTTTGGAAAATAAAGCAGATGCTGCTTATATAGGGGTGCGGTTAATAGTCCGAAAAGTACGGTAGTTGCAGGTGTATTCTAAGTCGGAGACAAATGTAGATACAGTTGAAATGTTTTTCTGAGATTTCATAAACTTCACTAACAAATAACGTGAGATGTGAGTATAGGTTTTATGGTCACAGTTGAGGATGGACTTACACAACATTTTAGTATGGATTTTATTAGAAAGTATCGGCATTTTTGATCGTCTGCGATTGTTTTTGATGTTTGAGATGATTTGATTGCCAGGATGTTTCAAGATAAAAATTGACAAAACTTGATCATGATTAAAATGCTCAGAAGAAAAATATGTGTGAAATGATGTCACTAGTTGTCGTCGTCGCCGCGATTGTTGATATCGGCTATTGCGTTCAAATTACATCGTTAAGCGTCTCTATTTTGTCGCTCTCTTTGCAACTATAGATGTCATAATCGCACTTTTGTTTGATCTGAGTGTTTTAACTGCGATCAAGTTTTGTCAATTTTAATCTTGAAACATCTTGGCAGTCAGATCACCTCAAATATAAAAAACAATCATAATTGATAGAGAATTACGGATTCTTTCTAATAAATTTTACTGAAATTTGGTGGAAATCATCTTTAAAGAGCTCAGGCTGGCTATTATTAGGGCCATCCTATATAACAAACAAGCGATCTAATAGTTAAACTCTTAGCCTTGGCTCACTCACTCAGACCAATCTCAAGCATCTAACATTCACTACCCGCTCAAATCAAAACACCTTCATAGTCACAAATGCCAGTGCAGTGTTGACATGGTTTTCATTCTTTCTCATGTCTCTTCCTTGGTTATTGGCACAGACGATTTTTCTTCATTCTAGTTTCTGGCTGCCATGTTGCCCGGGTATTTGTGTGTATTATTCATCTTTGTGCAATGCTCTAAATGGTTTCGTCTATAGCATTGAGCAGCTAAGATCATAGGGCCTAACCAAATAGGCCCGTTACCACATAACATCTAATGAATAGAGGCCTGTGTGTGTCTAAATACAGCTCATTTGCTTCATTGCCCAGTCTGAGGTTTCTTCAGCAGGTGCTGTCTGATGAAGTGTATTTAGGAGATACAGAGAAGAGTTTAGGTTCCACAGCTTGAAGTTAGCATTGCTGCCCTTGAGTTTGTAAAATCTTGTTTCCATTGTCCTAGATCATACTGCAGCGGTTGATGTTTAATTTGCTTTCAGTGCTATTATGTTTATGCAAGTCCCACTGCGGCCCTAAATGCGAGTCCTTATAGTGTCTCCTTGATGTACCCTTTGTCTATTCTATCGGTTTTGACTGATTCAATTAACATGAAGATTATTTCTAAACCTAATGACAGCCATTCTACTCTCCCAAGTCTATTGTAGACCATTATAAGTTATATATATATTATATAATGCATATGTATATTATATAATATATATGTATATTATATAATATATATGTATATTATATAATATATATGTATATTATATAATATATATGTATATTATATAATATATATGTATATTATATAATATATATGTATATTATATAATACATATGTATATTATATAATATATATGTATATTATATAATATATGTACTAGAAATTCCACTGTCATACAGCCCACGACCAAAGAGATGGCCAGAGATATTGGCAAAAAAATAAAGGGTACTAATGGTTGAGAAATGCAATATTAGCAATCAAATGGCTCTGCAGTGCAATAGGATAACTGCAATGGTAGCTGTAATGTACTGGGTGTGGGTGTTATTATATACAACAATAAGCAATAATGAATGATTAGATGCTGACCTGATCTAGACTGCACGACCTTTAACAGATACTGTATACTTATAATAATAGATATTACAATATCAATAATTAACCAATTACTCGTATATCTGGTTTCAAACCAACTTTACTTCTAAAATAAATTATTAGTTGCACTTTTTTAGAGTCGTGCTCTCTCAAATGTATTTTATATCAACTCAAACAAGTCTCATTTACACTATACTCTGTCAATTCCTGCTGAGAACTACTTTTTCAACAACCAACAGTACCCTTTCTTTTTTTCAATTATCACTTTGGTCGTGGGCTGTATGACAGTGGAATTTCTAGTGTCCATAAAATCATGATCATCATCTGGAAACAAAGGGGCTGTCAAGTCGATGTCATTTACATCGCCTACAACATCTACTAAAGAATTATCTGAATCAGATGAGTTGTTGTTATTAATTTGAGTAGCGTGTTGTTGAACATTAGCATTTGATGTAGATGGTTGCTGTGAGGACCTATTTATCCTCCTATTTATCCTAGTTATACTCCTATTGCGCTGTAATAATTGAGAGACACGTGGACGGCCACTGCGTCGGCCGCGACGTGGTGTTATGGGAAGTTGTATGTCCATGGTAGTTGTCAAGTTGTTTTGAAATTAAATTCAAAGTCAATTATGCAAAACAAAAGGTTGTAAAAAAATCACACCTAATCCACTACTATCCCAAAGATATGCTCTACAACCCGATTTTACTGAAAATCGACACAAAACGTTTAAAAAACTTGATTTAATACAACAATAAATCACACCTAATCTACTACTATCTCAAACCTGTTTCACAACACTAAAAAATATTAATTAAAGCTGTAGGCCTAACCTACTGTATTTTAACAATAAGTAACTTAACAATAACGTAATTTAATAATTAATTTAATAATGTTAATGGAATTTCTAGTTTAATAATGTAACTTAACAACAATTAGCAATAAGGAAATATGTTTATTATAACTCTGAAATGCAAAATTAGAAGTAAAATGGCAAGCTACTGTGTACTATACACAGTTTGAAAGTTGGTTGTGTTGAATGTGGAATGGTACTGATAGCGATCTTTAACAGAAAGCAAATATGAGCTTTGACGCGTCTGCAAGTTTTCTGCAAACTGCAGAAAATAAAAGCTATCATAAAAGTGTTATAAAGCTGTAGGCCTAATCTACTGTATTGTATGTAATTTAACAACAACAATAAGGAAATATGTTTATTATAACTCTGAAATGCAAAATTAAAAGTAAAATGACAAGCTACTGTGTACTATACACAGTTTGAAAGTTGGTTGTGTTGAATGTAGAATGGTACTGATAGCGATCTTTAACAGAAATCAAGTATGAGCTTTGACGCGTCTGCAAGTTTTCTGCAAACTGCAGCAAAATAAAAGCTGTTATAAAAGTGTTATAAAGCTGTAGGCCTAATCTACTGTATTGTATGTAATTTAACAACAATAATAAGGAAATATGTTTATTATAACTCTGAAATGCAAAATTAAAAGTAAAATGACAAGCTACTGTGTACTATACACAGTTTGAAAGTTGGTTGCGTTGAATGTAGAATGGTTTTGATAGCGATCTTTAACAGAAAGCAAGTATGAGCGTTCACACTTCTGAAAGTTTTCTACAAACTGCAGCAAAATAAAAAAAAATGTTATCGTCATAAACGGGCGTTGTAGTTCGGCCCTAGCTGGTACGTAAGTTGTAAAGAATTTCGGCTAACGTTTTAAATAATGAAACCTTCGGTGATTGGACAAAAAACATAGGCTGATAAACGGTGTACCACAATTTCGTACCTGTAAATCGGTCTACGCCTCAAACGGTCTACGTTTATTACAAAAACCTTCGAATAAATTCGATTACAAGTAAACAGCACCATAGACTGGTGAAATGAACACGGTTTTCTCGTGAAATACGCACTACTAAATAGTTCTACAATCGGTCGCACGGCTTTATTGGCGTTTCAATTTTCGGTCTTAACTTTTATTAAACCGAGCTTTTCAAGCTTTTTGTGGCAATTTTCGTTCAAATAAATCTGTCTATTTGTGTATAATCCGATCAGATGGGTAAGTTTAAAGATAATACCGATAATTTACAAAGACTTGGTAACATATTTAAATAGGTTTAAATGTGTTCTGTATCGTTATGATACTTTAACGACTTTACATTCCGATGCTTAAATTTCTTGATGAAATTTCTAGCCAAGGGTTCGTCTCATTGTTGATGAATAATTTTCGTAAGTTGTGTGCACATGCATTTATCATAAAAACTCCCACACATCGCTCCGCTCGTTTGCTCGTGGGATAACTCACTGTATATTATCTATAGTATTGGCAATTCTCTGGTATAGTGCCTTTCTATATATTATTATTACATATATATTATACCATTAATAGACGTATATTGTATTCTCTGTTGTATGCGGAGAATTTTCAGGCTGCTGTCAACATAAAAATGATAAACCAAAAGTGAACCCCAACTCTCTCTGACACGGTATTTGACTACGTAGTTCGTAATTCTTGGCCCTTAGGCTAAGAAATCATAAACATAGATCTTGTTATTAAACTTTGTGTGTTCTATGCACAGTTCCTTATTTTGTGTGCAGGTGTTGGCAGCGACGGACAACTAGGATATCAACAAAGCAGCTCTCTAAGTGGACCAATGATGCAGCAGCAGACTCAGCAGTCATTGCTGCCATCTGTATCTACAATGTCGGCTTTACCTCCTCATATGCAGGCGCTGAAGAGTTCTCCTCGACAGGCTGTAGTCGTGAGACGGGAACCTCAGGCTGCAGACATCTCTACCTCAACAGCCTCCCAACATGGTCCCGAAGACGATAATCCATTTGGTATAGACTGGGAAAAGATGCTCTAGTCTAGTTTCCTAAGATCCGTATAATACGGCCTTGGTAAAAATTGAATCGAATTGGTCATCTTGCCTTGTGCTATGATACTTTCAAAAATATGGAATATTGTCATTTTTAGCGTCACATCAAGCATGTAGAGTGATGGTGTTTGGGTAATTCTCCACTTATCCCAAAATTATCTTTTTCCTTATCACTATTTTTAATGAAATGCTTTGAGACCTCTAACTATTTTGATGATATATTTCACTTATATTCTATAGAAATGGTGTGTAAAAGCAACTCTTTATTTCAAATTTTAGAAAGGCTAATCAATTATTATTAGTTTAAATTGATCTCTGCAAACCAATCAAATATTTTTCTGTAAACAAGGTTTTTCTTAGAAGTAATCCACTTCATATCGCATCTCTCTTACAGCTGCGAACTGCAGCGATATCATATCGCTGTCCAAAGGAATGTTTTTGGCTATCACAACCATGCAGTATTCACTTTCTATATCCTTAATAACACTTGCTGGAATTTTCCCAAAATAATTATCATGGTAATAGCTAGAAGCAGCCAATTTTTCGCAGGTTTCTTGCTATTCAGCTAGACCGAGTAGAGGCCATGCTATGATGTTGGTCTTGTAATTATACTGTAGATGCGAACATTTCTAAATTTTTGCCAACTGATGCACGTCTCCTTGTGTCCGTCTTTCATATTTACCTTCTGTCTGGAATATTTATGTTGTTTTGTATTTTAAGAGTAACAGTTATGGAAACCCTGTGCGAGGCTGTTGCTGTCCACCGTCCAGTTATTCATATTTTTCTATCAACCATTTTAGACACACGTGCAACTGTAGCATATACCTCTCTATAGTCTCTCAGTATGGCAGCCTCTATTTTCTTATTTGTTACATTTTCGTGCTTGTTGCAATTTCACTTTTTTGGCAATTTAGCTCATTTCCTTTCCGATAAATGTACAGAATGAGTACTATAACAATTTTGTTTTATAATTCGCTCAAATGATTGTGATTATTAATATTTCAATTTAACTGTGACTTTGATTTATAACCTAATTTTTCTCCCTCCACAGTTTAGCAATATATAATATAGTTTTAAAAGAAAGGAACCAGAGCTGTTTACAGTTAGATTTGATGTAGCTTGTTTCTTATCAGCGTGCCGCTTTAAGGACCATTTGATTCAACTTACCACAAAATTATTGTGTATATAAGAAGCTGTTGAGTTTTGACATACACAAGCTGTTGAGATAATCGTAATTACGTAAGCATATGATATCCTTCCTTGAGTTTACCTTCGCGTTTCGTAACTATGGTTAAAACATGTTAACTCTTCCATGCTAGAGGGTTTACTGTCTGAAAATTGCTTTGCGTGCAATATAAGTTTACTGAAATTTGTATTATGATTGCAATCTAGTAATTAAATTAAACACTAGAAAAAAAATTTGAGTGTGATAATATTACATTTATATTTTGATAATATTAGAAGTATATTTGAGTGTGATGGTATTAAACACAGCTGATGCGTCCAACACTATCCTAAATTCTTATATAACTTAAGTTCCTAATGATGGCTGATGTGAACAAGTTTGGGTCATGGTAGGTGTGGTTTATAGAAGCCTCCACCAGTACAACTACATGTATATATAACACATATGAGTCAGGGTGCAGCGTACAGTATCTCTATAGATAACTCTATGTATTTGGCTCACAACAAGCGATATTAGTAATAGTATGAATAAGAACTGCAAAACAAACATTGTAGGAGTGATATTTGCGTTTGCTTATTCTCTGTACGCTGTAATATTGACAAACTGGTGTCAGAAACTGTAGCCCAAACCACTTAAAATGCTATATTTAGCTGCAATGATCTCATGACTCTAATTCAAAATTTTACTTTAATAGGTTGCATTCATAAAACTATAAAATTCAAATCCTTTGTTGAGACTTAAAACTGAAAGCTCTTATTCACAGATTAGCATATTTGTGTGAGGCAATATGAACTATACCAAGATATGTTTGAGGCCTGGCATATGTTAGTTTGGAAATATTAGACTTTTAAAAGAATTGTTGTTTACCTTATATTATGAAAGATAACCAACAAAAACCTTGACTACTGGCTCAAAATAGTAAAATTTTAATATTTTTTGAGAAGCGGTCAGAAAGAATATTTCAACTTAAGCAAGCGCTATTCATTCCGCTGACAATGTTAAACTTGTAGCAACATATTCACCTATAAGATTTTTAATGAGCTAATTGCTCTATAAGCTCTATTGAAAATGTAATGCCAAAACAACAACATTATGATAGATTCAATGAAGTGAGATTTGTCTTCTATACGACACATGATGAGATGATTCCGGATAGGTGCGCTGTTGTGTAATGAACAAGTGGTTAGTACTAAAGCAAACAGGTTATCAATTTGAAAGTATTGTCAGCCGTTTATCATTTTAATGAAAATTTAAGAGCGGCATCAGAAGCACTAAAACATTATTTCGAGCATTTACTCCGAATCATATATTTTATTATAACTACTCACTTTGGTCTTTAGTTGAGCTTTTTCAGTATTGATGTATATATTTATATTTAGAAAAACAGTATGTAACTATATATAAATGAACATCAGAAGATAATTCTATCGTTCTATATTTTGTAATATACAAATAATACAAATAAATTAAGACATCTTGATACAAAGCAACATTTATGCTATCTGAATCTACGTATTGCTCTTTTTAAATAGAGACTAAAATATCTTGTTTCAAAGTATTTCCTGCAGGTGTGAAGTCTATGGATGAATCTATAGCTAATTGTAAGCGTCGGTTAAGGAGGCTCTCAGTATAGCTTTCACAGCAGGCTTTGTCTACTCAAGTCTCAGAAAGCTGTCCACACCTCCAAAGGATAAATCAGATAATCTGTGGTAATTGCTGATACTTTAGCTACAAACCCCCCATATGAGATAAAATTGAAGAGAGCCATCAGTTGCTCTATGAACAGTGTAGAGGTAAAAAAGGATCATTCACCAGAAGTCATCAATCACCTTGTGAGTAATTGACAAAGTTGCGAGGTTTGTTTTATCAAATATAATGGCTTGTAAGAATGGCTGACTCGCCAATGTTGTTTAGACATGGCTAGTTGATATTTGTGAGTTTGTCGTTCGCTATAAAAACTGGTGAAACTCTATTCTAAAAATGGTTGGTAATGAGTCACTTTCTTCACTGTCAACTTTTTTGTATAACCAATATTGCTAGCAGTTTGTATCTGTTTATAACTTGTTATAAATAGATATATATTCGTTGTAGCAGTGCACAAAATAACAAACACATACGAGAAGGTTGAACTTATTTATCCGCTCTTTTCCTAAACTATTTACTTGGTCTAAGGGAAAAGAGAGTCAGCTAAAATAGGTGATTTCCTAGATTGAATATAATGATGTAAACATTTTAAGTGTCTTGTTTTCACTGAACAATTTCTTGTAGAAAAAATGGGCTGTGGCAAGAGTCTTTGTAAAAGAAAGGATTCGGACACGCCTCCGAGCTCCGTCGCGAGTGATAGTACGGTTGACATCAACTATATAGCTGCAAACACACACCCACGCTTTCAAGTACAGGATTTTGCTATGATTGAAGTTTGGTACCAAATATTTAAAGTAAGTTACCATATTTATCAAACAGTTATTTAAAATTTTCTTAACATAAGAAACCGATGTTACCTATTCTACCTTTAAAATCAACCTAGCGATTAACTGAAACTATTTGACACCTTGTTTTACTCTGACAGTGATAATAGTAGATATAATCTACTAGTCATCCACTTGAAGAGAGGAGGAATTTTTGAACATGTATCTAGGCTCCAGCAAAGTATGATAGCTGATGCTAGTGCTGCTGTCTTTTGCTAATAGAGAGAAAGTTATAAATCATTGTAAAGTCAATCACTTTATATTATGACGAGGCTATTTATAACGGGCACATGGCTAACTACTATCAGCTACTTATGAATGACATGATGCTAGTCAGCTCAGTGATTATGCTGGCTTTGTGAAAACTCTCATAAAATGACCTTGACAGTAGCTATGGCTAATGTATGATATTAAAGTTCTGGTGATGGTGTTGACTTATTCATTAGCAGAATGTTACAAAGGCTATGAATATAGTTTAGACATTATGCAATCGTGAACTATAAATGTGTCCTTAATTAGAGTTACATATTCTTACAGGAAGAATTTGGCAAAAAAATTCCGTTGGACTACATCCGAAAACTCTACGCTGACTTTTACCCAGAAGATGATAACGAAGAAATTATCACTTATTTCCGACTCCACCACTCTCAGCGGCTCACTGTAAATAACTCTATCGATTTCACGAAGTTTATCGTTGCTCTCTCCAAATCTTTCCCAACTTTCGCTGACCAACAGCTGGATTCTTTGATAACCCTTGATTTAACGTTTGCCATGTTTGATAAACTTGGCCGGAAAAAAATAACAAAGGATGATATCGCGTTCATCGCAGTAGTAAGTATTATATTATGGTGCTTGGAACTGACAATATGGTACAAAGATAATAAAAATAAATGAAGCGACTTTTACTCAAGAAAATTTATATTCATTTCACAGAACTGATTGATACAAGTTTATTGATTTTTTGATTTTGCTAATGTGAAAAGTTAGTTGGTTGAAATGGCGGTAATTATGTGGCTATGGTATGCAGTTACCATCTTTACTCTACTCGGCATAACTGATGTCTCATACCTGTTTCAGGGTCACTACCGCCGCATTGGTGGCAGACATCCGGAAGAAAGTGCACGAAAGAAAACGAATGCAATTTTTAGCAAACTTGGCTTTGCTAATCAACTCAGTATAACCTTAGAAGACTTCCACAGTACAATCGGAAGTAGTCCCAATCCTCACGACGAGGATTTGCATTTTGTTTGCTGCACCGAGGTAGCCCTACTAGCCATACATAACTATATATTCCGCTTGCATAACACTTTCTCTAACGAAGACCATTTAGAGGGTGCGGATGCCTCTCAACAGACGGAGACCGTTACAGCAATGATGGAATCTACTCATATCGATATAGAAGCTGACGAGGGTGAAGGTAGCTGTGACCAGCAATGCTCAACACCAAATGAAGGTGCTGATGAGACAGATTTAGCCAGACTACCTGACAAAGAAGTTGATGACAGTCCTGCAAATCTCGTCAGTGCCACAAGTTTTACGACCTTGGCTGAAGTTCATGACATTCCTGATGAGGCTTCACTCAACTGAACTCAGTATATAATGCTCTTCAATGTAGTCAATTTTAGTATGTTTGATTGTTTTTAGAAAGTATTTTAAAATGCATTTCTAGAAATATTAGTGAAGATTTTGATGTCAAGTCAAGACTCTTTTAGTGAGTCATGACCAGCAGTCTCTCGAACCATTTTAACCATGCTGAAATATCGTGCTGACGTTTTAATTTACAATAAATGATTCAAATTTAGCACAATATACCATGCGGTGCTAGCTATTGTGATAGACTTGAGATGTATACAGCTACTACAGCAAACACAAGTTGCAATTACTAACTTCATCTTGAGATTACTTTCATAACCATTGCTTTTAAAGATAAATTTGCACAGAACTTAAATGGATTTTATCGGCAAGTATCAATATTTTTTTTCTATTTGCAATTGTTTGTGATGTTTGAAGTGATCTGACAGTTACGATGTTTCAAGGAAAAATTGACCAAACTTCATTGCAGTTAAAATGCTCGGAAGAGATTATGTGAGAAATTATGTCGCTACTCGCTATCGCTGCTACAGTCGATATCGGCTATTACCTTCCTCTCGACTTCTATTTGATCGACTTCTAGTTGCTAAACCACTAAGTTTTGTGGATTTAAATCTTGAAACAATCAGATCATAAATACCGATAATTTCTAAAGAAATCTAGTAAAATTTTGTGCAAATTAATCTGTAAGAGAATTCTAGAGCTGGTAGATATACAGGAAGACTTGAAATAAAATCGCTGTACTTGATCTTCATAAAGATGAAGAATGAGATGCGTGATAAAGAGCAAGCTAGATGACCTACATGCTTATGTACTTTCATACTACTTATAGGATGTCGATGAATTGGTAAGACAACTAGATAGTTCAGTGAAAGCATTGTACAGTACAGTAGATGCTCCTACAAAATAACTGATTTGTTTTTACAATATCAACATTTTAGGGATTTTATGTTACATGAACCGGAAAATACATATAAGTAACCTAATCTGTTCCAAGATCTTCTCAAACTCTCATTTTTTTGCCCCTTCAAATAAAAAATATAAACTTAACTTTTTAGTTGAATGACTGCTCAATATTATTATTACTGTATTATTATTATTACTGTATTATTGGTTTATTGACAAGTTTTTCTTTTTTCTTATAACTTTTACTTCATTTAAATATTTTGATTACAGTAATTTGATGTTTAGGTTAGCACAAATTTAATGTCAGTGTAAGTCAACTTTTTTTAACTTTATTCTAGACAGCAAGGAATATACCGGAGAGAGAAAAATCATATTGTATAGCTGTATAGGCTGTCGACATTAGATTAAATTACCATACAGAAACATGATAAACGATACAGAGATCAGATATAAACGCACAAGCTGTTTACATGGATACTGTAATAAGGATGAGAAAGAGTGTGATGTGCTGGTGACTCTTCCTTTCGCACATTGAAACGCAGTGATCAAAATAGAAGCTCCTCAAGCGCTATGTGATAGCCCTTGTTAGCCGGTGGGCTGAATCAGCAGCCTACAGGCTAATACGAGACGCAGCCAAACCTTGCACCACCGAATACCATAATCTGTTATAAGGATTTCCTGTGGATTCACCTTGCATTTACTTACCTTGCTTGTACTAAGCTTGCATGTACTTACCTTACATGTACTTACCTTGCATGCGCATACCTTGCATGTACTTGCTAAAGAGGTAAATAGAAAGGTATGAAGTTGAACTTGAGTCGATTTGGAAAAATAGTTGTAGCAAAAGAATTTAGCTTTTCTTTTTCTCCAATATAAAACAAAACCTTAATTACCTTTGCATGGCTCGTTTAGAATAAATTCTATTGATACTAGCACAATGGCAGTCTAGTATGCGCCATGAGAGATCATCATGTGTAATAAGTATGTGTACAATTAATCTCAGATATGGAAAGGTGGTGGAGTGGTGCAGATGGTATAAGAGAGCATCATGAGTAATAAGTATGTGTACAATTAATCTTAGATATGGAAAGGTGGTGGAGTGGTGCAGCTGGTATAAGAGATCATCATGTGTAATAAGTATGTGTACAATTAATCTTAGATGTGAAAAGGTGGTGGAGTGGTGCAGATGGTATAAGATATCACCATGTGTAATAAATATGTGTACAATTAATCTTAGATGTGAAAAGGTGGTGGAGTAGTGCAGTGGTGGAGTGGTGGGATAGTATTGTGGCTTGGTAGTGTGCGCTTGGCTGTGAATCTAAACATCTGAGTTTGATTCCTGAGGGCAACCTTTTTGTCAAACTCTTATGACTCATAGACAACCACAGCTCTTAATATAGCATAGATTGTTTTGCCATGTGTTTACTATTACTATACTTTTCTGTAACTATATAAATTTCACATCCCTTCATTTGAATTCTTTTAACTTCATTTCACTGTCCAATAAAGTTAAGATCCAATAAAATCGATTGAAGGAATTTTAAAGTGATATAGTTACATAAAAGTATAGTAACAGCGTGGTAAAACAATATCAATCACAACTTTTACTCGGACTTCTTTCTTCTTAATAATTGCATTCTAATTCCAATGTTTATACATAAAAATAAAAAAACCAAAAATACTGTTTGTCAATGTAAGACTAATCATAAAACTAAACCACACAAATGTCAGCCAATAGAAAATCTTGTTATAAATCTCAACTGTGTAAAATTTTAAATAAGTTTTGAGACTTATTTTTTGAAGACATAAAAGCAGAACCCACCTTCTGCCATTTTATTATTTTCAAAAGCTTAATGTTTCAAGCCCTTCTGAGCTAGAGTAAATGAGGAGCCAACCTATTTGCATAAAGGCTTTAGAATAAAACTATGTAGAAATGACAAAAGTTTTATAGAATAGACGGAGAGCACTATTTTCAGTGGAAATCCTTGTAACAGTTGAGCGGTGTGAGTTCCAAAATGAAAGAAAGCAAAGCTCAGACAAGAAGCTAGCTTAATGAGATTAGAGCTGGCTACCTTTGCACCTCACATTATCTTTAAGTTTCATGATACTTGTTTCATAAAATACTTGTTTCATGTCACTGTACAAGATTGAGTGATACATTTGATACTCGCTGCCACACTACTCTGATGAGCAAATCACTATTTTAATCTTTCCATCATTGACAGCAATCATCTTTATCATTTTATCATAATTCCATGACTTCATTGGCTTCGTGCACTGCTCGTAAATAAAGTTCATATTCATTCATACACATCCTAGCCAATTGTTAAAAAGCAGTAGGAAACTGAAGCAGCAGATGCAAATGCATTGATACAAAACACCTGCTAGTCTTGTCAGAAAGCTGTCAGAGAGTAAGAAAAGCAGAGGGACATATTTTTTAATAATCGACAAGTTGTCAAGGTAAAAAGTAAACTGAGAGGTGATTACTCTAATGAAAAAGGTTACACAAGTTTTATAAAAATATTTTCTTTCAAAATATATTTTTAGATTTTGAAACCCAATTTTTAAATAAAGTTCTCTGTTCCAATATTGACTGCAAGGTTTAGAGGTGTGCGAAGTTCAGTGACTCTGTTAGTCACGTTGCTGACCACTATAGCCTGGCAGCAAAATATTTGATTCATTTGAACTTTTACTGTTGAGCCACTATAGAAGCTCTGCGCCTACCATTTGATACAAATTTAACTGGAATTCAATAATTACTTTGTTATTTTGTCTCATGTGAGCTTTAAAGTTTACTTCTCAAAATTTGGTTGACAAATTGTAACAAAATGACTTAATGAGAAAGCTACAAACAGAGCATAAAGAATGTTATTATGCCTGTGTAAGGGAGGCAACTACTGGTAGAACTTCTTTTCAAAGTCATCAGCTGGGCTATTATAGATAATGGGTAATGTAATGAGATAAAAGGATTATTAAACAATGCTTTAAGATAGCTTTTCTCGTAATTATCTTGTCTCTCAGCTTTACCGAAATAAAACTAGCATGAATGTTAGCACGGAACCATTTACGTGAGAAAGAGAGGAGTTCTGTGGGAAGAGAGAGCTTGCAGAAATAAATAGGTAAGACATCATTTTCTCAGTCAAAACTATTTCGCCACTATTTTGTTGAACTAAGCGTGCTCAAAGTTAGCTACGATCACATAAATCAGATCTTACTCTGTATTTAGATTATTTGTCTGTTTTGGGTAGTGACAGAAATCAAGTTTTTGTAATGTGATATCAATAGAAGTGTCTTGTTTGCTAAAGCGCTTCCTTTAGTGTTGAACGTAACTTCTTATGAGTGTCGCTACAACTAATTGCAGTTGTTTGCAGGATTGCAAACAGGTTTGCAGATGTTACTAATTGCAGGATTTCAGTTTTGCCTGCGAGTATTGCTACTACATTTGGAGATGCGTTGCTCGAACCCTTGCAGAACTTTTGCAACAATATTTTAGGTATCACCATAATAGATATCTCTTAAACTCTTCACCACTAACCAGATGGGCTGCAAGGGAAGTAGACATGAAGATGAAGAGCCATGCTTTCAGCTGTCTCTTCCCGCTATGTTTAGAGACCGGCGTGTGCAAATGGAATTCATTACGATAACTGTTGGTAATCGATTTCCAAGATTGGATGAGGAGTCTATTGAACCTTGGTACCTGCAGTTTCAGGTACAACCTTTCGTCATGGAACATGAATAAAATCAGCGTTATAAAATAGTTTACATTTTGCATGGAAACTAATCCGATATCATAAGTTTAGCTTTAGTTCCTCTTCTTAACAAAGGGTGGTCTGGCAAGGAAGTGTTTTTTGTTCACAGGAATCCTTTTTAGAAAAGCATGATTATCTTTGTAAATGATTATTACAATATTTAGTTAATGTTGTCCTAACAAAATACAATTTTATACAGGCGGTGTTTGGAAACTACATCACTCGTAAAGACCTCGTACGGTTCTATAGGAGATCACATTTCAAGAACCGAAACGCTCGTGCCATCCTTGATTACATGTGGAACCACTTTGCACCACCTTCAGAGAAAAGGCGAGCTAGAATAGATTTCAATTTGTTTATTGTGGCACTACTCACCGCCCTGCCTACAACAAGCCGATCTGGTTCACCCCTAGACATGCACTTTCTCATGTTTGATATTCACAACGAGAAGATTCTTCGTCCAAGGAATGTGTTTAAAGTAGCACTGGTAAGTGTAATTTTTAAATGAACAGACTTGGAGAAGAATGTGTGTATAGAGGTTTCAGATTTTGAATACAGTCAAACCTCCACTTAAGACTTCATTCACATGCAATATTTTAGTTATCAAGATAAGTTTTCATTAATCTTTTCTTGAACACAAGCTGTCCAAAATCCTATAAACGCTATGGTTTTTGAGCAAAAATCGGTTTAAATTACCAAGTAGGCATGAAAATAGCAAAAAATAAAATATATCTGTTGCAAATACTAAGGTATGTCTCATTTCTTGCTATCACAGAGTTTACGCATTGCCAATCCTATGGCTGAAAAAAAATAAAATGCCTTTGCACAGATTTTTACTTGAGTTAGATTTTTACATATTATTTAGGTTTTGCATATAGCTTGTTGCAATATTTTACTGGATGCATTTGTTTTAATGAAATATGCAGTTGTTTTTAAAATTTTCTATATTGTTAAGCTTTGAGATAAATCGGAACGGCATGTAAGTTATTCATAAATATAAAAAAGTTATCGCTGTTTTAACATTGGAATGTTCAAGTTTAGCTGCTCATTGCGATGTCAAGGACATTGCGATGTCAAGGACATTGTGATGTCAAGACATTGCGATGTCAAGGACTAAACCAATTATCAGTGTGTGTAAGAGAAGATTATGGTTTTATAATTACTATACTTGTCATTTGCCTTTGGCTTTGCTAGAAGATGTATAACACAGGTGAAGATTATTGTAAATGCTGATGCGCATTGGTGCAAGGAAAAGATAACTTCAAAACTTGCTTTTACCATGGCTGCTACTCGGTAAGGATTTGAGTCATGAAAAATGAAATTGCTAAAAATTTCAGTAGGTTTTATCCGAAAATATTGGTGTTTTTCTATGATTTGCAATTGTTTTGCATGAGATTAAAACCTACAACACTTTATCTTAGTTAAAACGCTCAAATCAAGCAGAAGTGTGCTTATGTCTCGCATTGTAAAAACGCTGTAACTCGAACGCAATAGCCGATATCAACTATAGCAATGATAGTACCTAGCAATTAGTGACATCATTTGGCACTTACAGATATGCTTTTTTTTGAGCGTTTTAACCCCCATTAAGTTTTGTTGATTTTAATCTTAAAATATCTAGGCAGTCAAATCGCCTCAAACATTAAAAACAATTGCAAATGATAGAAAAATGCTGATACTTTCTGACTGACAAAATCTACTAAAACTTTCTGTGTGTTAATCTTTAATATCCTGTTAAACATTGTCTCATGAGGTTTGAAAGTGTCTTTAAGTGTTTGTCTTTAAAAGGGTTTATTATGGTTGTTTGCAGGGCTACTACAAACATAATGGTGCATTCCTGCCAATCTCGCATGCGTCAAAAAGAGCAGGCGCTATATGCCGTCTTCTGCAACTGGATATAGATGACAGCATGACACTGAGACATTTCCAACATCTGCTCAATAGGGGCTCCTATGAGCAAATCAGTGCTGCTTTCAACTTTATGGAGCCATTAGATATAGCTCTCCTTGCGATATCCAACTACATCTGCAGCACTGATGAGTATAAATACTCTCTCTGGAAACCTCGAGGCAATCAAGTGAGAGGCAGTCGTGGTAAAGCAACTTCTCTGGACACTGCTATTAAAGCCCATAAAGCCCTGACGCAAAAGAACCGACAAGGTGTGACAGGCCGAAGTGCCAGTGATCCAGTTAAAAAAAGTGAGCCAGACCAGACAAAAAAGAAAGGCAATACAGAACAGACAGAAAAAAAAGATGAGGCGAGCCAGACAGAAAGAAGAGATAAAGCCATCCAGAAAAAAAAGAAAGGTAAGACCATCCAGAAAAAGAAGAGAAATGAGGCCAGCCAGACAGAAAAGACTGGGGAGACCAGTTCGAGTATAAGCTGGAAGGGTCCTCATGTCGAGTTGACCACTGCACAAGCGGCTAGCTCTAGCCACCATGTGGAGGTGCATGCGAAAGTGCATGAGCCGCAACCAAGTACTTCCAGTTTTAGACACCCATGGGAAACTGACAGCATTGTTGAAACTGCCACACCAAGTCCTCAACATTCTAGAGAATCTAGTTATGCCGAGGATGAGTCTGTGAGTGGTGAATATAATTTAATCGTGCCTCCAGTTCCTGAGAAAGTCACTGCCATTGAGTGCGAGGCTAGTGGTGAAGATGTGGAATCTACTCCAACGAGAAAAATTTTAATCACTGATATTAATTACTTAGAAGATTGGTGGGATGAGCTCTTCACCAGTTAAACTGTCTCTTATAGATGCATTAAGATTTGTAGTATGACAGGTTATAGCAAATTCTATTTAAACAACTTGTTTATATCTGCCAGTTTATTACAATTTACTGGCTGACATTTCTAAGTAGCTACGTAATTGATTCAAATACGAAGTTTTAGTTATAAATTTTGCTAGTCAATTAAATTGTAATTTTGACTTTGAGCAAGTTCTACAAATAAATGGCAAAAGAAAAGCATGCCAATATTGTATTATCCAAAGTACTGGAGAGCAGAGTTTATCTATTTTGTAAAACGCTCATCAATTTAGAAATATCACTTTGACGGTAGCTGAAGTTACTAGCTCTTGCTTGAGTAAACTTTCCTTGGACATCTAATTCACATAAAAAGATGTAACAGTTTGAAATGAATGATGTTGATGGCAGTGTGACAAACTCGGCAGTCAGACTTGAACAAGCACATTGGTGCATTGCTGAAAGAAACCTCTTCACAAAGAAATTGTTTGGTGATACTCCGCTAATAGTGTTGCTTTACACCTGAAAGAACATCAGAAGATTAAAGCCCCAATTTTCATGTTTATGCCAAAGAGCTCAAAAACAATAAAACTTAGAAAATAACTGTTTGGTGAATAACATGACTTGCTCCAAACATTACAGATCATGAACTAAGCAACTTTTATTACCTTACTTCTAAACATTTACAGGTATGATAACTCTCACCATAAATCGGTCTGCTGTTTCTCAAAGAGACTCCATAATAAGATTGTGAATTGGAGAGTCAATACTTCATCAATACTCTTATTTATGCAAATAATATTTTGGTGGATCAATTTACATCAATTGGTGCTTGTCAGTTTGCGTGTCCTGTTATAACGGCAAAGTTATAGGAATGTAGCATCAACCTCGTACTGGAATTAAACTCAGGACCTCTAGTTCTGCAGACAGGTGTGCTATTCATTACATAACAGACCCAACTGGCCTTACTATAGAATAATTGTGCACATACTATTTACATTTGCTAATTTTTCATGCCGATTGGTTAAAATACTCATGCTTCAGCTAGCACGCTTGAAGATCATGACTGCTTGAGAGATCATGGCGCGATCTTTTTTCCTAACGCTGGCTTCAGAGGGATGAACGCAGCTCTTATTATAGTAAAGATTTAGACTAGCTTAAATTACTAGCTTAAGTTACTCTAATTCATTGGGTAAAGAAGCTTAGCCAATTGAAAATAATTTTTTTATGCAAAAGTTCTTTTTATCCGCTCAATGCCATGCATTCACCTAGTCATAGCATAGGGCTAAGGTGCAACTGCTATTAACATCAATTATTGGAACTAACTATCATGAAACATATAGGAATGCTATGATCATAACAGTCAGGTCATGACAGAAAATCTTGCTAGCCTGTGTATTAAATAGCTTTATCTGTTGAAACTATGAGTTGTGAAATGTATATCCTTAGATAGTTTTCTCAAACTAAACACCTTTATTGGTCAAAGTCCAGACATCATCTGACAGCAATGGTCACACAAACAGGGTGGTCATTGAGTACATAATGAGAGAAACACGGATAGCATACAAGGTCAGCTAAGGACACAGGTGTGACTACTAATTATGCAAGAACTAGCTTGTTCAGATATTATGTATCTGAACATGCATGTATGGGGAGCAGGCCTGTATTCCCTGGTTGCAAGTTGGGGCTGCAAATGTTAGGCGACTAGTTATGATCACCTGGGGTTTGGGAGCGGTAGAAGCCCCCAACGGGGTTCGGGGCAGCGCCCCGGAGCTCTGGACCTTTTAAAGGTTGACTTGCAACAAAATTCACATTACAGTTATTTGGTATCAAAAGATTCACCATGTCTTACTCTGTTGTGTTGTAAGTGCCAAATATGTGGAAATGTGATTACAAGCTCTTAAAAGCTCAAAAATGAAGAGCCCTGTAGATTGGAATCTCTTTATTTCGATGACGTAGCCATGAAATTTGGTTATTATTTTGTCACGTATGTCCTCATGTGAATTGAAAGGCCAATAAAAAGCTCAATATGAAACTTATCGTAGCACTAGTTTATGACAAACACTTCAGGTTTTACCGAAGACCCCGTATCAAATATAGATGCTCGCTACTTTACAGTTTTGTTTCGACCTAGTCTAATCAGCAAGTCGTAATCTGATCATGTGACCCAATACTTCGCAAATAATTTTTGCAGCACTTTTCGATTATCACAGATGACCAACAGGCTCGTCATGATTATCAGACAATAATATGAACTCCTTCGAGGTAAGGTTAAAAAATGAAATGAATTTTTACGGTAAGTTATAAGATATCACTGCTAAAAGTGACAGCATTGCAATGACGATAAAACAGACGCGTAAGAACAATAGACATGGTTTTATTGAATGCGTGAAGTATATTTGTGAAAATATTTCGACGAATAAGGTTGCATGAAAGTGTAAACAGAAACCATCTCTCACAACTACGTCACATTTGAGCCATTTTGGAAAGAGAATCCAAACTACGGCTGTCTCGTGTGGCTGCGATTAACTGTTCGTTTTTGAGCTTTCAAGAGCTTGTAATTACATTTCCACATATTTTGCACCTACAACACAACAGAGTAAGACATGGTGAATCTTTTGATACCAAATAACTGTAATGTGAATTTTGTTGCAAGTCAACTTTTAAGCATCAACAACCCTCAAGGTGTGCCTAAATGCAATCAATTATAAGCATCAAAATCTACATAAATATATTCTTTATGGTTTATAGTAAGCAAAACATTTTCTTTATTCAACGAAAAATATAAAACTCGTGACACTACAGATTCCTGTAAAGGTCATTGACAGAACAAGAGCTATTACTTCTTTATTGCAATAGCTCTTGTTCTGTCAATGTGTTCATGACAGAAATCTTTCACAACTGATTCTGTATCTGTTTCAACATCTTTCTATATGTGTAATATAAGAAGATTATTTAACCGAGCCTGCTCCATAGTGCTCCTCGTCGATGTATTGATTCGCTTCAATACAGAAAAATACACTCATTGCATTAGTGGCAGGGAAAACCATTACTAGATTAGTGAGCCTGAAAATTAGTGAAAATGCAAGTTTGGGGGTCTTCTTTTTACTCCCATTATAAGCAATAAAGTTCAGTTTGCAAGTCTTAACAAAGACTCACTCACTCATTTGGCCAGATCACCACGGAGACAATATAGAACGCTAGTAGCTAATAGATTAGTTGTTGGAATTTCCAACCGTTCTTGGAATTTCCAACTTGGAAATTCCAAGTGGATGAGCTTAGATCGCAATTCTTAGTACGTAGCCGCCGAAAATAACTAAAAAGTTGGGGCGCTCAGCCGCCCAGCCGCCTCAGAGAATACGGACCTGATGGGAGTAATGATTCAAGGTCATAGAAAAAGGTCACAGTACCATTTTCAACTTTATCAAGATCAGATAAGATAAAATAAGATAAAGGATTTTAGTCTTCTCTGGGAATACTCTATAGAGCTACATTAATCGTTTTGCTCAATTTTTTTTATAAAAGAGCATACTCACTGATTGAATCTATAGCCTTGGACCAACTTTGGGCTGCTGGAATATATGCAAGGAGTCTCTCTCTTTGCTGTAAACTGTATAAACTGTATCCTTCTAGCAAAACTGCAACTACTAGATACCGTAATAAATACAAGATAAAGACCATTACTTCTTTAGCTCAATTGTGTTCAGGGTTAATAGACGGGGAGCTATGACAAATTGCCTCTGATTTGTTGCATGTCACTAATGAATTACTGGTAAAACATACTTTGTACTCTTTTACTTTCCCACAAAGCTTATTGCGCTATATATAGTAAAGCCGGAATATTTATGTTTATCTTTATTATATGTTTATGTTTAGTTTATAAACTTATCTTTCAGCTTATTCCTTCCGAGGGTGGGCTACTCAGACAAAAATGTTTCATAGTCAGGAATTTATGCTGAATTCAAATATAATGTTTCTACACCTATGTGTTTGCACATTTCTGAGCTAGAGAGCACTTTTGAAATGGGAGGGGACAACTCCAATTTTCTTAGAAAACTTTACATATTAGACAAAGAAAACAATTTTACAATCTTGAAAATTAATAAATGCTTTTATTTGAGATTAGGTGAGTCAACTCTCAGCACTTTTTAAATAATGCCAAGGATGCAGCAAGACTGCTTGTTTCACTGTCTTGATCAGTCTGTGAATGAAACCCTAGTCAGAGTGACTAAACTTCCATATGAGACAGCTAAACAGTATTCAAACAGACGGTTGATATTGGAAGAAGAGAGCATTCAATGTGAAATTACTCAAAAAGTGCTAAGCATTGAGAACTTTGATGAGAGTTCAGACTTGTTATGTCATTATGCCTGTTATAAAAAGTATTGTAACAAACTTGTTAAGGAAAGAGCTGAGAAAAGACATGAGAAGAGACAGAAAGAATGTGATACATCAGAAGAGGTGAGACTATATATCTATTACTTTACAGAGTCATGATGAATACTCCATGATGATGGTACTTTGGTGGGAGAAAAAAAACATTTTCATTTTTGTCTGCACATTTTGTGAGCAGCAAAATGCAGTTTGCAGTTTACATGATGTGTTATAGCTTACGATCTGGACATAAATGTAAAGATAAATTACATGTTTGATCCTTCCTTGGTTTTTTTTCATATGACCACACAAACTACGCTAGATATGGCACGCTGTACTAAGCAGAGATGACTAATCTGAAAGTATCGCATAGCAAGGTGTATGAGGCTCTTATGAAGGAGGGGTATTTTACTCATCAATCTCGACATCACTTCATCACTTCAGCTCTAGCGCTTGTGATCAATCTATTGAGCAAAAAGTTAAAATAGACTCAAAGTCTCTCAGTGGAATCATAGGGTTTATCAGGAAGTCATTGGCCTCTCAACGCTGGACTCCAACTCACCCGGAACGAACAGCTGTACATACAGACATGAAGAAGATGCCAGTGCTTGGTGATTCGGATGCAGCAAGTTATGAGATGCGTGAAAATGCATGAAAGGCTGATGAGGAAATGGGGAGAGTCATGAAAGACTCATAACAGCAAGAATAAATCTGTTTGCGTTTCAAACCACCAAGCTAGTACATATTACAAGTGGTGCAAAAGCCTCCATTGAAGTGAAGTAGGATCATGAAATAGCAAATGTGATAGGAGAGAAACAGCTTTCAGAATTTGTCCAGAAGAGATTAAGAACCGAACAGATTGATTTCAATGCATCTATCAAGTCAAACAAGCTCAAAACCTTTACCACATTACTACCAGCTAAGAAGAAATCAAAATAAAAAGTCCTAGAGTGTTCGCACAGAGTGTTTGAGAATTTGGTAGTGATCAGCCAACAGCGTAACTTGGATTTGAGAAAAGTGTTATCATTCTCTCTTGGCAACATCAGCTGGTCCCTGGCTAACTCTGATAGCTCTATATCGAAGACTGTTAAGTTGGCTCTGATGGCTGCTGTTGAGAAAGATGTTGATGATCAACCATCAATCCATGTTAACCAGGATCAGCACCAGTCTTTGACGCGGTTGTGGTTGATGCTATAGCCAAAATTCAGACCCTGAAACTCCTCCAGCTTTTTTAAACGGATAGTTAGTATTGCAAGCGTGTATCACACATGTGGAGTGGATTTTGTTTGTACACACATACCCTGATATCAGCATTAAGGGAGGTGAGAGAAGTCATAGAATTGTGAAAGGAAGGCTAAAGGTGGCTGGGTTTAGTCCAAACTAATCATTGCCAAACTGGTCTGAATTTTTAGCAGATGACTCAAACAAGACTGCCCTAAAGAAATTTTTGAAGGATACGTAAAGCAAGTCAACTGTGAGGCAGAAACTAGATCTTGTAACAGCTTTTTCTCAAGAATGCCACATGATCAGCTATGACCTTGATGGATCATTCGCTGTAAGCCAAATAGATAATTTGACATCAGACCACGAGGAGGCATGTTATAACTTAACGCAAAGATAATAGAAAACAGACTCAGCTCAAAAGTTCTAGTCAAGTGCCAGGACACAGATGTTTTCCTAAGCTGTCTATCTCTAGTGGATGAGCTGCTATCACAGAAACTTATTTACTGCTGTGGTAATAGTCAGTAAGCCACCTCCAATTATTGTTCAGTTCCGCTCCAGCTGCATGGATATACACTGTGTGGGTTGTGGGTTATAGAGTTGAAGGTGCTGAACAACATGGCAGGTAGTAACTCACTGCAAACTGGCACATTTACTCAGAACTAATGATTTTTTAGGAATTGAAATTGAGGAGTTGCCCTCTCTTGCCAAACGATTTTTGGCCATTTGATTGGTGCAAAGTGCAAGGTCGTTTGCGAGTGAATACAGTGTGTGGAGTTCTAACATTTATTTATATTGAGAAATTGAGTTCCAATCGACATGTTTTTGATTTCTGAGTAAAGGTAGGGCCACACGTATCGTGTAATTTCAACTAATCTGGGAAATTCCATTCGTACAAAATTTCTGACCTGCCACACGGAGTTTCCCCACCACGAATTCGTACGAAACTAACTTTCAACTAGCCAATCAGAATGCGGTGATAAATTGAAGCCGATTCCGTTTCAATCATTTGCTTCAGTACAAACATGGATAAAATTGTTCAGTTTCACCCCTCTTGAGTCCTTATAGCCGTTCTAGCTAGTTCAGTATACTAGCTAGCTACCACACTACTAGCTAGCAACCACCAACTACCTACTACTAGAAATAAATAAACATACCAGTAAACTTCACTTTGGAGTTTGGAAAAGCCCTCTCCAATTCACTGACAATGTCCTTAAAATTGTTCAGTTTCACCCCTCTTGAGTCCTTATAGCCATTCTCTCGTTTGCACCATATAACTTTTCTCTCCCTAACCAAGTCTATAAACAGTTCCAGATGGTTGTCTTCCATTTTAAACGCAAAATCAACTCTCTCTTCAAAACAGATAAAATCTCTCACTCTTATTTTTTTCTGGATATGTGCCAAAGAAAACGACCTTCAACATTCAACTAACCTTTCCAACCGACCAATCAAACAACGATTCGTAGGAATTTCTGACGTTTCGTCCAATTCAGGATTCGTTCATCGTGCGCAACCAACGATGGACGAATTCGTCCAAATGTCAATTCGTCCGAATCGTTTCGTCCAAATTTCGCCGATTTCGTGAGAATTTTGTCTCGTGTGGCCCTACCTTAAGATAATCAGCATTATGATTTGTTGCTGCCACTTTCAAAGCACTAGCCAAAGAAATCTAGCCAAACAACTGAGTCAGCAATGCTATGATAAGCTGCTGAAGTATGCCAAAGACTGGGTAGTTAGTAGTTACTAAGAAAGATCCAGAAAGAACTTTGTGCTAGGAATTTATACATTCTTATACTTATGATGATGTTGTTGATAAGTCCACTGGTAGCAAAGTTGAGCTGCCTTTCATTCACCAAATCTGCTATGTAAGGATAACCAGCTTAGCAAAGCTCAAATCAGCACAACAGTCAAATGTAAGTAAGCTTATAATTCTGAACTCACCTACAGTACCTAATGTTTTAAAAATTTTAAATTACATTTATTAAATTAAAATTAAAAACTTTGAACTAGGCTTTCACTGTTGTCTAGACAACTTTGAATGATGAATGAAATGTATGAATGCCTGCATCTGGTTAATTTTTATTGGTACATGTTTCTTTCAAGATTGTAACTCGTGAGAATGAAAATCCTGAGCCAACTACTAAACAACTGCGCTCCTCATTCTCAATAAGAGCTGAAACTACGCTACCCAAACTATGTGTTATTTGTGGAAAAAAGGAGCGGTGGACTAAGAAAGCTGGTAAGCGCATCAGAGATGGTCTACTAAGGGCAGAAACCAAAGATGCTGGTAAGTTAGGTAACCTTGGCATTATGTTTATCACAACCGTGGTCTACCGTAGAGACTAATTAATCTAGCATTTGGGATGATTTGTGGAATTGTTAAGTTTGTTTTTAAAAGGTAAATTAAAACAAGCTGCCGAGCTAAGAGCTGATCATAGCCTCCTGGTACATTTTCTCTCTGCTGACGCCGTTGCTCAGGAGATGTGTTATCACAGACAGTGCTACTACCAATACCCAGGGCTGAAATCATTGTATAACTCCCACACACAAGACAGGTTGGTGTAATCACTGTAGGCTACATTGTTATTTGTGTGAATATGAACATTATTGCTGGATGTTCTGTACATAACTGCTGCCATCGTCCAAGATCAACCAAAACCAGAGTACAAACTAATATGACAGGTCTACCATATACTTAGATTTTAGCAAGGCACCAAATGAAATATGAAAAGTGTGTAAATTGTGATTTACATCAATACTTAATATGTAGAATTTAAATTATTTATAACATGCCATAGTTCAGCTATACTCTGTTTCTTTTCAGTGAATCTTTACTCAATCAGGTAAAAAACCTAATATATGTAATACTGCACAATATATAGATTGTGTGAAATGTGGCTATTGCTAATATTTCTATTTCTATGTTCTAATTTCACCAGCCGATTTAGATACCGATCCGATATACCGATTCTTATTGAAAAATAATCTGATTCAGATACCGATTCAGATCTTTGGTGTTGCATAAATACATGTAGTTGTAGATGCGTACATGCGTACATACATGTAGTTGTTCATTTTATTATGCAAATACAAACATAATGCAAAGAAAATATAAATATTCATGTATTTATTTGTTTGTAATCATGAAAAAATGTATAACTTAATGTATAACTATAAAGAAAACATGTATATACTTATTTACATACTGACATACCGTGCATGTAGTAACAAAACAGTCCGTCTTTCTTGTAATTTGTAAATAAAGGTAATTACTGTTAGTGGCACAGTTCTCTCTGTGATAACGAAATTTCTCTTCTATTGCTGGATGAACTGCTGCTCCTGTACATACAAGTTTAGAGCAAATCAATGTTTCATTTAATTACCGTTAGTGATTCAATTCTCTCAGTAAGAAATATCTTTCTTCTATCACTATCAATGTAGCCAGTCGTACTGAAGGGCGATGCTACGGATGATGAAGGACAGGCTAAATACCGATAAGCCACTGGGGTTACCGTTTTTTGTATGGTAAAAACGATACATTGTATCGTCAGGATCAAGAAAGTGATAGATAACTTTATGCGCCGACTGTTTAAATTACTTTCGTAATGCTAGTAAATAGAAATATTACACTGCGTTTTTGTCTCCATATTTGTTATCTTGCTCGTGATTGGCTGCAATAAACCATATCGCTGTAATTGGGAAATACCACACGTTGTGATTATGTCCTGACTAAAGCGAAAAGGTTTCCTAGCTGTGTTGATCAGGCTATAGACATGAAATAAATTGTGTGACAGGCCTGAAATTCATTAGGTAAAAGTAAAGAGCTTGCAGCTGATGATTTTTTTATTAGTGTAGCAGGCTAAAACACGGTTTTTTGCAAAATAGTTGATCTGCAAAAAGTATCGGAAGTTTCAGAAAAAATCGGCTGATATCGATTCAGATACTTAACAACCATATCGGCACCGATACCGATACCAAAATCGGGGCAACTCTACAAAACAGGATGCATAATCTAACACCTAATACACTTTCATCCTGTATGTGTATGTGAAATTGGAAAAACTTCTTAATATGGCCTATGCTGGACTAGTGTCCGCCTAAACAATAAAAAAATTGATGATTGTTTCCTTGGGGAGGGAGCACATTCTTATGAATTACAGTACATGCTATCTGAACATAATGGTACCTGAGAATTTATCGTGACAAACAGTACCATATGCATTTGTAATAATGTTTTAATTATTTTTTGTAGTAACCTGGAGACATGACTCAGCCTTAATTTCTGCTGGGAAGTGATCACTTATCGGTTAGTCACCATGAAGCAGATCTTATCAATGACTCAGTTAAGAGAGCTCCACAATAAGTATGATGATGCCCCTGGTATCGAGAGATATGTATGATCAGTACATAGCGCCAGTAATGGATTGTTCATTAGTTTATTCGGAAAGATGTTCCCTTTGTGAAAAAAACCAAACATGATTTGACTTGCAGCTAAGAATATCTTAAAGTGCTCAAGGAACAGTTGGTCTGCCAATAATAGTTTACAAGCTGATCATCATACTTTTTTGTCTAGGTGCTCTGCAAAGATGTTATCTCACACAGAGTGAGGAAGTACTCAAAGATGTCTTCTGCTCATGTAAGGCTAGTAAATGTCAGTCTGGACAATGTGGCCGCTATAAGCAGAACCTGAAATGCACCGATTTCTGTCGGTGTTGTCACTGCGAGAATAAAGCTGGAGGAGATGAAAACAACGACGGAGAAATCCAAGAGGATGACGACTTTGATGGCTAATTTCAGTTCTGGTGTATTTGAATTCATTATTTTCTTCATTTGTTCTAACATAATGTAGTTTTAACTTTTCCATAGACCAGTGGATAATCAAACAAATCAACTACCAATGTTTTTTAACTTGTTTGATAATTCGCAAAGCACATGCTAGCAATGGGGCATTTCTATCCATCCCTGTGATTTTTTCACAATCAAAATCTTTAGTTATACTTCCATTTAAAAGATATGAGTGTTCAGTCAATAAATTTATGAAAACTTAATGCTCAGTTTGATTTTAAATGATTCCCACATGTAATGAAGGGGGTTTGTTCGTATTTTTATACACCCCTGTTTTTTTGGCTACCATGCCGGTTTGGAGCGAGTTACTATACCCAGATTTGAAAAATTCAGGTTTTTTTTGACCCAGAAACCACTTAAATTGTGTATATCCATGTAACTGGAGGGGAACTCAACTTTTAGGCTACTTTTTAGATAGTGGCTTACTGACTATAAGGATCAGTTGAGATATGTAAACATAGGCTGTCTGTCTACTGTCCTCACACCCAAACGATGCAAAGCACCGCTCGGACTCCATGCTCTAAGTGGATGCGACAGTGTAAGCGCATTCTATTCCAAAGGGAAGATAACTTTCTTCAAGCTACTAAAGAACCATCCTGAATTCTGTAACACACTGAAATCATTGGGAACAGATTTTGAAGTTGATGGTGCAATAAGAGAATCTATTGAGACATGCATATGCAGATTATATGGTGAAGAGACAAATTCCATCAATGAAGCACACTATAAGATCTTCTGCTCACCGTCTCGCACATCACAATCAAACCTACCACCGACACTAGATGAGTTAAATCTCCATATATCTAGGGCTGCCTATCAGGCCGCGATATGGAGAAGAGCCAAGCAAATCATCATCAATGCCCATTCCCCCAGCAACATGGGTGGTTTATGGAAGATGGAGAGATTAAAGCTAGATGGATGACACAACAACCAGCACCTCTTTATTTGCTCATGGACATGTTTTGTCGAAGCAAAACTGGATGCCAGTCTCATCGGTGTCAGTGCAACAACACAGATCTCAAGTGTATGGACATGTGCAGATGCAGCTGCTGTAGCAATAGAAATAAAGATGATGGAGATAAAAGTAGTAATACAGAAGACTCAGATGACTGTGAATTAGAAGGTTATTATTCGAGTGGTATTGTAACCAGAGGTGTGCTTCATGTTTGATTAGAATACATATGTGTCATACCGTATAAAAGACTGACTAATTGTGATTTTACTTGCATAATGAAGTACACTGTTCGACGTAATAAGCATTAATGATGAATATATGTATACTAAAATATTATATATACATGGTCTGAGTCTTTAAAAATACTTTTCATTTTATTTTGTAGATCTGTAATGATATGATAATGATATGATCAGCAACTGAACACAAAGCATAAGAGTTGAAGTTGCTTCCTCCTCAGAGATGTATTAATAATTTTAAACCTCTCATGGGCACAGGAGTCTCACAATAGCTAAAATATCATTATAAACGAAAATGGGCAACATAACAAAGTATCATAGAGCACATGCATTGCTCTTTAGTTTTGTAATAAACCCTCTTTTAGGAGATAAGCTTTTAGTTCAACTGCAACTGACAAGCTTTGTGGAAGAAGATAATTGCCATGTGGTTAATCACTTGGCTATCTCCAGCTTCGCTGAAGTTATTCTTACTAACCCTCCAGGCATTACTTGTAGTATTGCAGTTCATTGGAGTTGCTGCTTCGGAGAGTAACAGGTACTTTTAGCTGTTTTTCTGCTTTTTCTGACGCTGAGTAAGAGTTTTTTTGCATCGCTTTACGATCTGCAGTGTATACGATTTGCGCTGTAACGAGTTTTTTGCACAAAGTTATACACATAGATAAATTATTTGCTTCCTGTAATACATTTCATTGTTTTATTCATGATTCACAGATATGTGTATATAACATTTCGATTGTTTCACTTCTGTAGAATTTTGTATTCTAGATAGGAATTCCAAAATGTTGAATTTGTTGAACAAGTGACACGCGTGTCGTACAAGTGACACGCGTGTCGTACAAGTGACACGCGTGTCGTACAAGTGACACGCGTGTCGTACAAGTGACACGCGTGTCGTACAATTGACACGCGTGTCGTACAATTGACACGCGTGTCGTACAATTGACACGCGTGTCGTACAATTGACACGCGTGTCGTACAAT